>NC_068946.1:9038170-9338170 GCF_026419915.1 Harpia harpyja | reverse complement strand
AGTTTCCATAGGAACAGGCAGGACAGCAGCCCACTGCAGTGTGGTTCTGGTGCATTACCCAGCGTGAAAGCACGCAGCTGCACAGCATTGTCCAGCAGCTGTTCCCACATCCCCCCGGCACTCGCTCGGCAGTGCCGTCAGAGCATTGCGAGGCCACTGGGCCGTGGGGACAATGGGACCACAGCTCTGTCACCCAGGCCCTGGGACCCAGCCAGGGCTGGAGACGTGCCTCCTCATGGGGTCTGTTCCCTCTCTTTCACCCACAGCATTGGAATGCTTCCCAGCAGTGCAATAAGTGACATGGTAGAAACCTGCCCCATGTGCCGTGTTTCCACCCTGCTGCCCTGTTCAAGTCCCAGGCAGGACAGGCACAAACCCCTTAGCCCAGCTGGCTCCCCACCATGCACCTCAAAACCATCCCAGACTCTCCGGGTGAGGGTGCAAGGAGCGCGGCTGTGCTCACCATCCCCTCCCGCTTGCAGAGATGGGGAGATGGCTCACCAGGACCCATCTGCATGTGTGGCATCAGCCCAGCGCCGCGGCCGCTCGGCGTGGGATTGGCAGCACACAGTAGCACAAGTGGCTGCGCGGGGGGCCTGGAGCTGGCTGGATCTGGCCGGAGGATGAGGCACAGTGCATCTCCCAGACCAACACTGCCAGCAGAGCTGCTGTTGAGGTCCAGCCAAAACCTAAAGCCGCCTTCCCCAGCTGGGAGCCGCACAGCTCCCTTTCCACCCTCCCGCACCGACCCCCAACACCCGGCTGCAGCTGCCTCTCCCAGCACTGAAGGGCGCTCTCTGAAACCCCGGCTGGTGCAGTGCCGCTGGGAGGATGACGAAAGGGCTTGCAAAGCCCCAGCCGGCTCTCACAGTGCCTGTGTGTGTGCCCGCACGTACCCCAGCCGACGCAGGGCTGCACCTGTGGGAATGCCTTGGTGGAGGGGGTCTCCGCAGGCCAGCTTTAGGATGGAGTCTTGTCCTTCCAGGAGGTTTTTTAGCTGGGAGGAAACTGCATTAGTGGCTGTTTCCTTCCAAATCTCCCTTTTCCCTGGAAGCCAGATGGTCCCCTGCAGCTCCTGAAGGGACAAGAGCTGCAGGTCTCTCTCATTGCTTCTTCTCCAGTTCAACCTGTTTCCCCATTTCTTCCCTCATGTCCCATTCCTGTGATGATGATGGGGGGAGGGGGGGGCTGTGAGGGTGAGGGACAAGGTTTAGTGAGAGGGGGTAGAGCGTGGTGGGCCACCCTGGGAAGCAGCAAGTGATGGAGAGCATGGGGGAAGGACAGGGAGCAGGAGAGGAGGAGGATGGGGCAGGGGAAGGCTTCATTTTTCAATTCACTGCTCCACTAACCCTGTAACTAGAGACACCCTGGCCTGGACAGGATGGACAGCTGGAGGTTAGCAAGCACCTTCTCCTCCCCCAGCCAGGGGACAGCAGGGGGGAGGCAGCTGGGGAGCCCCGGCTGTCCGAAAACCCCAGCCACCCCATGCTGCCCCAGCTCCATCAATCCTGGGAGCAAGCCCATGTGTGGCTGTGCCCATCACATTTGTTATGGGGCAGGGTCTACAAGCCTCCAGCCCTCTCGGTTCAGCTTGCCATCAGTGTGGGTTGGGGGCACAGAGCACGGAGCAGGATCAGACCCAAGCCTGGCTTCCCCTAGGCTCTGCAGGATCAAGGTCCTGCCGTTTTGGACAGGCTGGGTTTCAGCATCACCCAAGCCATGATGTGATGGGGTGGAAGGTGGTGGTACACGTTACGCGCAGCAGATTGTGGCACAGCAGGGACCGCATTGTACATGGCCAAGGAGATCCCATCTCTGTGGTTCTTGCGGCGTGAGGGCTTCTCCCCATCCAATCCCACCCTGCTGACCTTAATGTACCCACAGCATGCAGGTGTCCCATGCCGGGGCAAGCTCCTTTCCTGGTTCAGAGAGGGTGATGTCCTGAATGTCCTCAGGAGTCATCCCCAGCCCCTGCAGGCTGCAGTGGAGAGGAGAGAAGATCAGTTTTAGGAAAGAGACCTCCATTCAGAGCTGTTGTGCCACAGAGAAGGGTCAAAACAGGACATACTCTTCCCCCTCATACCCCAGAGGTAAATGTAAAAGGGCATCACATAATACTGGGACTACTGCTGTGACTTGAACTAAATTTGGAGCTTGACTTCATCTCAGCCCAAGAGATGTTGGAGCAAAATCCTTCTGGACATCTATGAAGGGGAAAGATGACCTTTTCCTTTTTTTTTTTTTTTTTTTTATTTTAAAAACATGGCTGCCCTGGCTCATCCTGTGCGTGTCCACAGCATGGTTTGGGGCCAGAGCAGAGCCTCCCACTGGTGCTGGTTACACCAAGCTTGCAGGCTGCAGCCTTTGGTGACCATGTCTCCATGAGACCTTTCTTTTTGTTCCTGTTGTTTTCAAATCCAAAGTATTTGCTCCAGGGAGCAGCTGGGAACAGCCATGTGGGCAGGGTCCTGTGGGGACTTTGCATGGCATCCCCTTGGCATGGGTACCAGGGCAGCCTCTCCCCTACTCTTACACCCACTGGGTCAGAATCTGGCAGAGGAGCTAATGCTGGTGCCCCTAAGCAGGGAAATAGCTGAAGAGCTGAACAAGAGGGAAGTTTTGCACTTTGTTCCTTGAATAGCATCTGTAGAAAATCTGGTCAGAAATCATCCACCAAAGGGAGGTTTTCAAGACATAATCAGATTTTCACTTGAATTTGTCCTTTTTATTAAAACATCTGCTTTCAGAGGAAATCTTCAGTGTTTCATCTGAAAAAAAGAAAAAGCATTGAATTCAAAAAAAGCCACTGCAACATCTCCCAGCAAAGGAAAAGCTGGGTAGACCCTGCCATCCAGCTGAAGAGTGCAAACCCAAAACACCTGAAGGGCAAACATCCCCTTGGAGCTGAAAGGAGTCTGCCCTCCCCAATAGTCAGATTGTCATTTTTTTGCCAAATAGCTCAAACATCCCATAAAACCAAATGTCCTGCACATGCTCACGTGCCACTGGCCTTTGAACTGTTGTGGACCTGGCAGCGTTGACAAAGGTGCAACTAGGGGAGCTCTGATAATTGTTCCTATACATGAGGCCACTCTGCAAAAAACTTTTTAAGACATAGTAGCATGGAAATGAGCAGTGCCAGGGGCATGCAGGGAGAGCGGCTCACTCAGCATCCCAGCCCAACCATCGCACAAGGCATCTCACTTCACCCCAGCACTGGGGTCCCACATCTTCTGCCCCCTACTCAGCAGAAGCTCCCTGGCATGTAACTCATTAACGCAGAGCAAAGCTCAACCCCAAAGCCTGGCGGGGAGCCAGGGCGTAAAAGCAAGGCCCTGTGACATGCACCAGAAGGACAATCCTGGCTGACAGCACCTGGGGCTTGGCTGGGTCCCAGAGATGCTGCTCCAGCCGACATCCCCAGCAGCCGCCCCAGCAAGGCCAGGTTGGGTGCCGCAAGATGCAGTTTGCATGGACTTATTGTTCCATGGGAAACTGGCTGTCTTCCTGCTCTTCATCTGTCAGCAGGATTTTCAGAGAATATGCTCCCAAATATGAAGTGAATGCGGCAGGCTGGGCTGGAGCCCTTTGCTAGAAAACCTGGATGTCAGAGTGTGTCCGGTTTAATCCCAGAGTCTGTGAGAATCAGTGTAAAGTAGCATATCAAGTGAACTTTTCACTCTGTGGCAGGAGGGATTACCACATCCCCTTTGTTTGTTGTGCACTGCGTAACCGAAAACACTTTAACCCTTTCTTGCAGCCCTGCGGCACTAAGTACCCATGAAAATTCCTAGGAAAACTGCAGCTGTTTCACTCTCTGCTGGGTGTGGGGAGATGGGTACACTGTTTTCCATGAGCCATCGCTCCTGGGCTCCCTCTCGGCTAGGGAAATGGGTCTTGCTTTAAAATGCATCACAACCAAACTCCTTGTGAAGGTTCTGCACCAGGCAGTGCAGGCAGCACCAGCTGCTCCTGACTTGTGCATAGCCCTGGCCTTGCAAAACCTTGGAGGAGACTCCACTGGTTACATGTACAAGTGAGTTTTGCAGCTACAAAGCAGCAGTTTCAGCCCTTTCAGCACCCACACAGCTCGCCAGTCCGTCATCTTTTACGGCCCAGCATTAGTGCAGTTCCAAGGAGAAAAAATACACAAGAAAATCCTGCCAAAATATCAAAGTGAGATCATTTCTGTTAGAAAATGTTCCCTGTGGGGAGGCAAATTTTGAGTGAAGCAAATCAGAAAAGTTATTTTGCTTCAAAATGAATGAAAATGTAAATGCTGGCCTCTGAAAAGTGTCTTTATTTCTGATAAATCACTGGTTTCAGTCGTCCCTCCTTCTTTCTTGGTTCTTTTCCATTTAAAATGTCTCAAAATTTCAGCAGTGCTGGGCAAGTCACCAGGTGACAAGGTGTCAGGGTTTTAATGTTCCTTTTCCTACTTGATAACTTTCCTGCAGTTGGAGAAAACGAAGGGGAAAAGGTAGAGAAGAAAAACTCCAGGACATGAGTCACCTCATTGCCCTCAGCAGCAAACTGAGGTGAAAGAGGGAAAACTTCCCGTTTCCAGTTTCAAAAGAAAGGCTTTGAAACACAAAGTGAAAAGCTGAGTTTGAAATGCGTCTGGACTTTCCACCTCATCCTGCAATTTCCCACCAGCAATTGGAGAAAAAAAAAAATCTTTTTTCCTGGAAAAAAGCATTAAAAGAAAACTTTCTTGGTAGGGGACTTGCTCCTTTAGGAAGCTGGTGGTTTCATCTGCAGCAGCTTCTCAGCAGTCTTGAACTCACTGTGTTGGCCCCACGATGCACCAATTTGCTCCTCAGGATGCAGTTTCAACCCTCTCCATGCTGCACTGTGACCATCACCTCCAGTCACCCCTCACCTGGTGCTCAATGATGACATGCCCTCTTGGTCACAACAAGTTTTCCCTCCAGCTCCCTCCTCTGGAGATGCCCACAGGAAAGCAGCTGGGCAACCCTCCACTCACCCACTGAAAAAAAAAATCTTTAAGGCCAGCTCATGTGTAAGTGCTAGAGGAGTTTTGGGGGAGCATTTTTAGTTATTTCATATGTTTGCAGCACAAGGGCCACATCCTGATGTTCATGTCCAGCACTACAAGTGGGCAGCTTAACAGCCTCTACTGTTGCCTTCAGACTCCCCTACTCTGCTAGGACGTGCCTAGGACCAGTAGGTACTGGGGGCCACCCAGAAGGTGCCCCCATCCAGACAAGTGCCTGCAGCCAAACAGATGCCTGCTCTCACGTCTTCTCCACCACAACCTGGGTGCAGAGTATGTTGCCTCCAGCATATGAAGAAATCCGTCGCTAAGTAGTTCCTACAGTCACCTGCTTCCCAGCTTTCCTGAGCCCACGTTAGCATCCAAGAGTCCTCTCGGCAGCTGAATCCCTTGCCTAACCCAGGCTCCAGTGTAGGTGGGTCCTTCTGAATAGCAGGGGGACAAAAGGGAATTGAGATACTGATTCAGGCTGCAACAGAGGATGGGGAGCTGGCAAGGCAGCCTAAGGAAGACATGCAGCTGTGGTATCTGAGAAGTTTAAGCAAGGCCGAACTCACCCTGGCTTTAGCAACCTGCTAACTCCGCTGATCCAGGGCGTTTCTGACTCTGCTTAGCATCACCATCTGCTGCATTCTCCTCTGCCTCAGCCCAAGCACTGCTGACCTGGAGGGTCTGGAGGTTGACTTTCTCTCAGTGGGGAGTGCATATCTCTTCCCATGTCCCTACGTCTAGAGCAGTGGTGGAAGGTTTACTGGTGCCCTTTAGTAGGCATCAACCTCAAACTGGCTTTTGTTCTGCAGGTTTCATACTCCTGAGGTTGCCACAAGGTGCAGGAGTGGAGCAACCAGGTGGCAAGGTGGGGAGAGAAAAGCATGCATCACTGTGAGCTTCCCTTGGAGGGTGAGAGATCAGCAAATGTCTCTGTTGTCCATCCTCATACCTCATGGAGGAGGTAAGCAAGCTCAGCCCAAAAGGGATGTGAAGATGCAGCAATAAAGCCAAGTCGGGCTGTCTCAGAGTATAGCAATTTTCCTGTCACTGAGATATTAACATTCAGAAAATTTCTTGTAAAAAAGACACCAGGCTGGACCCAGAGTGGGGATAAAATGAGGGACAACCTGGCTTCCACTGTGCTGGAGGGTCCCCAAATCCCTCAGCAGATTGTTGCTGTGGTTAATCCCCCAGGTGATAACATCTCTTCCTCATTTCTAGTCAGATTTTGCTGAGCTTCAATTTCAATCTGCAAGGTCCTGTTATACCCTTTTTTTTTTCCTATAGGATTAAACAATCATCCCCCAGCGGGAATCTCTTCCCCTTGAAGGTGTGACATGAATTTCAGAGATATAGTTTCTTAAACAGCTCTCACTGCAAAATGGCTCCTGCTGCTGTTTGGTGGCCTCCTTCTGGGAGGTGGCAGTGGCACCCACATTGCTCCCATTGGCAGAGTATACCAAAGCAGCAGCCATCTCCTCTCCAGTTCTCTGCTTGGACCCCTGGGGCTACTGAACCCATTTGAGGCTCCTCACCCATCCACACTTGCTGCTGCCCCAAAGACAAGCCATAGCCAGGCCACTGTACGTGCTCCATCTGTGGCTTTGCCATCCCTCCCTCCCTCATCAACACTCAATCAGCCCATTTGCTTTTGGAAAAGATTCATGGGAAACTCTTTTACCTTCACAGATCTTCCCCACCGTTTCAATGATTTCAACGGCTCTGGTTGGTGGACAACTTGATCATTTTTAGGGGGGGTCCCAATTCTCTCTCACTGTTTATATTTCTCCCCTTCTCCTCTCCTGGAAAAGAGGATATTGTATTTGCACATGACAGATGCTGTTGGTTAATAACAGCAGGCACAGGGGAGAGATCTTGCACAGGTCTATTCTGAGTTAGCAGCAGCATGGGCTCAGCTGACTTCTGGAGGGCTTATTCCTCCCTGCCCAGTCAGTGGACACTTCTCATATCCCTGTGATTTGGTGTTTTAACAAAATCCTATTACTTTTATCTACTCCACCCGTTTCTGCTTCTCCTTATCCTAAGGGTGACTGTGCTCAGGAGCCTCTGGGTCTTCACATCTTCCTGGCAGGATGAAGAGGCATTAGATACCAGGCAACGAATGGTGCTCATGGGCCACTAAATACATCCATCCTCATCTCCCTGTTAGCTGGGACCTCAGAGGTCATGGCCAGGCACTGGAGCTGGTGACTCAGTCAAGTGACCCCAAGTGTTCCCAAAGATGCCCAAGTCTACTGGCCCACAGGGATGTCTTTTGGTCCCAGTTACCCCAGGGATGCTAAAAGGTGTGCCAGACAACAATGGTGCTAGCAGATTTGTCAGAGGAAGCAGATAGTGGCAGCTCAGCCATTTCCACTGAAGGCTTCTTTGCACTGAGATGATACCAAACCCAGATGTCTTCATGGGTCCTTGTAGTTGGTACCTGCTCAGGCTGTGACAAAACTCCTTCCAAGAAAGGGTTTGAGCCTCATATGTTGACTCTGGAGCACCACTTCCATGGTGTAGTTCTCAGTGGGGACCAGCGTGCCTAACACTCTCAACAAGGTGTCAAGGAGGAATGGCATAACAGAAATGACCTGAGCCCACAGAGTACAACATGAGCAGGCTGACCTTGCAGAGATGAGTCAGTATTCGGTGCAGAGCATGTGAGGAGGGTGATGAGACTATGATGGGCAGGCTGTGAGCACACATGTGAGTTTATGTGAGTGAGATGTGCATGCATGGGGAGGGATGCAAACATGCCCTAGCCCAGTGGGGTACACATGATAAAGAACATGTGTGTGAAAGCACGCATCAATGGATCGCACATAAAGTGTGTTAGGCCATGGGGACAGGTGTGCAAGAAGTGCATGGCCCCACAGTCATTTAGGTGGGCGCTGTGTGCAACATCATTGCATATGCCTTAGGATATAGTGGGATGTGCCTGGAGGGGCATGTGTCCAAATGGGTTGTGATGGTGTGAGTTTGTCAGGCAGGACATGAACACACACGAGTGAGCTCAGTATGGGAGCACACATGTGAGGGCGGGGGGGGGAGAGGAAGAGGATGCCGCACACAGATAGCGCTCGGAGACATTGTGGATTACTGCTGCTAATTCCTCTGGTAAGAACAGAAGTCTGCTGGCTGGGAGCAGGAGCTGAAAGCTGAGCCCCTTGTTATGTTTCCCTGTTCCCGCCTGCACTAATCCCTTTGAGCCCCAGGAAAAAACTGCAGAGAAATCAAACGGGCTGTTCATGCCGCCCCAGCGTCCCCGGGATTAATTAATTTGGGATTTGTGGGGAGTCACAAGGTCACGCTCCCCCCACTGGCAGAGCTGGCTCTACAAGGCAATGGCAGGGCTGGGCTCTGAGTCTCCCATCTGGGGGAAATGCCCCATCACGCCATGGTCTGGAGCAGGTCCCTTAGATGGCCACCCTGAGAAGGTGCTGTGCACTGGGCAGGGGGCTGACCTGGGGTGCCAGGGCATGGAAAAGCACCAGGGGGGTAGGACTGACAAGCAAGAAGTGTGTCCACATCCCACAGAGATCAGCCTTCAGCGAGAGGCAGCCACTTGGATGGGATCCTGCCTGCATCTGGCCAGGTGCTCCTTGTTTCATCAATATACATGGCATCCTGTTTGGGCCAGCACAGAAACAGAAACACACCAACGAAGGACAGACACTCCAAAGACATGGCTTCAGCCCAGGTGTGACCCTCCCCATCCTATCAGACAAGAGGATAGGGCAGGATGGGTTGACGACTAGGTGAGGTGAGCTGTTTGCCCTGCTTATCCCTTCCAAGTAGGGAGCTCTGATTGCCTTTTGAAGATAGCGTCTCAGATGCCAGATCCCCACTTCATTCTGTTAGTGGTTATTTAAATGATTCAGAAATTTGTTTTCAGGGAGCGATTGAGCTTATGATGTGGGTTTTCTGAGTGTTTGCCTAGGAAAACTCATCCTCAAGAGAGCACATTGGCACAAATGCATTTCAAACTGTAATTGAATATTTGTGGTCATTTGTTTGGGCGGTATCTACCCAGCATTTGCAAGGAGACTTCATTCATTCCCACCCAAAAGTACTTTGGGATCCAGGACCGGCATTTGTCCCAGCTGTGTTGAGGATTATGTTTAGATGCTTAGATCTGGATGCTCTGCAGCCTCCTGGTACCAGGAAGTCACAGAGGTATGAGCACTGAGCCCACAGCCATGAAGGGGCCATGAAGGAAGGAAAAGAAATTATTTTTAGCACCTGCAAAGAGAATTGGGAAGCCTGGGGCCTTCCTTTGGTGCCAGGGTTGGAGGGGTCATTAACTCAGCACTTCAGTTTCTAACAACACTCAAATGAAGAGCACAAAAGAGTGTCATGAACAGGAACTAAAACTGGTCCAGCACCCAGACCTGGTCCTCACCCCCTAGTGAACAGCCACTGGCCACAGTAGCACTGAATCCCTTAAGTACAGACAGTTTTGAAGCTGTCCAAATCAAGGTGCAAGACCCCAGGTGGCCTTCTGCCAGCCTGCTCCAGTAAATTCCTCCTGAAGCTTTCGAGACCTTAAAGCAAATGGGCTGCCCCAGTCACTGGCTGGTGCTGCCAGGATGAAGAGCTCTGCACAAACCTGAACCTTATGTCTCCGAACCAAGATGTTCAGCCTTGCAATCACCCATCGCCCTGCCTCCCAGGTCTGTGCTTCCTTCTCTCCCATCTCTGCTCCAAGCCTCCATGAAGCAGTTCAAACCTCATTATCAGCCAAGCATGGGCTGCCTGCATGGACTGGGTGGCAGCTCCTTGCCCGGCTCCGAGGGGTTTTGAGTCAGAAATGGCTCTGGTGGCAGGGAAAAGCCCTCATCAAACAATGACACAGTCCCCGATTGATGAGATCCTGGTGCCTGACCTTCAGTCCCCTTCCAGCCTGGCAGCACCCCAGCCATGACAACTATAGCCATCCAACCATTCCTTGGGGTTATTCCAAAGTGAAATGGTGCTGTATGGTGGGATTGGAAAACTTAGCCAAGACTTGGTGCAGACAGCAACTCTTCTGTTTAGAGTCAATACAGACTGATAACTGTGGGGGACAGAGACATATCAGCTTCCCTCCTAAAAGCAGAGATCTTGCTTTCCAGTGGTCACAGAGATTTGTCTTCTCTCTAGTCTGGCTGAGCTGGAGTCAAAGCTGAGAACATCGAGGCCAACAAACAGGTCTCTCCCACACCTGGGTGGAGCAAGTGACGTATAAAGCCTTTGCTTTCTGCTTGGCATGGGCAGCTCTCACGGGGAACAGTCTGCCTGGAGGCAGAGGAGACTGCCCCAAGTGCAGATGGACAGGCAGCAGCTCCCAACCTACTGAAACCCAGAGCTCAGTGAGCCACTAATTCAGTCCTCAGCTCAGTATCAGCACGCTTATGTGATACACTCCAGGTCTGGGTCTCCACGTCTGGGACCAGCTAACATAATTAATTATTTGTGCAAATTGCTTATTTGAAATGGACCAGGGGCTCTGACCTGGAGGAGTGCTTGTGGGTAACCCTATCCGGGTGACTAGTTTGGGGGTGATGGGGAGACAGAGATGTCTGAAGTAACAAAATATTCAGTTCTTCAAGGTGGCAGGCTCCCCATGCTTGTCCAGATTTGGACCAGCATGGCCTCATGCCACTAGTCCACATCTCTGATCATACTCAACACCTTTCTCTGGGCCTTTTCTAGTTCTCCTCCATCCTTTCTGAGACTAAAGAATCAATACCATACACAGCAACAGTGGATTTTCCACGGGGCTGTAATACATCCCATTTATTGTACCATTTATTGCACAGTGTTATCAACCTGGTCGTTCAAACCCAAATCCATCCCTCCTGAGCTTGCCAGACCAGATGCCAAGTGTATGGTATATGAAGGGTTTTGTGCAGTATCTAAAGGCAAGGGATGAATCCTGGTGGAGTTATAAGCTGTGACAGCACCAGGTACATTTCCCACTGCTCAGGACTCAATGGAAACCTGGGCTTACAAGCACTGTGCATTGAACGTGGCCAAATGCTTCTAGGAAGGATGACTGGGGGTCATGCTTACAAGACAGGGTCTTTTCCCTTGGTAAGCAGCCACACTGAAAGGGCCTTAGGCGATTGTGGAAACAACATGAGCTGAGCATAAGCTCCCAGGACAAAAGGGAGCTTAGCTGGCAAACAGTCTTACAGGCTTTAGCAAAGGGGCAGTGAATAGAGGGGAAGCAGCCTATCTCCGTGCATGGCGGGAGCAGGTCCATCACTGCAATATGGGCACGGCTCTGTTGTCTGCACTTCAAAGCAGCTCTTGACAACGTGGAGGAAATTGAGGAGAGGGGCACAGGCATGATTCAAGGTCTAGAAAAGCTGCCTCTGAGCAAAAGGCAGCAACAGCTTTGGGTTGTTGGAGAGATGCTTGAGGTGCAGCTCAACCTGCACACCTGCAAGGAGGTTTTCAAGAGCAAACGGGTTTCAGTTCTGCAAAGACCAGATGGTGAAATGCAGCAGACACACACACTTTGCAGCAGAGGAAGCAATAAAATGTGGGAACGAGTGACTTGGGGACCTGGCTGTTCACTGCTTCTCTGGACTCGAGGCTGGCCATCTCACTTTCAAAGCCCTGTTCTAGGTTTGGCCATGGATCTGAGCTTGCTGCTTCAACAAGGTCCTGGCAGAAGGGGAGACCAGAAGATCAGACCTGTCCCTCTGTGCCATGCTCTCTGCCTTGCACAGCTCAGGGAAACAGAAAGCTCAGGAGGGTGTGCAAGACACACACTCATTTTTTTCGGACAGAGCCTTATATAAAGAACAGGGCCAGGATTAACGCAGCTGCTGCCCCCAGGCCAACTGCTCTACAGGCTTGTCTGCCGGAGCAGAGCAGGGTGAAGGACTCAAACCTGCTCACCTTTGTCTGGCAACTGATCCAGAGGCTCACCCCCCCAAATACACGGGCCCCCTGCCCCGGCCTGCTTGCATGTCTTCTCCAGTGCCTGCTTTTCAGCAGAGTGAGTTTCTGATGGCTGGTTTTGGGTGTCTGGAGGCCCTCCTGGTATGGCAGGGGCTGGGGCTGGTATTCTGACCCTGCGGCCATCTCCCCGATACTGTTATCAACCCGGCGTGGCCTCGGGTTTCGTGGGGGCTAGTGCTGTCCATCAGGATTTGCTAGGGAAGAAATCAGTGGGACAGCAGCACTGCCGGTACTCAAGGGGCATCCATTCTCCAGGGCATCCTTCCTCACCCCCATGGGACCCTCAGCCCTTTGGGGGCTGAGCCACTGCATTGTCACACTTGAGCTCTTCCAGAGGCTCTGTGAGGATTGCACCAGCCTGCTCCCATCATTTCCCCACGTGCATCCCCTTGCCCTGACCCACAGCGTGCCCCAGCCCCATCAGCGTGCAGGACCGCTCGAGCAGCACAGGGATGTCTCTGCAACCAGCCATCGGCTCAGGCATGAGCAAAATGGGTCTTTGAGAAAGAGATGCCACGAAAAGCCCAAGTAACATCAGAATACAACAACTGCTGGGGTGGCAGGACACAAAGAAAAATCGAGCTCACTCATCCCACCCCAGCTTCACAGCCAGCAGGACATAATATGGGTCAGCACAAATCACAGAAATTTAAATACGTGTCCCAGCTGTGCTTCAGATAGATACCTCCCAGCTGACAGACAGTGGGTGAGTGGGGTGTTGGATGAATCTGTCCCCTGTGGCTTTATCTGCTTGCTTTTTGGAGTCTTTAATGCACTTGGCCTTCACAAACACTGCATGGCAGTGAGTGCCACAGTTTAGTTACGCACAGTAGAAAAATACTTCCTTTAGCTAGATTTAAACCTGCTAGCATCTCCCCTTTGCAAAGTCTGCTCTCCACCCATTCCTAACTCATGAAATTACATTCTTGCTCAGCTGTGACAAAATAAGAGCTTTTAGTGACGGAGCTTGTCAGAAGCTTTTGGAAAATCAAGAATACTTTTTCAAGAGACTCTTCCTGATTTACACATACATTTCCTCCTTCAGCTAGGAGAGGCACCACCTCCGCAGCAAGAAGTCATCTTAACCTTCTTCCAGGCTAACATGCACATGTCTATTCATTTGGTCTTTTATTATAATATTGATAATTTGCTCAGTGCAGAATTCAGATTCACTGACCTTTAGTTTCCTAGGTCATTCTTTCAAAAATCGGTATTATATTCACCAGCTTCCAGTCTTCTGCGACAGAAATTTAGATAGCAGAGTCCGCTAAACCTCTGACTTTTGGCTCCAACCCTGTTGAGTGCAGTGTGACCCAGTGACTGTTTCTGTCCAGTTATCAATTCATTTTGCAACTTTCCAGCTTGACTCCTCAGCACCAGGCAATTTCTCAGCTCTTTTTTTCTGGGAAGCAATGCTGCAAACTCCAGAGACAGGCAGGGGTTTCCCACACAGCTGTGGGCATAGGGCATCTCCCTGCCCAGCCTGCATCACTTCTGGGGTGGCTAATACCCCTCCCTTGGGGAAGGAGCCGCATCTCCTCCTTGGATCTGCTCTGGGATCAGGTGCCATCCCCCAGGGCAGGGGCTGGGGCAGGCAACCAGGTCTCTGCCTAGTCTCTGGGAGCAGGATAAACTTCAGCAAAGAAAAAGGTGTATATTTCAGCATTTCCTCCACTAGTGGCTCCAGAGGCAGTGTATGCTTTGTGTTCATACACCCTGCTTACCCCATCCCACCATGCAACCCCCTGCTTTTCACATCTCCGCTGGCTGAGATATTTTGGGGTGGTAAGGCAAGAGCACATCCGTGCACATGCCTGACCCTGCAGACAAGTCTGGGTGTGCAAGGTGTATATGTGACCCATGATATATAGATTTTGTACCTCTCACTAATCCAGGCAGGGCGTTATCCAGGTAAAGCCCCTGCTCACACCTCTCCATGGCTATTACCAGAGCAGAAGCAAGTTTCTCTCATGCCAGGACCAGCGTTAGCCTGCAGACAGCCCTTCCTCTTCTTCCCCACCGGCGGGGGTTTAGCACTGGCCCACCAGCTCCCTGGGAGTAGGGCAGGTGAAGCCAAATACTTTTGCTAATCCCAGCTCCGAAGAGCTGCTCTCAGGTTACAGACGATGTGAATAGGATCTATGTTCCAGGGTGATCAGACTTCCTGGAATTTCTGCAGGACCAGTTATCTGTTCCTGTAACCATCTGCAGCTGAATGTGCTGGTATGGCCCAAGTCCAAAATGCCCCCATCTCTTCAGAGCCCGATCTAATGTCTTTGGGTGAAGCATGGCTGGCAGCAGGAAAACTACCCTGCAGCTTCACACATGGGTCTCCCTTATTGAACAGCCCAGAGCACCTCGGAAACCTGATCTCCACAGCCTTCAACAGCCCAGACAAGAAGAGACAAAGAGCCCCTCAGCCACTGGACGTGCCAAATGTGACTCCCTAACTTAGATCCAACCACAACCTGACACTGCCCGTGCAGATTCATTTAGGGTTGACTCAGCTCCCCAGCATCACTGAGAGCTTGCAGCACTCCTGAAATGTTCCCATGCCATCCCTGTCCCTGGAGGAGTGTCTCAGATGAGGAGGAATCCTCACGTTGCACTCTGCTCCTCTTCTAGTAGGTCTGATGCCTCTTTTTGGATGTCACGAGGTCCCCAGGGCTGGGCTGATGGTGGGATATTGTCCCTTGCTCAGGACAAAGCGAACTACAGTGAGCAAACAGCTCAGGCCATGTGAATCCAGTCAGTGAATTTCTCTTCACAACCTTGCAGAAGATGCTGCAGTCTGGCACTCCAGTGCAGACCACAGCGTTTTCTCCCCATCACTACCCATGTTGGCTTTCTGGAAAGAGCAGGTGCCTTAAGGCCTGCAGGCATCACTGCAGGACTCGGGGGCCACACAGGCTGGCATGTGTACCCTGTCCACTTGCTCTCCTGCTGCCAATCAGGCAGCTTTCAAGCCTCTGAGTACCTCCCTGCTCCACCGCTATCCATGTTATGGCAGCAGAGCTGAGCAGAGGTGTGGGCTGTCACCCAGCTGTGCTCCTTGGAGATCAGCAGATGCAGTTCTGCTAGTTGAATGGCACTGTTGCATCCACATGAAAAATGCTTCATGCAGCACACGTGCCCAAACTCGGGCCTGACCAGAACAACAACCCAAGGGCAGGAGGATGGAGCTGAGCAGTCGTGGTTCACAGGATGACCTTGTCCCTGCTCCCCATTGCAGTTGCTAACACTGGTACAGCGGGTAGCACGGCACTGCTGATCCCAATCTGGGAAGGTGCTGTGTGTCCTTTCTGCCTTCAGTTGCGTCCATGAGGCCCCCAGTGCTACTTCATTTGTAGATCCCCTTATTTCATTCCCTGCCGAGCTCATAGCTGGCCCTTCATAGTCCTGTAGTTACCTCTCTACTAGGGTCTCTGCTTGCCCATGAATTTGCCTCTCCTCTTTCCAGCCTGAGACACCATGGGCAGAAAGAACTGCCAGGGAACCACAGAGCAAATGTCCCCTTTACCCATTTCCCACCATCCTGTAGCCCTGATGCTACACTTCTCCAGCCTTTGCAGCCATCACACACGTGGTGCCATGCATCCCTAGGGACACGTCTGGGTATCCATGGATCAGCCTTAGTAGCTGCCTGACACCACATCAAGCTAATCAGCCTGTCCTCTCATGGCAAATGCTGCCCAGGGCTTTGCACATTAATAGACAGCAATTAACCAGGTGAAAAGTAACAGAAAAGTCCATGGAGCGAGCGTCTCTTTGATCTGTGCTTCCTGCTCCTCAGCAAAGCATGTTCCTTGCCAGGCTTTGCAGGGGAGAAAACACTTCTGCGTGGGAGAAGCTGTGTCTGGCAATAGCAGCCTCAGCAGCATGAGACTTATAAATCTGATGGCAGAGCATCCTTAGCCAGATCACACTGTCCTGTGATGGCTCTGTCTGCTGCTCTTGGAAACAGCTCATCCAGAGCATCCCAAGCAAAAAAGAGGGGATCCAGCTCCACTACCAGCAAGCCCAAACCCTGGTGCCACTCCAGACCCTCAGTTGGGGGAAGATGGACAGAGCCGCGGCATCCAAGCAGGGTTTCTAGGAGAGCTCCATCCTCGCCACTGCAATCTGGCTCCCGGGGAGCGGGCTGTGTCCTGAGGAATGTGGCTCTTGAACTGAACTCCAAAGGCTTTTGCAAGCCTTTCAATCCCAAACACAGAGGCTGAAAAGGGGCGAGTGCCCCCGCAGAGGGGAGAGCAGTGGGGTGGGATTAGAGCCGGCACTAACGCCCTGCTTTCAGCAGCGGCGTCTGAGCAGCGCTGGGAGAGGTCAGGATTAGGGGAAATCCTTTCAGACCAAAAGGGAGTTAAGCAGCTCTCTCCTTGCACACACAGAGGGGGCACCCCTGAATCTCTCCCCTGCAAAAGGCCGTGCTGGGGGCAGGAGGCAAGGGGCAGCCTTTGTCCCTTTGATTCAAAGCAGAGGGCAATTAGGTGATGGACTTAGAGCCCAGGGAGCACTACTCCCCGCCTCCACAGGGATCTCTCCCTTTTTCTCTGCTTTCTTTCATCCTCCACCCCAGCTCCTAAATCCATCTGCACTAGGCCTTTAATTGAATTAGCCCAGCACCTTTCACTGGGAACAACTTAAGACGATTTCAATACAGTGTGATTGCTTCTTACAGCCCCAGACATGTTTGACAGAGACCACAGGGCTGAGTTTAACACGGGGCGATTTGTCCTGGGTGCCTCTTACACCTGAAATATTGTAGGTACTCTTAAAAACCCAGCCTCTGGAGCCCTGCCACAGCCTGGAATTACAGTTTTTATTAAAAAAATACAACCCATATTTCTGGACTTTGTGAGAAGACAGAGCTTGAAAATAGAAATCCCAAAGGGACAACCCAGAGCCTCTGGTCTCTGCAACTCTGAGGACCTGATGGCTGGTGTTTGCAACACTGAACATCACTACAGGTCGCTTGGACACAACTTTGGAGACCACAGCACCCCCTCAAGCTCCAGAGGCACAGCTCAGCTGGGCCAGCACGATGGCTAAGGCAGCCTCTTGGGGGTTGGGAAGGTGCTGCTGCTGTCCCAATAACCTCCTCCATCCTTTTCCACTCCTGTGCTGGTTCCCTCATCCCTGTAGAGATGAAGGCACCAACTGCTGCCAGGTCTTTCCTGCTCACCCAACTCCTCTTCCTCACACTTTGATGCATTCACATAAGATGCTCTACAAGTGCCTCTGTTAACACCCCATATTTTTAAGTGAAATCAGTTTCCAGCATGATAAGTCTTTCTGGATGGGTCCTTTCAGTCCCGAGGCACTTTGGGGCGGAATTTCTCTTGCATACATGTGCACAGCACAAGGGAGGGAGGGAGGCCAAGGGCACATCGGTACCTGCCATGTCTCCATGCATATCTCTCTGTGCTGCCTGCCAAGTGGCATGGCTAAGCTCCTGTATCTTACCCCCAGGAGGGACTGTCCTGAGCAAATAGAGATGGATTTCAAATCAGCCAGACCCACACACTGCAACAGCATGCAAGACTTCTGTCTTTCTACCGTCTTGTGATTTCAGGGTATATTACAGAGGCGTTGAGATAGGTGTGTTAGCAATCCCTACAGAGCCAGTTGGTGAGGAGGTGGGTTGTGAATGAGGCTGTCTGGATGGGTTCACATGCAGATCTGGGCTGCTCCAGGCCCATCCACTCAAAGACAAGCCTGAGAAGGCATCCTCTAAATCACAAACAGCAGCCCTACCCTGACCAGCATGCTGCCCACCGGGGATTTCTGCAGCAGCTTTACCAAGGGGAAGATGGTATCAAACCAGTCTTACACTGCCTCCTCCTCCCCGTTTCCCATGTTCCTTACCTGGCAGCATTTAATAATGAATGCACCGCAACCTGGGATGGATATGGGGTGCTCAGCCCATGCAAGTGAGCGGCCTTGCTCTGCTCAGGTCTTGATCTCTGCTTTAATTTGGTCAAGGACAGGAGACATCCACTGTCTGGGAATGGCCACAGACCCACTCTGTGACCGTCTCCATTCCCAGATCAGCTCTGAGAGGCCAGGAGCTCTGCAGGGGCAGCCGCTCTAAATAGCTCATGAGAAGCAGTCTGGTCTTTGCCTAGAGATTTCACCCCCAGCGCTGCTTGCACCCATCCCATGAGCTGGTTACATGGAAGCACCGAGGATATTTTTAATAAGAGGAAAGCAAGGAAGAGGTAGACAGAACTGTGTAATTAATCATCCCTTTCACAGGCTGAAAACATCACTTTCTTTATCTCAGCCCAGAGCTGTTATGAAAATCTTTCATCTCTGCTCAGGCTCAGCTGTGAGGTCCTGCACCCCATGCCCTCGTCCCTGTGTCCCTGGGGAGGGGGCAGTCCCAGAAGGTGGGTGGCTCTAATAGAATTTGGAAACATCTGCAAGTCTTGTCATACAGATGCTATAATGGGGAATGGCACATCAGTCATTTGCACTTAAGGATGGAGAAGACCTGCCCACCCAGTCCTTCCTTTTCTCTTAGTATAGCTATGTGAGAGACAAGAGCAAGCAGACTTTGGAGGAAATGGAGAAGACAAGGCAGATTTCAAGGGATTTCACTCTCTTCCTTCCAAAGCATTGTCTTCATCTTTCCTCCAAGGCTGAGATGCACAGTCCAACATCTGTCCTGCCACCCAAAAGAGAGCAGTGGCATCTCACCCTCCTCCCCCAAGTGCCTTGGCCAGTATAGTGGGGGGGTTGGCTGGAGACTGAAGGGAAATAGTAGAAATGCTGAAGTGCAGGAGAGGCAGCCAGACAGGCTTTCCCATATGACAAACCAACATTTGCAGGGGTGGAAGTATGGCTGATGCACCTGAAAAGCCAATCATAACTTGAACAGTCTGCCAGATATGCCTGCCATGGTATAAACTGAAAGGCAGTGAAACAGGCCAGATTTGTTATTGCTATGTTTGACACAGGAAGGTTATAAGATCTATAAGATCTCCATTTTATACAAAGACGAGGCATAGTTTCACTCCCTGTCCCCCTGTGCGTGTTCACAGCTGCTGGGGAATCTCACCCGTGCAAAGCAGAGCACTGCATAGGTACAGTCTTCTCTCTGTATTGGAGAGACTAGGAAGATTTGTGTCTTCTGATGCTCCTACAGTACTTTTTCCAATCCCCACTGTGAAAAAAAAAATCCAGGTCTCATTTTGTTAGGTGCTGGAAATGCACTTACAGTCAGCGTAGGGTAAAAAGTATTATTACCTAGAAACTTGTCCAGAATCCTTCAGGGAACAAATGACAAACTCAGGAACTGAATTAAGCTATAGGGCACTCCTGTCTAATACCTTAGCTCCAGCCCATTTTCCCTCTCCTGCTATCTTTCATTTAATGCACACCTTGGAATTGCACTGAGTAATTACAGATGTTCTGGGCAAAACTGCACGTTACTCCTCTAGCTACACAGCTTGTGATTTGCAAGGCAGCATGTGTACAAGCAAAGATACCTGGGAAGAAGCAATTTGCAAATCATTTTACATGATGAATTATAGAAATTAACAAAAATGTAGGTCAGATGGGCCCTCTGGAGGTCTCTTGTTCAACCCTCTGCTCAACACAGGGCTAAATTTGAATTTAGCTCTGATTGCTCAGGGCCTTGTCTATCTGAGTGCTGAAAATCTCCAAGGATGGAGAGGTTTTTTGACCACAGCCTCTCAGGGCCTCTGTTCCAGTGCTTGACCACTTCCAGGATGAAGAAATTTTTCCTTATGTCCTATCAGAATTTCTCTCGGTGCAACATGTTCCCATTGCTACTGTCCTTTCTCTGGACACCTGAGCTGGGTTTTTCTTCTGTACAGTTGCCTTTAGGTAGTGGCATGGGCAGTTAGATCCCTATCAGGCTCCTTCTCCATTTCCAGCAAACCTGGTTCCTTCCACTTCTGCTCAGACATTGCATCCTCCAGCCCCCAACCTCCTCTGTGGCCCTCAGCTGGACCCACTCCAGTTTGCAGACACCTTTCTTTTGTAGAGGAGCCCAAAATGGGGGACAGGATCCTCATTTGTCCTTCCCAGCACCCTGTTCCATGAGGATAATGCATCCCAGGTTCCAGGATCTGCCTTTGCCCTGAATCTCATTAATTTCCTGCCAGCCTCTTGAGCATGTGGATGTTCCTCTGAACAGCAGCTCTGGCCTCCAACATATCGACCACTTCCCTTAATCTAGTGTCACCCTCAGACTTGCTGAGGTTGCATTCCCTCCTCTCATTTAGGTCACAGCAACCCAGGGCATCTTCATTTTATCCTCCTAAACACAAAAACTAGACGTTTCCAAAGAAAAAAGGCCTGTGATTTTGAACACAGTTGGTCAGTGTGTTTCCCAGCCATGCTTTTGGTTTCAGAGAGCAGGGGGACCAGCCCACCCTCCACCAGCACAAACCATGGGATGAAACTTCTCACCAAGTGGGAAGTCCACAAGCCCCTAAAAGCCTGCTGCAAAGAAAATAAATCCTCCCCCAGGGGTACAACATGGGGCATAAATTGCAGGGAGGGATATTGGAGCGTGGGATACTGGGAGAAACATTTGGCAGGAGAGTAGGAGCACAAGGGCAGGAGCTTGCTGGCTAATCTTTCAGATCATGGTGACCTTCTTAGCAGGGGACGTGGACCATGCACTTCTTGACAGGTGTCAGTTTGTCTTCCCTCTGAGGAGCTGAGGTTGTACAGGGAGTCCAAGAAACTGCTGGGCTGCAGCTCCTTTGGTGTCTATAGGAAAAAACCAGCTTGAGATGGACAGCACAGCCTCCTCTATCCTCTCCTCCTCTACTGGGTGACAAAAGGGGTCCCCAAGGACAACAGGACCTGGGAGCCAGAGGCATGCAGAGCCAGGAGGAGTAACCCTACAAAGAAGCCCAGAGAGCAAGTCCATGCCACAGGTCTCTGAGCACTCCCACCACTCCCTGCCCAGATGCCAGCATCTCAGGGCTGGAGCAGCAGCAAAGAGCCCAGCTCCTGTCTGCGGGGCCGGAGCGGGTGAAGGCAGGCTCCTGGGCTGTCAGCGGTGTGAGCAGGGTGCACGCAGCAGCGAGACGGTGGCAGGGACTGACAGCCGGGCAGCCTACAGCTGAGAGCTGTCAGGCAGCTGCCTGCCAGGGTGGGCTGGCCAGCCTCTCTGGCAGGAAGATCAAGGGCTGGAGGGTGGGAGGAGGACAATAGTCCATTTTGGGGGTGAGCAGGAAGGGTCTTTTGGAGGAGAGAGGCTGAGCAGAAAAGGACAGAGCCTGCTGGAAGAGGAGGTTTTGCAGGGAGGAAGAGCTTGCATGGTGCAATGAGGGATGCCTTGCAATGCATGGGGAAGCTGGGCTCTTCCCCACTGGCCTGGGCAACCATAGGACACTTCTGCCTTCCCACAGATGCTCAGGACAGGGCAACATGAGGCATTGAAACGCTTTTGTGCCAGGCCTGGATGTTGTGCGGGGGGGGGACCCCAAAGAACCTGGGGCTGGCCAGGGCTAAGGCTCTGCAAATAACCACAGAAACCAAGGAGGCAGCCAAAACGTGTCGCATAATTGCAGATAAACACATAATCTACTCAGGTTATGCTGGGGGGAAACCACAAACCACGAGCAGACAGGAGAGGAGAGAAATAAGCCAAAGGGAGAGAGGAAAATCCACCAGAAGAGATGAAAGCAAGTCAGTAAATCACAGGGGCTGCTGCTCTTCTCCTGACCCTCCCCTTGTCCTCCCTGCCCGGGAAATTTCATCCTTGCAAATTTTGCAAGGAGGGGTTCAGAAACGGGCAGAATGAAGCTGAGGCAGGAGCCCCACCAAGAATCTGCATCTGTCAGACATCTCTGCTGAGGTGCATGGAGAAGTACATGGAGGTTTACCGCTGGGCAACAGGGATGGTGGCCAAGCTCTGAACTCCAGCAACAGGCTCTGCAGCTCCTTCCAGCTCCAAGAAATGAAAGGTCTTGGAAATACTTTGGAAATAGCCACACTGGTAGAGAGGATCAGTTCCCACCACAAAGCCCAGCTCCCACAGAAAGGAACAAGGGAGGATGCTGGGAGTGGGGCTGAGCGGAGACAACCACTCTCATCCAGGGAAAACTATTCAGAGAGTGTTGGACTGAAGATGTGCAGATGGTCTGGAGTAAGAAAACTGCAGGCATTTCCTTTCCTGCCAGCGCCTCCTGACCAGCCCTGCGCTGGTCTGCTGGAGCCGATTCACAGATGAGTGCAGGCACAGGAATGCAGTGGGAGTAGACACTCCTTTGAACATCTCAGCCACGGCACGGCCGGTGGGAACGCGTAGCCAGAGAGGCCGTGCTGGGAGATAGCCACTGCTATGAGATCTGCCGTGAAATCGGTTCCCGGGAACGTTCTGCCAACCAGC
The DNA here is from genome assembly GCF_026419915.1 of Harpia harpyja. Classification (NCBI taxonomy): domain Eukaryota; kingdom Metazoa; phylum Chordata; class Aves; order Accipitriformes; family Accipitridae; genus Harpia; species Harpia harpyja. Next base: position 9,315,827 of record NC_068946.1, on the reverse strand, counting down.
CACGGCTTTCCCGGCAGGGGTAAACATCCACCAAAACAAAAGAAGATTTTTGCTTTTCTTTTGGAGTCATGGAAGTAAATGCAATCCAAAGAATCCAAAGAGCCCTTTGTGCTCCTGCCCCACCACTCCAAGGCCTGGGTGAGCTTCAGCAGGTCCTTGTAGGGTGGATGTGAGGGGTTGCTCGCTGGAGGACAGCGCTTCCCAAAAAAAGAAGAGCATCTGGCACAAAAGACCCCACCAGCACTGTTGCCATCCCCTTGCCTTTGGGTTCCCTTAGCTCTTTCCATGGTGCAGAGGTCTCCAGGCTGCCAGCACATTGCATAACCCTGACAGCAACACTTAAGTGAGACTTGTCACAGTTCTCCCTTCTCCAGTACCTGGCAACGTTAACAAAACACAGATGAGCTGGAGGGTTAGGCTTAGACTTTTAAGGACCAACCTGAGACCAAAAGGTGACATGTGAAGTTGCTGGCTCTTCTGGCACTTGAGGACCAAGAATCTGCCCAGGTGTCCCCCATTCAGCTGCAGCCCAGACACCAGAGCAGGGGACTCAGCACTGATGACAAAGCATCCTCTCAGCTTTGAAAGCCAGGCAGGGTCCAGCCCCACCACGGGGTGCATAATCCTGTCCCTCTACATGCCAGTATGGACTGTTCCTCCATTCAAAAGCTGTGTCCCAGGTGCTCCAGATGAAGCCAGGACATTCCCTGTCTCAGGGCAACGGGTGGTCTGCGTGGGAGTAAGTGATGCTCTTCTGGGACCCAGTTCCTCTGCCATAGTAACAGGTATATAAAAAAACAGAATATACAAAGTATTCCCCAGCCATCAGCCAAACATCCCTTCTGCTAAACGCTTGACCTCTCTGCATTATGAGCTTTCTGTAGAGACCACACATAATGCCCATGGATAAATCTCCCCTCTCCGGTTTCCGTTTCCATGAAGCCAAACTGCTGGCTCACACCTTCCTCCACTCTTCACGGGGCATCATGCCCTGAGCGAGAAAAACCACCTGCTCCTTCGTTTCCCTCCCAAGACACCCACAAGGGACCACAGACCCAGCCCCCCCCAGGTCCCCCTGCAGGCCAGGCAATGCTTAAGAAGATCCACGGGTCCAGGCTGAAGGATATTGCGAGCAGTAGCATGGGGAGGATGTTTGTGAGAGCAGAGGCACTTTTTGCCTGTCCATAGGGAAGACGGAAAAAGTGCAGCTTTCCCCAGCATGTCCATAAGTGAGGACTCCTCACCCTTTTCCCGAAGGCTTACTTGACCTCCAGCCCAGGTGTAGCCATCCATGGGGCAGGAGATCGGACCACGCAGCCAAGACCACCCCAGGTGGGTTTAACCCTGTGGGAAATGGTTGCTAATTGGTAAGGAAAGAGGATGTGGAAGAATGTCAGATACTGGGATGGTGGGTTGGGTGAACTTAGTCAGATAACTGGGGGTAGGCGGACAGTTGTGTGGGTGGACTGGGAACCCAGAGCTCAAGGGAGGAGACAGTCAGAGGGAGTGTGGGAGTGCCTGGTCAGCAAAGGACTGGAGGTGGCTGATGGATTCCCTTTGTGGACACGATGGGAGCTGGTGGCAGAGGGGGTGGGAGGGTGTCCCACTGGGGTCTGTGGCTGGAAGCAGGGCTGCTATGTCCCCAATTCACAGGAGGGCAGGAGGCCCCCAACCACACAGGCAGCAGTGCAGGATGACATTGGAATATCTCCTGAACAAAGGTCACAAGGCCAGGGAGAGCGCAGCTTCCTTTATTCATCACTGGCCTTAGCCAAGCTGCTCGGAAATAGATGCAACACACCTTCAAATAACGAGGCTGAGCATCTTTACAGCCTAAATCCTGCCCAGAGGGGCTGCAGAGACCACGAGTCAGCTCTGTATTAATAGCAGGGCAGAAGCCAGGCAGGTGTCAGGGGCTAACAAGGGCACTACAGACACCACGCTCCCCTGGCCTGAGAAGTTATTATTCCTCCAAGGAGTGAATATTTCCTTTGGTCCAGTCGTTCCCCACTTCCCTCCTTCCTGAGGGGCTGGATGGGTCTCACCATCCCCACAAGCTCCTATTCTGCTGCACTGGACAGATGTGGCTTCCCACAGGGAGGGACCCAACACTGCTGGCAGCATCCCAGGCAGCGGAGCAGTTTGAGGAAGGATGCTGAGCTCGGTCCCCAAACGAACACCAGGGCAGGGGAGCTCCTTGAATGCACATCCCCCAGCCTGACCCATACATCCCATGGCCAAGGGCCGCAGGATGCATCCCTTGGAGGCTCCCGGCATGCTGTCCTGGAGGGCTGGGAAAGCCTTGGCTTGCACATGCCGCCTGGAGCAGACTCCCAGCTCACTTCCACCTGTTTCCGATAAGCTCGCTAATCCATCCCCATAATGATTCTTTATTAATGGATGCTGCTGTCTTCATTACATGCCTTAATTAGTGTTTTGTGAGCAAATTCAAGGGGATAAGAAGCGTGTCACATTTTCCAATGGGGGGTTTGCGCACAGCTACCAAAATAACTTTGTCTGTGAAGCTGGAGTTCCTGTTTCACCCTGCCCATGAGCCGTCGTTGAGAGCTGTTTCTGCCTAATCCGGCAAGCAGGCTGGGCGAGCTGAGCTGCTGCCTGCTGCCCAGCCTCCCCTCCCTTCCTCCCTGGCTGGGCTCACTGAACTCCCACGAGCCAAGATGAATTTCAGTCATGCACAGACTTGAAGAGAGATTTGTCGTCGGGAATCAAAAAATCCTAGAAAAGTCCAGACCACTGCTGCCTTGCTTGCCAGACTGCTCTCCCCCCGCTGCGCTGTCTGTCTGGGGATGGGGATGGAGGGCAATTGGGGCTGCTGTGGTCCCTGCTGACCGATGTTGCTCCAGTTGGTCACTTGGGCTTAAAGTATGAGGATGTTCCCTAAGATACCCACAGCGTCCTTGGGGAAATGACAAAATCCCCTCAGAGTCTGCTTTCTCCTGGCCCGGGGCAGGCGTGACCTGGGATGGCTCCAAAACAAGAGGACCTATGGAGCCGCATCCACAACAGGAGCAGCACTGGACATCACCAGCCTCCCTGGGCAGAGAGAGACTGGCAGGAGCCAGTCCCATGCAGGCAACACCACCGGGATTGGACCTGGCACAGCCAGCCCTCAGCCCCACCTGAAAAGGAAAAAAGCCAAAGTAGTTTGTTAATATGACCAGCACCACTCCTGCCCCGGGCAGGAGGTGTCCTCCCCTGGCACAGGCTGTTCTGTATCCAGCACCCTCCTGAAGCCAGCACAGTCCCTGGCACCCATGGGTGCTTTGGGACCGGCCCCTGCCCCTCATACAGGTGAGACCACAAACAGAGACACAGCAGAGGTGCCCTGGTCATCCTGACCCCTTCCCTGGGGCCAGCCACCATCCCATCATCACAGCACAGTGGGTCTGGAGACCCACTACTTCATGTGGCCCTGACCCAGGTCTGCAAACCCTTGACCCCACAGGCGCACATATGCCAGGTCTTGGTGTCAGAAATTTCCTAAAGTCTAATTGTGCCCGAGCTGTTTGCAGCAACAGCCTGAGGCTCCTCCTGGCTTGTGCCTGGTCCGAAGATCCTTATGCCAGAATAAGGGAGAGGATCGAGGCACCACGGGAAGTTCTTCCACACGAAGCAAGCAGGGATGCCAGGTCCTGGTGCATTCCAGCCTGGGCTGCATTACACTGAGATCCAGCACAGCCAGCATGAACGGGGATCATCTCCCCAGGTGCTGCAGTCATTCCCCCCTGCATTAACCCCTTGACATCCCAGCCAACACATTTCGATTCCCATTAGGGCTTTTCCTACTTTCCCCGAGAGTGAAATGAACCAAAACTTGCCCCTTCGTCATGGCTCTGAGGAGAATTTAATTCCAAGGTTCAAAGCTTCCCCATCCCTTCCCAGATAAAAGGGTGATCAGCAAAAGGGGATGAGCTGGTTAATAAAAGCTGAAGAAGAAAGCAGGACAGAAGGGCTGCGCCTATAGAGCACAACCCAGCAGGAGAGAAGCAGCTTTTCTCTGAGCAAGCCTTTCCCCAGTTAATAATTACAAGCCAGGCCCGCCAGTTCCAACCCGCTGCTCCGCAAGAAAAGGCAATTAATTTAAGACTAATAGGATTTTAAATTCAAAACAATCCCAAGCGGGTTTGTATGGCGGGCTGTGAATGCGCCAGAGAGCCAGCCAGCAGCAGGCGGGATGGAGGCTGGATTTGGCAGAGCGGCTGGAGGAATTAAGGGCGAGGAGATGAAATCTCATCTCCTGCAGCCGCTGGGCTGGTGATGGCAGCTCCTCATTCACCAGGCAGCTCGGTGGGGGGGGTCTCCTCAATGGGAGGACGGTGAGGAGGCGTTTTATTGAGCTCACGCCAGTGGCAGCGGCTGGACACAAAGAGGAGCCGCTGGCCCATGCCGAGCCCAGACCACCTCTGATGCTGGGGCCAAGGCACTCCAAAGCCTGTCCCCACCAGAGACAGCCCTGTGTTGGCCCAGGGACTACAACCATCCCCTGGTTCCCCACAGCAGGTCCTCCATGAGGTGTAAGCATGCCCCAGCCAGACTTTCTCTGACCTGGCATGGAGAGCTGGGGTGCTGGGAAGGTCAAGGTGGGCCTGGGGCTCTCCAGGGACCTGCAGCTCAGCCCGCAATGGCAGAGATGCTCATAGCCCCATGGCTGGGTTTCCACCTCCCATCCCAGATGGGCTGGTACAAAATTTCCTCCCAGTCCCTGGAGGACTCTCCAGCAGCACCCAGCCAGGCTGAGCTCAGAAAAAGGGAGTGATGCCAGCCCATGTCCTAGGAATGGGCAGGGGACTCATCTGTCATGGGAGTTGCATGGTGATGGCAGGGAAGGGACAGGCACAGGGGCCCTGCCCTGATCCCCTCCTCGGCATCCAGAGCCCTGCCAACTCACCAGCATCTGCTGGGAGATGCTGGAGTGGGAATCCATGTGGAGCCACCCAGCACTAGAAGTGTGTGTAGAAACAAGAGAGCAAGGAAAATAACAAAAAGTGCTCTGCTATGGGCTGCACTGACAGGGATCTGCAGCCTCAATGACCAAAGCCGTGAATGGGTCTTGAGCCCGCGGTTCCTCCCTCTTCACACTGCAACCCTGCAAGGTCTGGAAATTTACCATTGCTGCAAGGGAAGGCTTCCCTAAGACTGACTCAAACAGCCTCTCCTGAAATATTTCAGCATGAAGGCATCCTTCATTTCACTCCGGAGCAGCTGGAGATGTGGGCTTAGCGTCACAAGGGGGCTTAGATGTCACAACACCCCCAAATACCCTCATGAATCTGTGTTTTGGCATTTGGTCTCATTGGAGCAATACCCTGCTGTGTCGTCAGGGACCCTGGGGAAACAGGGATCACCCTGTGCATCTTCAGTGCCATCAGCCATCATGGGAGCGTCTGCCTCTCACAGTGCATGTGCAAGGCAGGAAAAGGGAGGCTACGTTTTGGAATATACACCTCTTCCACAGGTGCGTGAAGAACATTTTATGAAAGTACCCATGCAAGTCAATGGGATTGGTGTTAAGCCCTCTCAAGATCCCAGGGAGCTCAGCCTGGTAAATAAGGACTGTTGGTGTCTGTGCAGTGCCCTGCACCACCCTCAGTGCCTCTGGGCTATGGAGAACCACTCATGTTGAACCGCAGCAACCCTGTCCCCTGCCAGGTCCCTGAGAAGGCACCGTCCAGACTGGGGGCCAAGGTCACGTCTCACACATTGTATCTGTCTCCAAGGCAAGACAGGTGGAAAAGATGGCCCTTGGCCAGGCATGGGAAACATTCAAGAGGGTGATGAAGAAGAGCTTCCCAACACCAGACTGTTCCTCCACCAAACTTTCCACACTCACAGGCACCGAGCCTGTTCCTAACCTGGGTCACACAGTGAGTTCCTCCTCACCTTATTTTCAGAGATCATTTTTACCAAATTTCCCACTCTCTGTACCAAAACAAACCCCAAACACCAGACTGGGGACAACTCCAGCCTCAGCTATGAGAGTTGACAGAGCTGTGAAGCACTCAATGCTGAGTCTTTCATTCTGGGAAACACTGAGCAACCTATGTGTAATGGGTGGAGTTTCTCCAGGAAAACAGGAGGAATTTATGGACCTGGCCACAGACTGGGGGAAAGCTCCCATGAAATGTCTTTGTCACTAGCCACAGGAAGGACATGACCTATGGTGCCGCCCTCACGGGCCAAGGATCTGCATGAAGCAGGGGGCTGGTCCTACATTGATCCCACATGAATGAGATGAAAAGCCAGGGATGTTCATCCAGTTGCTACCATTAAATGAATTCCAGCTGGACACACTTAGCAGGGGGGTACAGGGATGGAGAAGAGTGAGACCCCAAACACACAAGACTGTGACTATGGAGGGACGAAGATGAAGGTGGGCTGGTGTTTTGCCCCACTGCAAAAAGTTGCATGTCCTTGCAAAGCTGATAAAAAAAGCTGTCAGGATAGTAGGTGGAAGTAGGACAGCAGACAAGGAGGTGCAGTGCAGGGGGAGATGCCAGGGGCCTGAGGAAACAGTCATTGCCAAGGCTCCCCAAATTCTTGCTGCATCCTCTCATGTGAAAGCACCAGTGGGAGGAGGAAAATCCAGTGGCTTGCAAGACGGCCAAGAAGTCCCAGAAAAATGGCCATATGGTTCTAGCATAGGAAGGAAGATAAAGTCTTTCTTTGCTGCAGGTCTTGATGAGGAAGGAGTGGAGCACCATTCTACTAACCCATCAATAGCCAGACAAGGGAACTCTGGTTTGGTTGGCTGTCGATGGGACAACAACCAGCTGCTTCTCCTCTGCAAGAGGAGTGAAGCTTTGTCCTGTCTGAACATCATGGTAAGAGAAACAGCACCCAAAGCTAAGCAGGGTCCTGCTCTACTCAAACCACAGAGTGCAGAGGGTGGGTATCTCATACAAGTCTGGGTCTGGATGTGAAGGAAGCCTGGGGAAAACACAGATGCAATGTTTATTGAAGTAGGAGGAGGACCTCATACCCCTGATGCAGAGACAGGCCAAAGCGTTATTAGAAAGCATCACCCAGCAGAGAACAGCAGGAGCTCTTTCTAGCTGTGGCTTATGCCACTGTAGGGAAAACTAAAAGCTAGCAAGAAAGGCAGAAAGAAAACACACTGTTGTTCCAAGAGCAAAAGCAGCAAGAGGCTCATGGCTGGTGGAGGAAAAGCCTGTCGGGACATGACGCAGAGCTCTGCTGCTGACATGGGGTCAGCCCAGCTGAGAAGAAGCCGGTTCTCCTGGGTCAATAACGTCGATTGGGTTTGGGATGCTCAGAGGACCAGTGACAAATGCTGGCCACCAGCCATTCAAATAAACAGTAGGCAGCCAGTTGGCCAGTGGCCACTCAAATAACCAGCCCCAAGCTAAAAAAATACAGTAAGCTAGTAAATTTAGTAACCTAAAGAGAAACATTCCTCTACCAACCAGCATGCAAATAAGCCAGAAGGGGATATAGAGCTGACACAGTCCCCTGTTCGGCTTTTGATATTCGATGGCCCTTATCCAACTGGCTGCCAGTTGGTTATTTGCATTGGAACAGGAAACAAATTTTTCTCCTATTTATACTGCTTACCTCAGGAATAAACTAATTACTGTTATAAAATCCCATTCCCACAGTGTCCAGCACACATCTGTAACCCCTGGAAGGGACAAATGCACACAACTTGCCAGCTGGACTGTCCCATCAAAACTTGCTTTTTTGCTGGCTCTCCTCACTGGGTGATGAAGCAAAGCTTTCGCTACAAATACCCCCTCCTGCATCAGCTGTTTACCTTGCTCGTAAACAGATCGCTGCTACAAAACCTTCTTCCAAAACTGCCCAGTTCACAGCAAGACAGCCTGGGGACAGGAAAGAGGAGCAGGGAGCAATCTGCTGGTGTTTCAGTTCCTGTGGCCAAGGACAGGGCCAGCTGGTTGCTCCAAGTGTCCAGGCTGTGCAGCAGCTGGGATGGAGATGGTCCGGCCATGCCAAGGCCCAGACATGCCACTAGATGGAGTTCGACAGCGAGACGTCCCCATGTTCCTGTCCACCTGCCATCTCGGTCTCCAGTGGGAGATGGTCTTCGGCTGTGCTGGCAGAAGGGGATTTCTGAGGTCCAGCACTGGCAAAGGACTCCAAGTCCCACCACAGTGGAAACCATCCCACCGTCATGCATGCATGCAGATGTCATGCCACATGCTCTTGGCAGAGAGGCCCCGCAGTGCCTGACACCTTTCCTAATGTGGATATCCCACCCAGTACCTTCCCACCAGCTAAAATACAAGAGGAAGCTTCAACATCAACCACTGCTCTGTGTGCACGAAGGGACTCAACAGCCATGGCCATGCCCAGAAGCCCTAGTCGGGATGGACCAAGCAACGCCCAGCAGTGCAGCAAGAGACCAGGCTTTCAAGGACACTGAGGGCTGGCCAATTCTCAGCATACCTTTTGCAAGATTTGCTGTTTCCTTCAAGACCCAGCTGCTGGAGTCAGGGGATTAGGAAAGAAAGGCTGCATTCTTCCTCTTCATCCTGCCTGTAAAGACTTTCTTGTAGCATGCTGCTTGCAGATGGCAGCTAAGGAGCATGCAAAGTGTATGCTTTGTTTTCATCTGGTTTTTAAAGCCAGACTTGTGACTTGCCAGGTCCTGACCCACAAACACTTTGCAAGCGCATGTTAGAGCCACTTTCCTCACTGCAAACTCCCTGCTGCCTTTGGCTCCCTCCCCACAGGGAACCTGCTCCACCTCGCAGAGGGAAGATGCATTGTGGTTCCTCGTTTCCAGAGCCCTGCTCACCTGAGCCAGCAGACCCCCTGATCTTTGTGGGGTGCCACGCCATGGCATCCCCTCTGCAGAGCCCCACTGGGGTCCACATGGCTCCCTGGATTTGGAGGCAGGGAAGAAGTGATGGGTGATACCCTGTCCTCTGGCTGAGCTGCCTACAGGTTCAGGCAGATGTGGCCACCTGCACCAGACACAGGTTTGAAGAGTCACTCTGCAGGGCTGGGAACTGGTGTAATGAAGTACAAGTGGCAGGGAGGCAGGCTCACAAGGGATCCTTAACTATATCTCACTTGGGATGCACCTTATCTGGTATTCTCCATGCAAGCTTGTGACACCAGGCTACAGGAACAGACTAGCAGAGATGAGGTGTGAAAATGAGGAGGAATGTGGACTGGGTGACAAGGAACACAGTGCTAGCTAGATACTGCATTCACAGGCTTGTCTGCTGGGATGTGGATAGAGCAACAAAGATAGTCCTGCTCTGGGCTCACCTGGTTACTGAGAGCTGGTGATTTCCTTACCTTTGGCATTTAAGTACTTCAGCACTCTTTGCTTGCATGTGACTTTGTCCCCAGGTGTGGCCAGGCAGAAGTGTGCATGCATCTTCAAATATGGCAACATGGATGGGGACAAGCATGATGTTATCCAAAATGTGCATGGCTGCAAATGACACAACGGCACTTTTTTTTTGTGAGGGTGGAGTAGTCCCTTCCAATGTTTAGAAACAGGTTTCTATTCATGTTACAGAGACGCTAGGAGGAGCCACATCAGGAGAGGTCACACCATCATGCCGAGGAGCCTTTTAACATCAGAGCAAACACTTTCTGAAAACATCCAACTTCTCTTTCAACTGCCAGATGTGGGCTGTTTTCTACCCACACTCTCCTCTGGAGTGTTTGTCTGTCTGTCTGCTGTCTGCATATCCCAATCCCAAGTACATCTACCCTCCTGCTCCCATTGCCCAGGGCATAAGCAGAGGGAGAATCAGAGGAACTCATCCAGTTTGGATGAAATACCAGTTATGACCAACACCAGTGAGCCTGGTCTGGATAAACCCCCAGCACTCTCTGACTCTGTCATAACAATCCACAGTCAGCCCAGGAAGGTGGCCTGGCACTGGTCCTCACTATGGACATCAGATCCAGGAGAAGGCTTGGACAATGAATTTCTGAACATTCATTCCTGCATGTTGAGACTTCACCTCAGGGGGTTCAGGACCCATGGAGAGTCCTGGAGAGCAGCTCTAAGTGTTAGGGTCCTGGGTGAGAAGAGAAGATGCTACATGGCTATAGCTCATCACCCAGTCCTTGTTGGAGGTTCCATGAAGGTTGTTGCCTGCTAGAGCCCAGCCCCTACCCAGGGAGAGGGTCTAAGGGCAGGGTGATGGAGGGGCTTGGAGCTAGTCCCCCACATTTCTGATCTGCATTTGGATTGGCCAGCCCCAGGGAGAAAGCAGTATCTTTAACATCGCTGGGGCTTGTGACAAGGGCCAGATGTGTCCCTAGCACCAGCCCAAGCCAACCCTGCATGGGACAGCTCAGACAAAGAGCATCTGTGCCGGAGCAGCACCATTAACCCAGGAAAATAGCCATAGGACTTTGAGGTCCATGTGTCCTTGCTGGCTGCCATAATTGGGCCACAATGCCTGTTTGGTCACCAGCCATCCAGACAGATGAAATGAGCTATAAAGAGACCCAGACAGACAAACCCAGCCCAAACAGCTTACTAAGTTGACAGGCAGGCCCTGGCAGAAAGCAAGGCTGACGTGAGCTGAAGGGACTGCCCCGGGTCTTCCTTGGAGCTGTCAGCATTGCAAGAAGCTGGGAAAGGAGAGCAGATCTCATGGCTGCCGAGCTGGGCCACCCCTTGCAGATGGGAGAGAGAGCAAGCAAGGGCAATGGCAGCAGGAGAGGTGGGGTATTGGAGCAAGAGCAACTTGCGCTGGGCAAGGGAGGCAGGTGAACAGGGACTCATGGGATGGAGCCAGCTGAAGATGGCCTGCAGGAAAAGATGGAGATTTGTCATTGCAGGTGTAGACAGAGGGGGTGGGATAGGTGCATGCCTGCCCTTGCAGGAGGCAAGCAGTAGGTGAAGATGGAATCAGGATGGATGACGGATCGGTGAGCTTCCTGGATCCATTTCCCAGTGATGTGCTTTCCTATAATCCCTCCTATCTCATGTCCAACATGATGTGCTTTTCTATCATGAGCAGAGCTGGATGAGAAAGGCCCCTCCCATGATTGAGGGCATGCTGAAGGGTCTCTGTCACACAGGGCAGCTGTGCACCAGGTCAGGAGGTTCCCTGAGCTCTGACAGCAGCTTGGAAACTCTGTAATGCAAGATTTGAGCTGAGTTGGAAAGCCCAACCCAGCAGAATGCCAAATCCCCCTCCCCACCTGCAAATCCCAAATCCAGACAAGTTCCCTGGGACCTGAGCAGAGGCAGCATTTCCCCAAGGTCTGGAGTCCTCCCAAGATGGAGAAAGAACCTCTGAGGTTGGGGGGAAGCCAGTGGTGCCCCCAGGGATGTTTCCACTGGGCTCCCTGTGCAGCACCACCACCAGCTTCTTCACGCAACCTCTCTCCACAGTGATGGTCTCCCAAGAGGGCGCTGAGCATCCCCCAGGATAACTCATGAGAGTTAGGTAGACTCAGACTCAGAACTTAAGGCCCTCTCAGATAATCCTAAACAAAGAGATAGAAAGCTGGAAAACTGGGAAGGGAGTTTGCATTTAGAAGACATCCCTTTTCAGGAGGGCCATGGAAGAGGGGTACAAGAGCCTTTCCTCTCTCCTGCAGGAAGGACATGACACTGAAGAGAAAGCAAAGCCTACGGATCTGCCAAAAGCCATTTTCGGAAGGGTGCTCCTGCGGGGTCTGGCAGTGGTAGAAAACCCAAGTGGCTTACAGCAAGAGAGACATGAAAAGAGGAACTGGTGTGACCAGGCCAGAAAGTGTTCAGAGGGACAGCTCAGTCTCGGAGACATCTGACGGCTCTGCGGAGCCGGCCCTGAACAAAGCAGAGTGGCTGGTGGAAACAGGCATGTTTCTCCTCCGCTTTGACCATGGCAATATAGCTGGTGAATGGGGCTGGGGAGTCCACATGACACCATCCAGAGCCTCTTGTGATCACCTTGGACCTTCCATAGCTCACCAAAGACCTCGGACCTTCTGCTCTCTGTAGATCACCGTGGCCTTGGAGATGGTGGCGTGTGTGACCTGGTCCCTTCCCACTCATGATCTCAGCCTCGTGTCATACCTTCCCCATCCACGCGCTGGTGCAAGGCTGCTGCCACACAAACGTGTGACCTTCATTTCAGGTTCAGCCTACCCCAGCAGCAACACCATCACCAGTCCCCCATTTCCAACTCCTGTCATTTGCTTTATTGGCCAAGTGTCTGATGTCTCCTCACACATATCTGGAGACAAGTCACCACCATGTGGAGCAGGCAGAGCCCAGGACAGAGAGGCACTCAGAGCGGATTAGATTTGAGATTGGGTTAATTGCGCCTTTCCATCATTTGTTTGGCTTGGGATAGGTCCAAAACATATGAATGAAATCCCCCCATACACGCTACGCTGCTGACAAGCGGATATTGCATCTGGTTTGAATATGGCAAGTGGCTGCAGAGGCAGAGACAGTGTGGAGCTGCTTGAAATACAACACACACCTCCTCACGCTCCCGGTCCCCCTGGACCATGTGCCCCAAAGTTACGTTATGCTGTAAGACCCCACCCTGCATCCCCAAACTTTTGTCACCACCTCCACATGCCATCAACTCAGGCCACCGTCACCCTGACCTGTGCCTCTGCCACTGCTGAGTGGTTCATAACCCTGGCCAAAAGGCAGGAGCAGGAGATGGAAAAAGAGGAGGACAACCCCTTGGACCAGCATGGGGTCATGTCCATAAGGTGGGCTGCGATGACCAGGATGGCTGTGGATGACATAGATGAAATGGTGATGTTCCCTGGCATTGGGAGAGGGTGGGAGGGGAGATGCAAAGGGAAAAAAAAGCAGGGTGGATGCCAAAGGCTTGTTTCTCTAACCCTCCCTAGAGCCCCTCGTCAGCCTGTGAGCAGCGGTGTGTGATCACTGCGGGGGCTGCAGCACGCAGGACATGAAAGGACTGGTGGACAAGCTGTCCCCAGGGTGCTGAGGCTGGCTCAGGGGGAGGTGGAGCCGATGCCAGGAGAATTTCAGGAGAGGAAAGTAACCTTTGGTCTAACATCGCTGGCTGCAGGGTGCAAGGTGCCGCCTCTGAGGCAGTGGCACCGGCAGCACTGGGGTGCTGGTGTGGCAGGAGAGCACAGGATGCCTTTATTCCCCCTGTATTCCCACAGGTCAGAGACTTTGCAGGGGCTCCAGTAAAGGAAGAGAGATCCAGGCCTTTGCAACTTTGCATGAAGATATGGGAGCCTGCAAGACCTGATTGCATAGAGCCCCTCAGAGCATGGTGCCATGCAGCAGCTGGAGGTGCAGGGCAGGACGTTCAGTGAAGGGGTGCCTTGGCAGATGGAAGCACATGCTAGGGAAGATACAGGCTACAAAACCACTGTTCCCAGGGTGAACATACCCAGGAAATAAAAAGCGGGTCTGGTGTTAAGTTGAGGCACAACATCGGGGTTTGGCAAAATAGCTTTTGCTCACAAATGAACCAAAAGTTCATTAATAAACAGAAAGCAAGCCCAAACCCCAGCCCCCTCCCTGCAATGCTTCCATTTCTTGCTTTTCAGGAGGAAGATGGGAAAACATTGGCCTACATTAAGCTGTTCCCCACACATTCTCATTTTAGTTTATCTCGCAGGGAAATGTGCCCCTGGGGTGCGGTGGTCACTTTGTTGGTAGCTGCAGCAGCACCATGCCCAGAGGACCAGGGTGGAAGCAGGGTCCAGCCATGGAGATGATGGATGTGCATTGGTTTCCCTCCTGGGCATTGCTGCTGGCACATGCACCCCAGTTAATCCCTGCCCCAAAGCTTAGCTGCCTCCTCTCACTACGAGCATCCACAGAGGTGGTAGATAGAGAAGCCAAGAGCCTTCCACCCTGGTGGTGTGTGGTCCCCAGCCACTGCCTGGAGGGCAAAGGGATTCCCCTGTATGTTTACTCCAGCTCCCACCATGGCACAGAGGTATGCCAATGTCCATGTCAGGAGAGCCACGTAGGACCCTTCTTCCTCCTTGCATGACAGCCAAGCCCTGATTTGCACAGGTGTTGAGCACCCACCATCCCCGGCAGCCCTCAGGGCTGCCATGATCACTCAGCACCTCCCAGGATCTGGCCTTTTTTCCCCTGTTCTTTTATGAAGATGTTATTTTACGGCTTGTTAATTTGTACTTTTTCGAGCTTTTAACAGGGAGCAGGGGCCAAGTCCCCAGGCAGCCCATTGGCCGTGAGAAATCCCATTTGGTATCATATAAATTATTGCAGATATTACTAATATTGCGTCTATTGTGTAAATACTGACTAAATGTTTGAAAAACACAAATAAATACGAGCTGAGCTGATGGCTGGAGCAGCTGCCTATGAGCCATTCTGGGCCCCCAGGGGAAAGAATCCACATTTTAAACTAATGTGTAAATATGTAACCTGCCTCCATCCCCCGCCAGATCGGCGTGAGCAGTCCTTGGAAGCAGCCCAGTCCCTCAGCTGCATGGCTATGATTTAACAACAGCTATAAATACATCTCATCCGCCGGGCAACTGCACAAACAAGGGCTCACCTGGCAGTAAGGGGTCACCGAAGAGTCTCCCACCTGAGACCACTGCACACAGAGGGGCACGTGCTGGTGGGAGATGCTCAGGGCTCCCCAGTCCTTAAAGCCTCCCTTGGGTCCTGGATCTCATCAGCCCAGCCTAGCAGACCCCAGTGTTGCACGTTGCAGCCAAGTATGAGCTGATGGACTGCCGTCAACTGATGGGCCACCAGGATTAACTAGGATGCTGCCTCCAAGCCAAGCGAGCTTCCCTTGTTGGGGCAGGTGCCCCCCGTCGCTTGCAAGCTCTTTCCCCCCGTTCCCCATTGTTGCAAGAAAGTCACAGAGTCCTCCAAAGTCCTGGTCCCTTGTCGCCATCCAAAGTCCCAGAGCAACATGCCCCTTGCCAGAGGGCAGGAGGACTGGCCAAGGACTGTGTCCCCACATCCCACTGCCTCCCAGCTCAGATGCTGCAAGTTTCCAGCCCCTCCCCATGAGTCCCCAGTTCCCCCTGCATCACCCAGGGCTGGCTCTGAATGGAATGAGGAAGCCCCTTAACCCCTTCCCCACCCAAACCAGGGGTACTGCAAATTGTCCTCTCGGCACAGCAGACGGAGTGGTGAACTACAGGCTGCAGACAAGGGAGAGGAGACAGCTTGCATCCCTGGGCTTTGCCTTTGTTGGACATGGGATGATGCTGGGTTTTACCCAGCCTGGTTTTTTGTGACCTCCCCAATCTTTTCAATCAAATTTAACCCATGGCCACTACTCAGTTGGGTACAAACACTTCTGGGTTTGCCCAGAGCAGCAGAGCTCCTGCAGAGGATGAGAGCCGCTGGGTTGACTACGAGCAACGGCATGGGGAAGATTTGCTCCTCAGCTGATGATGGTCGGCAGCGTGGCAAAGGTGGTGCCAGGCTGTGTAATGGATCCTATCACCCGGGACTGCAGAGGGACGTGCCGGCAGCTACGGGGCCCTCAGCACCCTGCCAGCAGGCGGGTAGCGCAGGCAGGGAGTGAGAGGAGAAACCAGGCCAGGAAGATGTGAGTCAGGGCAATAAGGTCATTGCAGTGGGAGCTGCTTGAGACACTTCTGGGCGGGTGCCTGTCCCCTGAGGCGAAACATGGATTTAATGCAATTTCTCTTGAGAAAGGTGAAGATCACAGTACGGGTTCCCATTTCCAAAGATGCAGGTATTTTTCAGGCATGGGGTGCCAGCTCTGGTCTTGGCTGTAGATGGGAAAACTAAACCTGCATGATCTCCACAGGACCAAACGCTGCAGGGAGACTTTCCCCAACTTCTCCTGCCTCCTACCCCCTCTTTGGGACAGCCAGAGAGATGTTTCCCCAATGATTTTCTTAGGGTCTCCCACTGGAGTTCAGCCCAGTGCAGCATCTGCTTGTGAGCTTGGACCCTCCCAGGCACCACCATGGCCACAGACTCCTCCAAAATCCAGTTTGGCTCCTCCAAGCCCCTGCAGTTGCTGTAGGTGACCAGGTGCTCAGACTTGGCCTAACAGGAGCAAATTCCCTTCTCAAAACTACCCTTTTGGCTCTTACATGTCACATCTCTGAGCCCTTATACAGGTTCAGGCATGAGTCCTTCGCCAAATGCATCAAATGGAGCCAAGCAGGGTGAGGGACCAGGGAAAGGACAGTACAGGATCGGGTTGTGCATCAAGGCTCAGCTCTTCCCCTGTAACTACAGATTAAAATAATAAACTTAGAGAGATCCAGTGTTTGGCAGAGCCTACGAAGAAGTGAAGTTTGACTGGCCCTCAGTTCACAGGCACACCCAAATAAATAGCATTGTTTATAAGGACTGAAAATTAAAAATTAAGGGCTGTGATTTTCAAAGCTCCCTGAGGAGCCCTGACATTGAACTCCCATAAAAGTTAATGGCATGAAATCCCATCCCTACATTTCTCTGGAGTGATAAAAAGAGCTATTCATTGTGCAATCAATTGCAGAAATTCATAATAATTTATACTAAAGAAATCCTAAGTAATTTCACTGCTATGGAGGGTTTCAGTTAGCAATAAATCTAGTAAATAAAGTATGTACCATTTGAGTAGGAGAAATGACTGTAAGATTCAGCAAATTAGCTAACACAATGCAAAGTAATTTCAATTACTATCTCCTAGGAATTGCAAGCCACCAATTTAAATTTGTTTACCCTAGTTTGAATTTTAAGTCATTTCTGCCTTCAGATGAAAAGCAAAACTTCTGTGGCTGATTGAAAAACATTTGAGGAAAATATGGGGGTTTGCATGGTTTTTGACAAAATCATGACCTGTCAATCAAACTGCATGGACCACTGCTGCTTCTATCAGCCTCAGTTCTGCCCAGAGAAAAACATAACCAGGAGAGATTTTGATGCAGACTTTGGCCTTCCCTAGACATCTCTGCTGAGTTTCTGCATATTTGCATGCACCTGCAGGTACCGGGTTCCCCTGCCATCACCCCTCACTTGCAGAGAATTGTTCAATTTGATATCAGGCACCTTTGTCTGCCCTTTTGTGCAGTCTGCTGAGGATGAGATAGATGGTGCACAGGACTAGATATGCCACATGAAACACCACCTCTGGAGACATGCCATAAAGTCAGTTGAGCCCATCCAAACACATGCACGCAAACACACACATGCTCTTCAAGTCCCACATCCACCCAGCCCACCCATGTCCACGCTGCAGGCATACAACAGGAGGTCACCAAAGCCACACGTGCCCCGCTGACACTCACAAGCAGCCGGGAGGGACAATCCTCCTCACCCCATCCTCAGACATCATCCGTGCTGAAGGAGCATGTGAAATGCACCCAGGGTGTCAAATGCCATGGTTGGAACATACATCCCTCTCTGAACACCGTGGTCCTTTCTCCACTGCGTGTCTATAGCTGGGCATCACACCTCTGGCTCCACTCAGCAGATGGACCCTGCAGCCATGCAAACAGCTATCTCACTTCCAGATGAACAGAAGATCAGCAGCATCATTCACGCCCAGGTATAATCCTTTTTTTAGGAATTTGATCCACAAAATTGTAGCTTTCAAAGTTGGCTGAAGAATTAAGCATTGATCCCATTACAATTTGGTAGGAATCATGTACCATCCTCCTCTAGGTTACTCTGAAACCCTGCCCTAATTTCAGGTCTTTACACAGGTGTACATCCAAGATCAAATCAGCTGTACCATCAGAAGTCACTGCAGCTAAGAGTCCCCAAGAAAAGGTCTGAAAGGAAAGAGAAGCAGGACGCTGCAGGTCACGACATCAGGCATGCACACAGCGTGGCTATCCCAAATTAGTGATCTCTTTTTAAAGAGATGTTACAGTAAAGGGAAAGATAAAGTGGAAAACTCTTGAAACTCTTCCTCTCATTTGAGTCATTTTTGGGTCTTCCCCACAGGTCACATCCCACCGTGCCATATGCCCACTCCACACACTGAGCAGACCGAATGCAGGGTTTCCAGGATTTGCACATCTGGAAAATGCCAGCCAACCTCTGGAGTCATACCAATGATGAGCAGGAAGAGTGAAGAGTGAAGTCCACCCCATCCCACACCACAGCAGTTGGCTTCACCATCAACCAAAGGGCCAGAGAGTTTTACATGCACGTTGCCTTCCTGTGGCTGGGTGTGAGCTGGCTGTAAGCACCATGGACCATCGAAGTCCAGAAGGTCCGAGAGGGCAATGGCTCACGCTGGCCAGCCAGTCACTGGGCCACTGAGTCTGTCCCACAGGTCCACGCTCGTGGCCGGTGGCCCCGTTCCCTTACACGTGGCTGTGTCCCCCTCTAGTGGCGTGTCCCAGCCAGCACGCTGCTGGCCACGGCGGTGAGCTGGACGCACTCACCCTTGGCCTGGTCACCATGAATTCATGCCTCCATGATTCCTCGGTGGTCCTGTGCTGGGTGGCAGCATGGTCAGGGCTGTGATGCACAAAGAGGACCTCCAAGAAAAAGTGCTGCTGCTGCCCCGTATCAAGTGCCAGCCTCCATCAGCCATGGCAGGGCAAGGTTTTTCTGTAGGGAAGGGCTGGTCCATCAAGGTGAGCAGGACGTTCCCAGTCCCCCAGACCTCTCCAGTGGCTGGACTAGGAAGGGCTGGAGGATGGCTTGGCCAAGCAGGACAATGTTACAGTCAGTCACAGGTACCAGAGTTTGTAATGGCTCCCCTGCCTCATATCAAGGGGGGTTTTGAGAGGGCTGGAAGGATTAAGTGGAATTCACTTCTGGCAGCTGCTGCCTGCAGATGAAGACATGAGTTATGGCTATTCAGGCTGCAAAGCTAGCAAGATGCCTCCTCACCACAACTAGAATATAGCACGCTGCATCACTGTTAACTTGGACTTCCTCAATGGTTCTGGTTTCATGTTCCCCCCACCCATAGTATCACCACAGGGCAGGATCGAAACTTGTTTCTTTGCTGCATTTATGGCTCAAGATTGTGTTTAGTCCTGAAAAACACAGCAGGCCAGGCTCCCTGTTAGCTGTGTGTGCACCATGGGACATAGCTGTTCTTGCTTTCCTAAACATTTAGTGTTTGCTTTGCTGGCTGATTCTCTTAAGCAACTGTAATTTTTTCACAGCTTCGTGTTTCCATATATCCTGGTAGAGTAAGCAATGCAAACTGCCCTGGTTTCCTCAAGAGAGCAGACCATGTTCAATCAGCGTGGCGTTTCCTTTGGTGGAAGGACAGACTCACTGTTGGTTTTGAAATGGTGCTAAAGCAGGTGACCATAAGAGCTCTAAGAGATGATGGGACACCCTGGGAATCTGCTGAGCATGCTGGGATTGGGTCAAAACCTTAAAAATGCATCTCACCAAAGTGTGTTTCAATTTCTCTCTAAATTGTGGTCCCCAAACTAGACGTCCTTGTACACTTAGCATCAGAGTATCTGCTGAAAAGGATGCTGTGAGTGCTGCAGGCTCTGCTCACATTCACTGTGAAGTTCATGCCATCATCTCCTGCACCTCTGGAGAGGAGCTGCTTGGAAATCAGTGCTCTAAACATTTCCCAATTTTCTTGAAAACTAGGAATTTTCCCCAAGCGACAGAAATCAGTAATCTGAATAATTAAGAAATTACCAAAAAATGCACTTTGGGAAGAGAAAAAAAAAAAAAGAAAACTTTTGAGTATTTTTCTAGTCATTTCAGCAGGCCTTGGTTCATGCACACTGGCCACTCTGTACTGCTCATCTCAGCTTGGTAGAAAGCCAGAGAGATGGTTAAACATCTTCCCTTTGGCTTTCCCTCGATGCCAGATGTGCCCCAAGGTATTTCCTGAATCATGCAACATTTTGGGGCTGTATAAAGTCTGTCACATTGTACAGTGTTTCTAGGATGGAAGATGACCCATATATCAATGTCAGCATTTACAACTGGGAGTCCTTTGAGACCCTTGAGTCACCCACGACTGCACTTATGAATTTTGGCATCTGTGACAGCAGCTCTGTGGGCCTGGGTAGCCTGACTTGCTGCTGTAATTTCCCCTTCAGAGACACCTGGGGAAAATGCCTCAGATCAGCAAGCGGTTCACAAATTTCATTTTTGAGTCCTCCTCACATGGGCTGCCAGGGATGAATTCATCTCAACCACTCACCCAAAAAAAGTCCAGTCTTAGGAACTTACATGGGCTTCTTTACATCTATGCCAAGCATTGCCACAGGCTCTGCAAGAACGACCCACTGGGAAGAGATGGGATGAACACCCACCGGAGAGGACAGAATTTCTCCATGGATTAAGAAGGGACCCTGGCTGATTATCTCACAGCTGACACCCATTTTTCAGGTGTTTACACTTAAGGAAGTTGTGTTGAACCCTTTGTGGTGGACTGCCATGCGTGAGCTTCCCACAGTGTGCTGGGTATCTGGCCTTTGTGAGATGATGCATCCTGCAAATCACAGCAAAGGACCTGTCTAAGGACCTCAAAGAGGTCCAGTGGGCCAGCGATGCCCTGCAGGCCCTCAGGTTTTTCAGAGACCACTGTAGAGTTTTACACATCTCAACATGGCATCCCCACCCAAAACCTCAGCATTGCCAAGGCCTTCCTTCCTCCATGGGTTCTGCTATTTGTCCCTCCCCAGGAAAGGAATAGGGGCCCATGAGGGGAAAGAACCCACGGGGCTCCAAGTCAGAGGACACTGAAGAAACTCTTGGGAGGAGGAATGTGGCTGACATCTCAGCTTCAGTCTCCAGGTTGGTTACTGCCTAGAGGGTCTTGACGTAGGACATTTCCCTTGATGCTGAGCATCTGCCTCAGAAAATATCTCTGTTAGGGAGCTCCTGTACTCTTAACATCCCTCTTCCCTGAGGCACTGCTTACCCAGACACCCAGGAGTGATGGGAAGCTCCGCATCCTCCATCTCCACTGCTGGGTTTCTGTGCTGTGCCTTCCTGCTCCTGGCATCTCTTCCTCATCGGCTGCGATTCAACAGCACCTCTGTTAGTGCATTCCTCGTAGGTAGCCCCAGAGCACTGTTCTTCTATGTCTGCCTCACTAGCACCATCCTGGCAGGGCTCCTGCATCTCAGCACTCAGTGGTTCACCTTATGGCTTGGACACTTTGCGATCCTGGTAGCCCACAGTGCTCTCCGTGTGTCCAGGGCACAAAGCCCTTTGATGGGAGAGGACACTGGGTCTAGTAGCCCTAGAAACAGTGCTTAGCTCATCCTCAGCCCCAACAGCCATCCCTCCACTGGCCTTTGCTCAGAAACCCCCCAAGATTTACTCTGGAGGTGCAGTTCCCCTCATCAGGGAGACAAGATGTTGCTTCACTATCCATCACCACCTGGTTACTGAGTACAAGAAGCACAGATACATGGACAACACAATCTATAATTTTAATATCCTCTCCACTTGCTATTTAGCCTTCTCCAAGGCATCCTGGCTCCTTCCACCTGCCCATGGCTTGTCCCCCAAACATGTGGAGTTTCCCCTCTCTTTCCTCCAGCCATTTCATTCTTTCCCACTAACCTGAGTGAGACTGTGAACATGTGCCTTTCTGATCCCGTCTCCTCCCCAAATTTCCTGTGTCTGAGCCCCTCTGCATTTCTCCCCTTTCCCTGGCTCTGCGGTACTTACAACCTATCTCTTTGTTCTGCTCTGGAGAAATCCCAGTGCTGCAGACTTGGCTGGCTGGGGTCCCTGGGCTGCAGCCACCACGTTGTCCCCAGGAGCTTTCCCATGAACAGGGGACAGGCGATGGATGCAGCACTGCCAGTGCAGGACTGATTTCTCATCCCTTGACCCACGCAACATTTTCCTGACTTCAAGCTGAATTCACAGATCAATATATAAATATATATTCATATTCACAAGTCAAACATATGCAAGCACCCACATCCATTGCTCGCCTCAACAGTTCCAGTCTTGGTGATTTCTGTTAAGAGGTTTTCTGGAGCACATCTGCCCCATGGCTGAAGAACCCCTCTAAATTCAACATGCAAAACGATTCACGCCTAACCGATTGACTGTCTCCCATGTATCTCTTGGATCTGCACTTTTGAACCTCTGATCCACAAATCCCTACTTACGCGGGATCGACAGAAAGTAACTCATCAACCTGGAGTCTGTTATCAGTACAGTTAAGTTGCTTTAGAAGGGGCTGCATTGCCACAGGAAAATTTTTTGGACGCAGCAAACTAAAGCAGGTTGAAAACCACTGAACAGAGATTTGGGATTCTGAGGAATGATGATTCAGAGGCTCTGCACTTCTAGAGCTGGAATGTTAATAAGAAACTATTGACTTTAGTTGGGATGACCGCTGCTATATTGACGTGAAAAGGAAGTACCGACTGAGAAAAAATAAAAATGAAGTCAATATTTGCCAGGTGGGATAATAAATCCTGATTTATGATCAATGCAAAATGCAGTGGTTGCGTTGCTATATACAGTCCATCGGGTAAACCGAGCCACTGCATTTCCTTTATTTCAATTAGCTGCAAGTAATTTGCTGAGATATTCAGGGTAATGTGTAACCGAGATGTTCTGAGGGCCGTTCCCAGCCTACAGCTAAATAACCTGACACCTCTAAGTGATGTGGAACATTTTTAGCCTTTGCTGGAGGCAAAACTGAAAGTTAGACAGCACGACCCTAATTCTTCCCCAAATTGCTGGGATGGTTTCTGCTGGGTCCCTGCCCCACAGCCACGCAGCCTGGGTGGGAGTCAGGGGTAAGGAGGCTGCCTGAACACCCCAGGGGAGGTTGGGTGCAAGGGGGGTCCCGAGCTATGGCTCCTCCCAGCCTTCACAACCAACCCAGGCAAAGGCAGCTCATGTCAGCACGGAAAATTCACCCCGTTGTCTCTGACCACAAAGTGACTTTTAGCAGATGGGAGATCAGCGGCTCCTTTCCTCCGTGTGCGTTAGGCAGCTTTTTTGTCCGGACTTCTGCACATCTCCGTAGAGCCATAAAACTCTGCCTTTCTTCCCTGCCACACACGTTTCAAGCTTCACTGATTAGGTTTGCATTGTATGTAGCTAGCTATTAAAGCCAAGCATTTATGGTCCTTCCAGTTTTGCAGGATAATTTCAGAAGTAACAGCCCCAAAGAAGTCCTTTGCTATAGTTGAATAACCTGATTTGTACAAATATTTTAGCAAAAATCTGAACTATTCTGATTTCTACGTGGCTTCCCTCCCTTCCTAAGAATAACTGTGCGAAATCCTCTAAAACACAGGATAAACATAGTGGTTTCACTTTATTATAACAAAGTATAGATTTTTCGCTGCTGCATCACCAGGTCTCTCGCTTGCCTTTGTCTCCAAAAGGTTTTGTTTTCATCATTTTATCACCATATTTACGTAGAAATGCGCTGGACAGCTGAGGGGATTTTACTGTCTCTTACATTTCCTGTTCTGTTGTTTAATCAGTCATTTCTGAAAAGAACATTACTTAAAATAAGAAGTTTCCTGCTTCCTGCTACAAGAAAAAATTAAATTGAAGAGCCCCACACAGCCCAACACTGCTGTGCGAGCTTCATTCCTGATGTGTTTCAGCAGAAACAAGGATTTGGATAGGGAATCAGATTCAATTATTGATTACATTTTGGCAAAGCAGTGGACTCAATGTTGGTCTGAGTGCAGGAACCTGTCCCTTGGTTATCTCCCAAAGCCCAGCCCTGTATCTTCCTTCCAACCAGGAGACAATGCCCTACCCATGCGCCTTCATCAGCCACCAGCATGAAGAAGTTGTAAAGCCACAGCCAACACTTTGCTGCATTTGCATCTGAGAGGCCCCATTAAGCAAAGGACCAGCTCTCCAGAAGATGCTGCTCATATCTCAGGTTTCTGTTTCCTCCACTTTGTGGATGCAGATTGTACATTAAGCCAGCAGAAGAGATCGTTCAGCACAAACATCGGGACCTCCTGGAGATGGGTGTGGAGGGGAAATGCCGTCCTCATTTAAAACATTCCCCACTCAGGGAAGGGGAAGACAGGTTGATGTCCTCCATAGCCATGCTCTGCCGTAAGGCCGGTGTCTTGTCATTTGTCTGATGGCCAAAGACAGAAAAAACTCTGTTCCTTACTGATACTCCATATGGCCTTCAAAGAGCTTTGCCAAGGAAGCTCCACAGCTTCTTTGCCAAAGAAAAGAGGGGGAATTTATGCATGGAGAAGGCAGACGCCTTGGGTGAGATGCAGCAGAGGACTTTGGTCCTGGACTTCTCCACCGGCACAGGCAAGCTTGCTTGTCTCTGCCCTTGCCCCATGAGGAAGCTTGGAGGCTCTTTCCAGGCTCTAGTGCACAGTTTTTCTTGCTGCCTGAGATTTAGAGTATTTTCTCCAGCAGCATTTTATTCACCATCAGTAGACCCAATATCCCAAGCAGCATCTCTCTTTTCCTTGATTTTCTTCTGTCCCTTCCCACCTCTGGGTTTGTATCCCCAAAAGGTTTTGTCTGCATGACTAAGCAAAATAGGCCAGGGAATGCTGCTACTGAGGGTTAAATGGTACGGACCTGCTAGGGGCCATATAGCTAAGCCTAAAACAAAGCTGCCTCATCTATCCCATTCCTTGGGACAGCAACTCCCTTGAACCTTGCCTAGCCACTGCCTGGGGGGGGTGCAAGTTGGCTGGGCCAAAACCACACTGGCAAGAGCACTAACAGGTTGGGTGGTGCCAGGAGAGAGCTGGAGCAAGACACATCCCCACAACCTCCTTTGAAAACGGTCACACGCAGGAAGAGAGATGTGAGCATCACTTAGGCTGAGCACCTCGGCATTGATTTCACCACCTGGTGCGGGAATAGGTCTTATCTGCAACATGCTGAATGTGAAGACAATGTGAAGACAACCCCACCACAAGTCACGAATGGTCAGAGGTGTTCACCCCTGCCCAGTCCGTTACTGGCCATCACCAGCCTGGAAGACCCTTTGCAATCCTGGTGGCCACCATCCCTCCTCCCACACTGCTCAGCTGAGCATGGCTCCCCACTGGCTCCCGCGACGGGGGATGAAGTCTCGGTGCTCCTGAATGCCTGGAGGTATAATAAGCACTGAAGAGGAGTCGATCAGGGTGTTATGTATCCGACCAGCCTGCAATCTCATTTTCTTCCTAGGCAGGGTGAGTAGGGCAAAGGTTGCAGTAGCTGGCTGTCACTCCAATGCTGGCTTGCTGCACGTGCATCACCGTTTATGACCACTTGTCCGGCACCTGGATCAAGATTTGTTTCAGCAGTGCTACAATCTGTTTGGTTTGGATGGCGCCTGGGTGAGTGGTGAAGTCAGTTGTGATATATTTTAAACCCCGGAGCCTGGAACTGTGATACAATCTCCTCTGAAGATAGTACAAGCCAGGGGACAATTCATTCACAGCCCTGTGAAAAAGGATATATTTGGCTGGTGGAAAACTTGGCTCTTTCTCCGATGGTTTGGTTTGAAACCATTCACCATATTCAGTGATGGTCTTAAGTTCCCGCATGGACAGCACCCACAAATTCACCACAAACACTCATTCTTGCCATTTCATGGTCTGTTCAGAGGCAACATCCAAAAGCAAAGACCTTAAATCCCAAGCCACTCTGCTTTTTTTTCAGTGCCCTATTTGACAATAAACTCAGAGGAGTGAATTTTTCCAGCCTTGGTGCCAAATTTCAGGTGATGGCATGGCAGATTTGTTAGGACTGAACGTCTGCACCTGTGGTTTCTGAAGACTCACACAAACAAATGCACATCCCCAAGCACACATGCTGAAGCGCTCTGCAATCCACACGGACCTAAAGGCTTCCTGTTGCAGCTGAAAAAGGACCATCTTGATTTTCTAGTGACCATCATGTTGTGTTTAGTCAACCAGGTGAGCACGGGTTACAGCAACCACTCACTGTTTATAATGCACTGGACACAGTTCTTTTGTCAGAGCAATTTTCATCTTTGCAAAGCTGCTTCTGTTTGTGAACTGCACTCCTATACAGCACCTTCTCTGAGCAGTCATCAGTGCTGCTCTGAAATGTTTGGATAGTTTGAAATAAATTTCATCAGAAAAACCACAGGTTTCTATAAAGGAGTACAATTGTCCTGTGTTTTCTGGTATGGAGGCTCTCAGAACAGCTTCTCCTTTCTCCAGGACAGGATTAATACATGTACTGTTGCTAAGTGTCCAATATTTATGTTCCATTAAGTTCAAAACAGAATTTATTTCTATTCAGCATCAACTCCCACAGCCTCAGATTCACCCATGAGTTTTGCCTCCCTCTTTCTCGCAGCTCTTCTCCCCATCGCATGGCTGACACCACCGTCCAGACTGCAGACTACCCCACTTTCAATCCCATTTGGTAAGCCCCAGGGGCATCAGAAAGTAAAAAATAACCTGCAAAATATCTCCCACAACCTCGATGACTAATAGCGCTCATCAGATCCAGAAATTGAGCAAGAGTGCTACCTGCCTGCACTTATTCTTCAGTGTAGGTGCATTTATATCACTTAAATCCAGAGTCTGGCTACACCTTTGCATGGTCCTTTGCATGGGACAAGGGGTAGTAGCTTTAAACTGAAAGAGGGTAGATTTAGATCAGATGTAAGGGAGAATTTCTTCACTGTGAGGGTGGTGAGGCACTGGCACAGATTGCCCAGAGAGGTTGTGGATGCCCCATCCCTGGCAGTGTTCAAGGCCAGGTTGGATGGGGCTTTGAGCAACGTGGTCTAGTGGAAGCTGCCCCTGCCCATGGCAGGGGGGTTGGAACTAGATGATCTTTAAGGTCCCTTCCAACTCAAACCATTCTATGATTCTATGATTTGCAAGCTCTGTGCTTTCATGTTGGTCTCAGAGTTGGAAACACCCTTCCTGCTACCACCACTGGGACCTTTTCCTTGCCTGTGATATGGCGGTGGTAATTTCTCCGCAGCCTTTGAATAGAGAAGCACCTGGGCAAGCCTATGAAACTCTCATCAGGTGCATTTTATTCCTCTTCCCATCCGCCGAAATATTTACACATCAAAGGGAGCCGCCTTATCTAATGGGGTTTTGATGTTCATTAAAGCACCACATGGGCAGTAATAAAGAGCGATGCCCTGCAGCACTGGGGTCGTCAGCAGGCGCTGAGCTCCAAGCCACACTGGGGGTGACAAGGGCTCTTTGCCCCCGGCTGCTGTCCTGAAAGGGTGGCAAAGGAGGGGCCCCACTGTGGAGGATGCTCTGCACCAATGCACAAGGCCAGGAGATCTGGTACCTCCCTTAAATGCTCTCCTGGATCTGGGCCTTCGTCTCTTCCAAATCAGCTGGGCTTTGAAGCGTTTACAGCAACCTGGCATCTTCTGAGTAAGAGGCCAAAAGAATCTAACTCGCAGCAAGCACCTAGGCTGCAGGTAACGACTGAGTGGTGTTTCACAGGCAACTTTGAAAAGACCAAGGGACCCCCCCTCTCCTGGTGAGTGCCCATTTCCACATTCTGTCCGTTCACACTCATCATCTCCTCCACAGCAGAGGCTGTAAAATAAACACCCCTCCTGCCCAGCCACGCTGTTATCATCTCCACAGATAGCTCACACAGCACTTCCCTTCAGGGTGACTCACTCCAGATGTGTCTGCATCTGCCTTCCCTCCGGCATGGGGCTCCCACCCATCAGTCCATGGACACCCTAGTCCCAACACATCCCGTGGATGTGATTCCCACGCTGTGACTGCTGCAAACGGCCTGGCATTCATGCCCTCTGCATATACCTCCCTTCCTGCTGGGAAAGTCATGATGTTCCCCTCTGCTCTACTTGCTATGCCAGAGACAGTGGCTTGAACCTCCTGCAGAAGCAGGTGGACACACTCTACAACCCCTCGCCCCAGCCAGGAGAGGTGTCAAGGCAGGTGTGTTGCAGGTAGAAGGTGGGAAATGAAAGGGAGGAGGGAGCAGACCTGGGGGGAGCATCTCCACGGGTGCTGGGGCCAAGTGGCTGGCAAGCTCTGCTGCTGCTAGCAGGGTGAGGAGCAGAGTGACCGGGGGATCTGCCTTCCCAAACACCTCCTTGGCCTACCTAACCCGTCCTTAACACAGGGCCAGTGAAACGAGTCTGGACCCACGTGCTGGGAGGGGACATCATGGGGCAGAGGAGCCACTCTCATCACCCAGAGCACACAGGGCCCATACGAAGGGCCCTGGGAAATCAAACTATGGCATTTCACAGAGGTCTTCCAGCTCATGTCAGGCACCCACCGCACCATCCTGCCATCACAGCTACCCTGACAAGAGCCGTAGGGTGCCCTGAGCCTGCCAGCAGCCAGCCCTGGCAGCAGGAGCTTCTCTGCCAGGAATGTTCCTCGGGCTGCAGGTGTCCACACCAGCCAGGGTGCCCCTGTGACCCATGCGGAAACCTGGGACCCTGCCCACCCCTCTGGCTTCTGTTGAATTCTCTGGTGTTTCTCCCTGGGGAGAGAATAACACATTTGAGGCCTAAAAATATGATATTCCCATGGACCCACGTGGCTCTGGCTAGCCAGCCATGGCCCTCTAACCTCTCATTCCCCTTAGCCTTTCAATTAACTCTTGCCTTCCTGATGACTTCACTCAACACCCAGAGCGATTAGAAGCCAGAGGAAGGCCACGGCTTTGTCTCCAATGATGAGCCAGATTAATCAGCTCCAGTTGCACTGAATTACCCAGTCGGGGCTCACAGCAACAACCTCCGATTCTCCGGCAAAGTAGCCAGCATCCCGCTTTCAACTGGGATAATCAGCAAGGACATGAAAGCCAGATGAATGACTAGGTGAGGGTGGGCTGCCGCCTGTCAGGAGCTGGAATATAAGTCAAAGCACTTTGAAATTAAATCCTCGCTTTGACAAGGAACTAATGCAGAGATTTTAAAGTAGGTGTAATACACTTAGACAGACATGTGTGCAGCCTGGTGCGAGTTGCCGTCCTTTGAATAAGTGTGTCCCAGCTACACTGAGAGCTGGAAAACGGAGTTGAAAAGACAAAGGGAATTTTGAATAGCTCCAAACCAGCTTGGCAAGATTTTAGAGATGGTAGCAAGAGGTTTTAGTAATGGACCTAACTAACAACATTGTCAGGAGATTTGGTGCACAGTTGTTGGCTGCCTGGGGTCTTGGATTTCACACCAAACAGCCATCTCATGTCGCTCCTGGCTTTAAATTAAGTCATTTGTGCCCACGTGGACCGCTGGGGAGAGATGGAGGCATGGTGGATGGGGGAGGAGATAGATTCGCACCGCATCTCTTGGCCTCCAGGGTGGGCAAGCCATGCTGCTAGTAGCTTCTGGGATTCCCAAGAGTTGACTTTTCTAGACAACTTCAGAGGTGGATTTAAGCCTTGATACTTGGTCAGGCATCACCCTCCGCATGCACAGCCCAGAGCCCATCACCAGAGCTCCGCGGCCGGCTGCTCTCCCCGGGGGGAGCCCTGCAAAGACACCAAAAGAGTTTGCAACCTCGTTCCTGCTGCCGGCTCCGGCCGCTATTCCCTCCTGATAGAAACCTCCCAGACCCCTCTCCCTGTCTGTGAATTTTCAAATGCCAAACTTTGGCATTTACGGTGAATCCTCAGATACCGGGATTTGGGAAATCCCTCCCGATCAAAGGAGTGGTGGTTAATGGGGAAGGCAGTCTCGGCGATGCCCAGGCTGCTCCCAGCAATATGGAAACCCGAGGCAGCGCCAGGCCCCCCCATCCCGAGGGCTCTGTTTTTTCACAGCCACGCGGAAATCACCCTAACAGCTTCAAATGCGAGAGAAAAAAAAAACCAAAACCCTCCTCCCCCCTTCGAGATGCCCCCATCCCTCCCTGCACCTCCAGGGAGAAGCAAAGCCCCCGGTGCCCCGATCCCACCGCGCCCACCAAACCCACCCGGGGGAGGTTGCGGAGGGGGGTGGCTGCAGCGGGGCAGGGGGCACCGGCAGAGCTCCCCCCCGCCCCGCCGCTGCCCTCCCCGCCGCCGTCCCGCCTCCGGGGGTGTCCCCGCCGACGGGTCCCGCCCAGGTAGCGGCGGAGCTGGGGCGGCCCCCGGGGCTGCCCCCGCCCCCGGCCCGCCCCCGGCCCGCCGCTCCATCCCGGGATGGGCCGGCCGAGCTGACAGTCGGGCTCGGCGGCCGCCGCGGGCGCATCCACCGGGCAGCGCCCGCAGCAGCCGCCGCCGCCGCCGCTCCTGCCCGGCGCCCACCTGCGGCGGCGGCTGCCCCGGGCGGGGGCTCGGGGGGGTGGGGGGGGGCTGCTGCCGCTGCCGGCGGCGGCGGCTCCGGCTCCGGCTCCGCTCGCTCTATCCCTGCCTGCCCTCCAGGATGAGCCCGGAGTATTTCCTGCGCTCCTTGCTGCTCATCATCCTCGCCACCTTCTCGGCCAACGCCAGCAACTGGCTGTGAGTAGCCGCGGGGCGAGGGAAGGGGGGGGAGGGGGCTACCGCTGACACTTGTTGATAGCCCCCCCCCCGGGGGCGGCGGAGCAGGTGCCGCCGGGGTCGGGCAGCATCGGGGTGCGACCCCCCGCCTCCCCCCCAGCAACGATGCCGCTCGGTGGCAGCGGGGGTCGCAGCCTGCATCCCCGGGCAGGTGGGCTGCAGGGGATGCCGACCCTCCCCAGCCGCTCGGGTCCGGTGTATTATCGAGGCCGGCTGGACAGGGGCTAGTTATCGAGCCCCCGTCCCCTTTTTGTCCTTAAGTCACGAATCCGGACCACGCTGGGGGACGATGGAGGTCGGGGCATTGGGTCGGAGCCGGGCCTGGGGGTTGGCGAGGTGCCGCACGAGGGTCAGCGGTCCAGGGAAGGATTTGGCAGGGCTGGGGCAGCCGAGCGCGCTGGCCCCGGGGATCTGCGGCAGGCAGGGCTGCCCACGCCTCGGCCCCCCGGTTCTGGCAGGAGGACGGGTGGCGGGGGGCTGTCGCATGCCACAGAGGAGCCCGGTGACATTGGGAACCCGCTGAACAAACACTGAAATAATGTGTAAGGTAAACAGGGGCGGAAATCATTCTGGAAAATTCCTGCGTGTTTGCCAAGGCAGTGGGACTGTCTTCTGGGGAGACCCCCCCGGGGCAGAGGGGATGGAGCATGACAGCACCTTCCCGCCTAACTTTGAACGAAGGCACCGGTTCCTCCTAATTAATCTGCTCTGGTGGGAGATGGCGCTTCCCCTGCTCCCAGCGTTGCCGGCTGCCGTGAACTAATTAGTTCCTGGTGCATGCAGCCAGCAGACCCGCTCTCAGGCTGGGAACAGGGGCCACCTCCATCTCACCTCCCCGGGTCTCCATCAGCAAGGGCAGGCACACCACAGCCGGTTGGGGAGTCCCTGGGGTTGTCGGCATGGAAGATCCCAAGTGGCTTGTGCCTCTCCCGACACCTGCGCTCAGGTGGGCACGGTCCCACAAGCACATCCCCCGCACGAGGAGTCCTCTCCGCAGCCGGCTCCCATCTCTCCTGCCTGAAGATTTGGCTCGCTGGAGGCTGTGGGACGTGGGTGGGTTTTGGAGGATGCTCCCTACGCCCCGGGGAAAGTGCCAGGTCAGCAGCATTCTCCAAGTGTCCTGCCCGTGGGAAAAGGTGCTCGCCCATCGGTAGCTGCCTGAGATGCGTTAGCACTTAGTCCTCCTCCCCTCCTTCTTTGCCAGATGGAGTGATTTGCGCGCCACGCGTCTCCGGCAAGTGGTGGGTGGATCATAGCAGCTATCGAGGTGGTCTGTTAAGCTGTCACGCTTCTGGTGAAGGTATATTAGGAACTGTGGGAGTGTTTTTCCTGCAGAGAGAAAGTCTTGCTGAAGAAGCCCTGCGGGATGGTGGCAGGTCCCCGGAGAGAAGCAGCCTCGGCTGCCGCGGGACGGGCACGGGGAAGTGCTTGGCAAAGGGGGATTTCACGAGCGAGGCTGACAAGCCACTCAGCTTGGATGCACAGAGGTGGGACCCCCCGGGTCCCCGGCACCGCAAGCAGCTGGGATCGTATTTGGGAAGCCGAGACGGAGGGGTGGTTCGCCGCAATAGACGGGGAGGGCTGTGTGCAGCCGTCCGTGCTGGCGAGGCAAGGGGTGGGCGCGGGGGGCTCGGCGGCGGGAGAGCGGAGGGCTCATTCCTGCCAACAGGGGAGGAAAAGCAGATGCATTTCAGTGCGTTTGAAAGGAAGGGGGTCCACTTTTTTTGATGTTGCAAATATATCATGATAAAAGGACCATCCACGGCTCGTGCTTTTTATTCTTTGCCTTTAGGATTAAGACAATTCCCATTGTTTATCTTCTCACATCAGAAACAAAGGCCGCTGGAGGCAATAAAGAGAGTTAGAAGGATCCCAGGAGTTATCAGATGTTCGAGGAATGAGTGTGCCTCGTACATCTTCGTGAAGCCTCACGCGTGTGGGCTCCAGCATGCTATGCTTTATCGCAGAGCTGCCCGGGCGCTGCCAGCCCGTGCCCAGCACACCGGGGCCGGATCCAGCCTCGCTGGGCGCATATTTCTGCGCATAGGTGTGTGCGCTGGGTGGCAGCGCACGGTGAAGTTTGCGTTTCCAGAAACCTGCTGGATTAGTGATTAAGCTCAGTTGTGACTTTTTTTTCTTCCCCCCCCTAAAGCTTCTTTCGACCTGTCCGGACTCGCATTCCCCCGGCGCTTCAGAGAGACGCTGCTTGCAACACTTGAGCTGAAGGTTTTTCTGTAAGCCTGGCTTTGTGGGGAAGGGCTTGTTCTGGCCATGCAAATTGTGTCCTCTGAACCGCCCCATCCCACATAGAAGGGAGACGGTGTAGGTATCTCTCAGAGGGATTGCTCTGCTACAGCGACTGTTGAGCTGGAAGGGACTTTGCCAAATCTTTTCATTAAACAGACCAAGCTACTTTCTCTCTGGTTAGGAAGCAAACCTCAGGTGTGTTTTCTCAGTGTCTTGAGTTTGGGGAGTTGCTGCTTGGCTTGCTGTCTATCCACAAAACCTCTGTTCTCCAAATCTGAAGAGATGCTCTGTTCCCCTTCTCACGAGAGCCTCGCGCTTGTTCTTCCTCCTGCCTCTTCAGGCACAGAACTGTAAAATTACATAAAGGGCTGTAGTTAGTGCCTTTTAGATCTAGCTGGTTGTGCATGGGAAGGTCCCTCCAGCTTCTGCTTTATCTCTGGAGGAGTCCAGGGACATCCTTTATACAGGGGAAATAGCTAAGTTACTTTCCAAAGCAACTCACATTTCACAGACTCGATTCAGCTCTTGAACCTGCACGTGCAGTAGTGTGGTTGAATTTGGAAGCATGTTCTCTCAGTCGTCCAAAACCATCCCGATGCTGGGGGGCAAGGTTGTAGAGGGTTTCAGCCAAATGAGCACCTCTCTGAAGCATGGGAGCACCAGGCTCTGGTTTCAGTGGGAGGTAAGCGGCAAGCAGTAATGTAGGTAGTTATTTATTCATTTATTTGTCTGTTTTGGAGGGAGGGAAGTCCACCTGAAGAGGTGAACTAGAAAATGTGCAAAGTGGGGTGTGGGTGTAAGCATCCACTAACTGCACACGGCACTGGGGCTCCTGTGATCTCTAGCTGTTCGTGTGGTTTGAATGATGAGAGTCAAATCCCATGCCCAGAAAGCATCAGATACAACAGGGCAGGGGTCCTTTATGGGCGAGACCCCTGGTTATCAAGCTATCTG
This sequence comes from Harpia harpyja, assembly GCF_026419915.1. NCBI lineage: Eukaryota > Metazoa > Chordata > Aves > Accipitriformes > Accipitridae > Harpia > Harpia harpyja. The sequence continues at coordinate 9,282,319 of NC_068946.1, read as the reverse complement.
GAAATCATTACAGCGTCTCTCCATTTTCTTGCAGCTAAAACTGGCTTTGGAGGAGGCTCTCCATATGTATGCTGGGTAGTTGATATGCGGTTATGCCGCTGCAGAGCAGGGTGTGCCACCAGCAGCTCCGTCTACCCCCTATTTACAGGGGTTTAAAACTTCCGTCTGGGCTTGAGACTTGGCTTAAAGGGCCAGGAGCACAGATGGGCTTTTAAACCCTTTTAAAAAAAACTGAATTTGAGCACTCTGGGAAAGCTTGAACCTTGCAAGTATCCGAACAAGCCTGGCTAAGCAGCTGCTCTCTAATAGTAACTACTTTTGAGGGCTGGAGAGGGAGGGATAAAAGGAGTTTGGATTTCTCTGGCCCCCTTTCATCTGAACATCACAAGGTGCTTTGCAAACGCTGGGCCTGATTCTCCGTGCTCATCCCTGACAGCTTCGAGGATGTTGCAAGAGCAGCCTGAACGCTCGTTTTGTACCGGTTTGGATCATTGTGCAACGTAGAGGATTTGGGAAGAAGCATGCTGGAGTCCTACACTTGCATCCCTCTGTTTTTAAACCAGACTTGATTTTTTTTAAGGTGAGTCTCCCCAGCTTTGGTAGCGGAGAGACCTCGCTTCACCTTGAGCCTGGCTTGGTTTAATTTTGTACGAGATTCTTTGCATTGTCGTTGCGACCCTCCCATTTTCCACCTGGCGAGGAACCGGTCCAACATTTTCCCAGCGGATGCCGTGCCACCACGGCGCTGATTCAGCAGGTGCAGCTAGCTCCAGGGCAGAGCTGCTCCTGCTGAGCCCCGCTCCCCTCCCTGTGCTCTTGTTTTTTGATGCGAGGATAGTGTCAGGAAAGTTCCCCAAGTCACATCTGCTCTGGCAGCCGGGATGGTGGATTGCACCGATGGGGTTTGATGGAGAATTTCCTTGCTTTGAGGGCTGCTGTGGGTCGGATGAGCGGCTCTCCACTTCTGGGGTGCCCAGGGCTCCTTTGCATTGCTCTGGGGATCCTGCTGGGTCCGCGACGTTGGTGTATGCAACCAGTGACACCCATTCCCCGAGGCTGTGGGGAGGGAGAGTGAAACCGGCAGCCTACACTGGAAATATTTATTAATTTTTATTTATTTATTTACAAGCCTTGCCACTTTTGACAAAAACAGCTAATTTTAGCTCAGCGATGAAAACAGACTGGCTTTAAGGGTTGCATCTTGCCTCTGCCAATCTTGGTGCTGGACTTCCAACCAGTTTGGCTTGTCTCTGAGTGCTGGTCCTGTCTAGCAGGAAGACTTCAGGGCTGCATTTGCCAGGGTGTAGGAGGGACCTGTGCGCTCTGGCTCCTCAGCAGTGATGGGCATTTCTGTCCTAAGGAAGCCTCAAATAAAACTACATCCCAATCTTTAGCAGCAGAGCCTTATTCTAGGGAGGATGGACAGGAGAGAGATAAAACCACTCTGCACCCCAGATTGTGCAGAACTGGAGCAGCTCCAAATATGAGCAACAGCAAGAAGCAGATTTCTTTTTTGCAGTGGTTTGCTATGACTCCGTGAGTCAGAACTGGACTTTTGCATTGAAGAAAAAAAAAAAAGTTTGTTAGTCTGCTGAGAGCTATTGTCCTCTCAATTAATTCATCCGTGCTGATGGAAAGAAATGCATTACAGCCATTTATCTGGGCTTTCTTAAAACGATGAAATTGCTGAGCAATCCTGGAGGTTAACGGTTTTGAGGAGGTTCTTCCGTATTTCCTTACAAGTGCAATGACACTGGCTCTTACAGTACTTGGTGATTTTTTTCTTAAAGCTTGAAAGCCTTGCAAATCCACAAAAATCTCAATCATCCAATGCTGCTCAAATGGCAGACTCTGCTCTGGATACAAAGTGCAGGTAACCTTTGTTTCCTCCAGCCCCAGGGTGTCTGCCCCCCATGCCTGTGGGTGACCCCCAACAGCATCCTCCAGGCTCTCCAGGAGCTGCTGCCATGGGCTGGTGCAGTTTGCAGCTGGGAAGGCGGGGTGCAGGATCTGGCTGCCTCAGCAGAACTGGAGCCAGTATTGTGCTTTCACGAAATTACTTGGGGAAAAAATTAACTGAGTATCTTGGCCGATGGAGAGCAGCCTAGGGACTGTTGCAAGTTGGGCGAGATCAAACTAATCCTGCAGACAGCTTCTCTCGCCACATCTTTGCAAATTCTGATTGAAACTAAAAACTTATCAGATTTTCTCCAACCAGGTCTAGGCTGAAGCACTGCACAAGGGGAATTCCCACAGAGCTCAGCCTGGTGGCCTGCACTTGCCTCCTCTTGCAACAAGGCATTGCTGTTTGTATTCGAGTCCAGGAGTAGCTTCTGTTGTCTTACAAAGGAAGATGCAGTAAAGGATATTTCCTACACATCCAAAGCAGATTTCCAAAATGGATGCTGCTCTCAGGGTCTTCCCAGCTTCCATCCTGATCTTCCCCGTCACAAAGTGGAGATGTTGCCCCTGGATGCTCAGAAAGCCAAGAAGCAGCACTGGCTTGGGACCAGCAGCCGGGCCATCTCACTGTCCCCAGAGACTTGTGATGGGGGAGGCAGGCCACCACCAATGGTTGGTGCATGGGTAGATGGGTGTTTGCTAGGTGCACATGGTGTTAGGTGCATGGCCCAAGATGTAGGGGGAACAGGACTTGAGCTGTAGGTTCACCTTAGAGCTCAGGTGGTGGAGCTGCACACTCAGGTCTGTAGGCAGGTAATGGTGAGCATGGCAATGCCTCCTCCTGGGAGACTGTTTTGGCAGCTGTTAACGGGAGGTGAAGATTAGGGTATGAAAAACACGGTTTCAGCCAAGAGATGAAATGTGCAGTAACTGTGACAGGAAGGACTGAGCCCGAGAGCTGCTTTTCTTCCAGGGAAGAAACCAGACAGACTCTCAGATGATGGCTTTGTAAATCATGGTTTACACTTAGAAGGGATGGAAGGGCAGGCTATCTAATCCCAGGAGGGGGATACCTAGTCTCCGGGAGGGACATGTCCTGCTGCAGAGCCATCAGCTGGATAAGGGCAATGTTGCAGGTTGCAGGTCTCTGGCAGATCCTGACAGGAACATGCCCGAGTCAGCAGACCCGCCGAACCATGCCAAGGATGTGGGTGGTACCTACGAGCCTGGCTGTGTTGGCACAGGGAGAGTGGTACTAAGCCCAGTGCCGGACACCACGAGAAAGCGCAGGGGCTCTCTGGCCCACCTAGACCTGCCAACCCTAGGACATCTCTCCATGCCTTGTCTCTGCTTGGAAGAGGAAAGCAACAAGGAAAAGATGATCCCTTTCTCCATAGCTGCAGGATGGCTCCTTGTGGTTCCCAGTCAGTACCTCTATCTGTATGCATCTATCTGTCTATCTTCATGTACTTTTTTTTTTAAATCCTAAACAAGCCTTTTCTTCTTCCTCAGAAGAAACCTGTCTGCACTAGGCAGTGTCAATCCTAAGTACAACCCTGAGTCACTGGCTGACCATATGTTCAGCCACAAGAGGCACAGAGATGGGCCGCTGACCCAGGCTGACTTTGTTCCTCCATGAGCAGGGAGGATGTTTGCAGAGGCTGCCTCTCAGAGAGGAGCAGAGCTGAAGCATCTTTGCCATTTAAGACTTGAACAACCCTTTTGTGGCCTTGGCCAGGCAGGTTGAGTGTTTGCTGAACAGGGTGAAGCTTCTGAGCTCATCTGACTTCTCAGCATCTTTAAGTGATATATCAGTGATGCCGCTGGCCTGGGTCTCACTGTTACCATATTAAAGAAAATATTCCCAAAATGAGACAGTACAAAGAGTTCTCACACTTGAAACTCATTTGTTTAAATAAAAGAAACACCAGAGATTTCTGCTTTCTCCAAGACATCTGCTACATCTTCCCTGACCCGCCTCTATTGAGAATTTGTCAATGACTCAAATTTCCATACCTTCCTACGGCAGGGAATCTCCTCCCCTCTCCTTCTGGCTTTATCTGCCAACCGCTGTGGCTCTTCCTATGTGTTCTCGTCATTCCACCAATTATTCTTCCTCCTGAAATTATTATTGTAATTTTTATTTAAGTAGGGCTTCCCTGCCCCCGCCTTTTCAAGGCTCCCTGGATTTGAGGTTTCCTTATTTGCCATCTTGCAGGGTGGATCAACTGCAGCTGCTTAAATTATGGGGCTTCAGTCTTGATCTATATACTGTGGATGGAAAAAAAGGAAGGGCTTTCTGTCAGTTTTGTGTTAAATCAATGAGTTTTATTAAAAGGCAGCTTGTTCTGTGAGTGACTTGTTTGGATTTAAGGGCAGGAGAAAAGAAACGTAAATGCCATGATGAAACAAGAAGACAAAACTTGAGCAAATGACTTGGGCAGCAGCTCACCCCTTGAAACATTCTTTGCCCAATCTTGGAAAGGGAAGAAAATATGCCATTATTTGGGTTTTTTCCACAAGCAGGGCTGTTTTGAGGCTGTATGTGAGACTTAAGTCATAATCTGGAGCTCTGTGCAGCTCTGCACAGCAATCAAGATGTGGTACCAGGATGGAGATCTGCACCGAGACCTTGCAGAGGGCAGGAATTGTTGGGTTTCCTCCTGTTGTGCCTGTCTTGCTGTGTGTGCAAGTAGACAAAGGCTTTGTCTGTGGTTTCTACCACCTCAGTCCAGGAAAACGAAGTTTGGAGCAAGGTCCTCGTTAAGGACCAGGTGCAGTGCTAAATCTGGGTTTTCATGGTGACCGTGGGATGCTGCAGATGGGTTTGGTGCCTTGCTTGTGCTCCACAGCCCTGAGAAACACTCTGTGAGTTGCAACGTGGAAGCATCTTTGAGTGCTGCTGAGGGCAGAGCACGTTTCCCAGCTCTTATCTCACCCTTCAGCTGCCCCAGAGAGGGGAAGGGGGGTGAGATGTTCCTGCCCAGTGCCCCTGCATGTAGTGTGGAGAGATGCCATGTGAAAGCCTTGAAGCTGAGGTCCTTCAGCAAAGGTCCTTCCTTACATCCTTAACTCAAACTCTGGATCCCTCCTGGACCAGGGACCAGGATGGGAGCCTCCACCCCACCCAAAAAAACACCTTTTTTGGAAAGCAGTGATGGTACTCATGGGATGTAGGAGACTGGTAGCAAGCTGGGAGTCTAAGGGGCCATGGCATTTTAGGCACAGTTGCCTCCATCCCCAAGGAGGGGAGGACACACATGGGCTGAGGAGGGATGATGGCATACAGAGGACCTGTCATGGGGGAGAGAGGCCAGAGCACCGTTCTGGATAGCTTCATCTTATTTGCCTGCCTTGCAAAACAAATTACCAGACCTGTTCTTGGAGAGCTTTACGTATCTTTGAAGCATCCTTGGCCTTCGTTTTATCATCCCAAATAGCATTAAACGCTTGTTGGGGAGGCATCTTATCAGGCACATCTACTTGGAAAGGCTTGAAAGGCTCTGGTCACGCTTTTCTTCATGTGTGCTTTGAATTTATAGCTCCCCATTGCCTGGAGAATCCCGCCGAGCTGGAAAATATATTAGAAAAGGAGATGATGCCCCCATCCTGAGTAGGGCTGATGTTAATGTGGCTGTTACACCTGCGGCACGGCTCTCTCCTGCCAAGGTGCCTGCAGTTGGACCGGGCACTGACTCACCAGCAGGACCAGCCGTGCTGCTTTGCAGGAGCTGGTTCCCTGTTATGATAAATGCTGCTTAAGTTGCAGGAACTGGGAAAAGCCAAATCAGCACACGGGGTTATTACTGGAGGCAGAATATGGTTTTCTTGGCTTCCAGGCTCAAAGCTGATCAACTGACCCACGGTGTCTTGGGAGGAATCTCACTGCTTCATTGTGTGTCAGCTTCTCCATGCTCAGACTGAAGTGATGGCTGGACCTGGGAGGGGACAGGGCTGTCACGGTCACTCTGGGTTTGCTCAGTGTCAAACACCCTCAAAGCTCCAGAGGGTGATTTGCTGCCTTCATCCTGGGTCAGCCGAGTGCAGCGAGATGTGGGAACAGCAATTGTTGCACCCTGTGTCTGGGACCGCAGCACAGGGATGGGGACACTCATTGCACGGTGTGGGGGCCAGCAGAAAGGTGACAGCCCTGTGTTTGGCCACGGTGCGGTTTCCAAGCCAACCGTGTGCATCAGGGAGCTGCACGGCCGGTCCTCTGCAAACAGGGCTGTGCCCTTGGAGGAGCAGAAAGCCTTGGGCAAAGATGCTTAGCTGGTATAAAGGCTAGAAAAGAACTTGGCTCTGAAACCACGGCAGCCTGCCACTTCCCGCTGTCCAAGAGGCATTGCATCAAGTGATCTCCATGCACAAGGAAAGCTGAATGCTTTTGACGGCTCGCCATGCAGACTCCCCACGGACACTGCAAGCCAAGCCGGCTTTCTCACCGTCTCCCACGGCCTCCCAGTTGTAAGCATGAAACCAAGCTGGTGAATAATTCTGCTGATGCACAGAAGAGAAAATCCTGTTCTCTCCTCCTGGGGCAGACTGGCAGGGCTAATGGGAGGAAAGAGGCTGTGACAACTTGATTTTGTGGCTGAAGTCAGCAGATCTGGCTCCTGGGACACATGGGAACAGGCAGGGAGCAGGAGCCACTTTTGCACAGTCACTTCTCGGAGGCAAGCAGGGCTTCAAAGGAAAAATCCTTAGCAGGATGTCGCAACTTGGGAGGAGGAGGAAAAAAACAAGCAAACAAAAAAAACCCACAAGCTCTGTAAGGCTGGGAAATGCAGAATCAAGGAATGAGGTTTCCAAAAAGCCTTCGCTCAGTACTCGCATCTCTTGGTGCAGACGAGGTAGCAACATGAGCTGATGCTGGCGATTCCCGAGGACGTTAAAGCTCGGTGTGGTCAGCGGGTGCAAGCATGAGTTTTGCCTGTGCAACGCAGGGGATGTCCCTGCTCCACAGCAGGATGGGGCTCCACCAGTGGCAGTGTCACTTAAACCGGGTGCTAGCAGCTGTGGGAAGGAGGGAGTCTCAACTATGCACATGCTGGCACAGGCACAGATAGAGGATCTGGGATTATCCAACAACCTGACCGAGCTGTGCAGGTCTATCTTAAAACCCCTCAGGGATCCAGAGGCTGGGGCATGGGTGAACATGCACACATGCAAGGCACGGTGGGTTGGGTTACTGGATGTGCAGGATGGACCATTGGGCCCATGTGCTCGGTGGGGACATGTCAAGAGCTTGTGGGGTCCTTGCCCCAAAAGGGGCAGCTCTTCTTTCCCCCTAGTGCCGACACTCAAGAGCAGCTCTGTAACTCCTTCTGCTGAGCATGGGGCAATGGAAAGTAGAGCACGTCACCTCCACGCTGGGCCAATCTTTTCCAGGTCAGCAAAGACCTCATGGCCATGTTGGCTAGCTGGGCTGGTGGAGGAGGTGCCCAGCGTGTGTGGTTTTGTCCACGGCAGGCTCCTGACTCTGTCCTCCCCACTATAAGCCCTGCTCAAATCACAAGTGACAGGAAACCTGGCAGCTCCCAGAGGCCATCCTTGCCTGCTGGGGGCCGGGGGAGCTAAAAGCAGGCTGCAGGAGGGAAGTGGTTTGGAGGGCAATGTTTGTCGGTGATGAGCACAGAGCCATGCTGCGGGAGCAGTGTGGCAGCTGGAGCTGGCAGCCGAGCGCCTGTCCTGCTTGTTTTGGCTGACTTCAGAGACCTCTGGCTTTTCCTAGTAGCACTTGGATGTGCCGGTACTCAGGAGACCTGACCAGGCACATTCAGACAACACCGAAAATATCTTCCTTGCAGGCAACAGAGGCAAAGGGGAGCCAGCAGCTGGGCTCCCCCAGAGACAGGGGACCAGGCTGCAGAGGGATGGTTGTTTTGCTTGGGCTTGCTCTCTGCCAGCCAAAAACACATCCTGCGGAGCCACTGCAGTGGCACATTTAAGGTGACCCCAGATGGGCACCAGGCCTCAGCTATGGAGGGGATGAGAGGCTCACTCTCCTCACTGTCTGTGGTGCAGGGTGTCCCAGCTGAACATGAGTTCATGCTCCCCCAAACATTACCTCACCTCCTAACCAGTTGTGCTGGCTGTTGCGGCAGGTACCTGGCAAAGCTGTCTTCAGTGGGGAGCATCTCCGAGGAGGAGACTTGCGAGAAGCTGAAGGGCTTGATCCAGCGCCAGGTGCAGATGTGCAAGAGGAACCTGGAGGTGATGGACTCGGTGCGGCGTGGAGCCCAGCTGGCCATTGAGGAGTGCCAGTACCAGTTCCGCAACCGCCGCTGGAACTGCTCCACACTGGACACCCTGCCTGTCTTTGGCAAGGTGGTAACGCAAGGTGAGGCGGGAGGACGCATGCCTGGGGTGATGCTGTATGGGGGGAATGGCTACAACAGCAGCCCAGTGGGCTGCAGATGGGTTTTGCTTGCTTGCCCCTGAGCCAGCGGCTGGGGAGAGTAGAGAATGGCCCAGTGTTGGATCTTGGGGCTGACGGGTCTTCCCTGGGCATTTCAACAGGGCTGTTTTGACTGTGTTGGGGGCAGCATATCCAGACCCTTGCAGTTCCTCAGCTGCTGGGTGCTCCTGCCCCCCCCCAAACCTTTTTCACACCCAGCGGGTGCCCATTGCATGGAGGCAGCAGCCCAGAGCATCCGGAGAGCCTGGATCTTTTACAAGGACATGCCAAGTTCGAGCGGGGGCCCTGAAGTCACCCTGCGGTCTAATCTCTTCCCCGCCAAGCCCAGGAGCTTCGCTCCGCAAAGCTGTGGCTCCATTTATTCGGTCTCTTTGGGCAGCCCCGAAGCGGTGACCGCTGCCAGACTGGTGTGCTGCTCTCAAGCGGAGCCGTCTGTGGGCGAGACCTTGGGAGGACAGCCCTCTGCCGCCCGATGTGAGTAAAACACGCGGTGGCTGGACCCTCCAAGGTCAGCATCATCACCCACCACCACCCAGCTGCCAGCCTTCGGGGGGATTTCTGGCCAGGGCAGCCCCTAGCCCCTCTGACCCCCGCTGCACAGAGGCATCCCAGAGGCACAGGGCTGTGATCAAAACAAGCAAGGAACCAGAGCATCAGGGTGAGGAGACGGAGGGGAAAGCCTCTCCGCAACCCCTGGAGACCACCAAAGCGGCCCTTGCCTCCCCTCAGGTGCCACTGCCATCTCTGATGCGCCCTCTCACTTCCCATCCCAGGACCCATAGACAAAGCCTCCCCCCCAGCTTCTTGTTTGACTTTCCTCCCCTCAATGCAGGGGTGAAGATCTCTTCTTGTGAAGGTTCAGGGACTGGAAATACCAGAAATACCAGAAACTAAAAGTCGTCTCTTTTTAGGCAGCCACAGCACAAACCGACCAACACGATCCTACTATTAACCTCGATTAACTTGGAGGCGGTTCAGTCCCCGCGCTGGCTGGGTCCTCCCCAGCCACTGCCGCCTGGGCCAGATTACAGCTGGGCCACCAAAGTCTGGGCTGCGACCACCAAAGTAGCTGCTCTCTGTCCAACCGGCAAGCCGGGGTGACGTCTGCTCGCAAGCCGTCCCCCCCCTCTACACCAAGCATGGGGCTACCTGAAATGCCAACCCTCCTCGCTCAGAGATGGAGGGGCTGTATCCTCAACTGGCCTCGGAGGACGGTGGGGATTTGGGTGTTGCAAGAGCTGATCCCTGGCCACGCCGCCCTGTGTGTTTATGCCCAGGGATGTCCCCTGACTTCCCAAACGAGCTCTTCCTAACCGTGTGGCACCACATAGGTAGACGCAAGAGCTGGGAAGGGGCTGCACGCTGGGGACCAGCATGGTTTTGCAAGGCACTTTGGGAGCAGAGTGGGGTTTTGCAGGGTAGTTTGGGAGGTGCTGGGAGCTACAGGACCCTGTGTGAGAGGATGGCAAGGATCTGAAGCTGCAGGGGATGTTCCTGGATGTGGAAAGCAGCCAACTATTTTGGATGCAGGAGGGATTTCATGGCAGAGGTGCCCCGCAAGCACCAGGCAAGACAGTCTCTCCATATAAGCTCTGGAGAGCTCTCCCCACATTGGCAATACAGCCTTTGCACCTTCCTTATTGCCAGGTTGTAATTTACCCATTGCATTCATGTTTTTAACCTTGTGGGACAGTTCCCAGCTCCTTCACTATTGCAAGACAGGACTGTCACTGCTGCAAACAATCTCCCAGCGCCGAGGTGTCTCTGCTGAGACTGGTCCAGGTTTGGTACTAAGCAAACAGCATCCCTAGGAGTGGGGAGGATGAGTGTCCTGCATGAGGTACCCCATCTTGGGAGGAAGAGACAGAACAAAGGGCTTGACCTGCTAGCTCTGCATAGCATGTTTTGCTGAGAGCCAGTTTTCAGACCAGCTTTTCAAGGGGGTTTACGTGCAACACCAGCGTTAGGAGGGAAGAGGAGCAGAGACACATGCAACAGCCCACCAAGCGCCTTTGGCCACCTGGCTGCACCCCCTCCAGAAAGTCCTCTCGCATGCCTCAGACTTGCTGCCACGTTTCCCACCATTGTTTGTGCTGTTGCAGGGACGCGGGAGGCAGCATTCGTCTATGCCATCTCTTCAGCAGGGGTGGCCTTCGCAGTGACCCGAGCCTGCAGCAGCGGCGAGCTGGACAAGTGTGGATGTGACCGCACGGTGCAGGGGGGCAGCCCACAGGGTGAGCATGCAAGGGCAGAGGGATGGCACAAACGAGCAGGGCTACAAAATGGCCAAGCATGGAAATGCCCACTTTCTGGAGCCATCCAGAAAGGAGGTAAAAATGAAAATAAAAGCCTCCGGTTAGTCTACATGAGTCCCTCAGAAAGGCATCTGGGAGCATCACCCATGGGGGAGAGAAAGCATCTTGTCCATGTTCCCCCCCACAGGGCCACAGTCCCCAGCTTCCCCAATCCCCTAGGCAGCCCAGCCTAGTCAGCAGCAAGACAGAAGAGGGGGCAGGTCAGCTGTATTTTAGCAAGAGCAGGGCTGGAGAGGACGAGCAAGGCAAGCTGGCTGTATGTCTCATCCGTGCTCTCTGCCTTAGGCTTCCAGTGGTCAGGCTGCTCCGATAACATCGCCTACGGCGTGGCCTTCTCACAGTCCTTCGTCGATGTCCGCGAGAGGAGCAAAGGGGCTTCTTCCAACAGAGCGTTAATGAACCTCCACAACAACGAGGCAGGGAGGAAGGTAATGGTGAGAGGGAAACCTGGGCAGCCAGTGCGGCTCTGCAGCATCGCAGCTGGGCTCTGCAGCCATTGCTTGAGCCATTTTGGCTTTATTTAATCCCATCAGCTCACGTACATCAACATCACTTCCTGCACAACCCTTCCAGACCCCATACATTGCACCCTTCTTTCTGCATCCTTCCTGAGCCAACCGTCCCATCTTGTTTCTTGTGTCTCTTCCTCCAGGCAATCCTGAACAACATGCGGGTGGAGTGCAAGTGTCACGGCGTGTCAGGCTCCTGCGAGTTCAAGACGTGCTGGAAAGCCATGCCCCCCTTCCGCAAAGTGGGAAACGTCCTGAAGGAGAAATTCGACGGTGCCACAGAGGTCGAGCAGAGCGAGATTGGATCCACGAAAGTGCTGGTACCCAAAAACTCCCAGTTCAAGCCGCACACGGACGAGGACCTCGTCTACCTGGACTCCAGTCCCGACTTCTGTGACCACGACCTCAAGAACGGGGTGCTGGGCACCAGTGGCCGGCAGTGCAACAAGACCTCCAAGGCTATCGATGGCTGCGAGCTGATGTGCTGCGGCCGGGGCTTTCATACGGACGAAGTGGAGGTTGTGGAAAGGTGCAGCTGCAAATTCCACTGGTGCTGCTCCGTCAAGTGCAAACCCTGCCATCGGGTGGTGGAAATCCATACATGCCGGTGATGCACAGAGGGGAGCACCCATCTGTCCCCGTCTCTAACTGACCTTGCTTCTCCCTTGCCCCAGAGCCAGGACTGAGGAAGTAACCCAGATGCTGCAGGGAGAGTGCAGCTCTTTACAGAGACAAAGCCCCAGAGGAAAACAGATTTTAAGAAAAAAAAAATATTTAAAGTTTCAAAAAATTGCCCATTGTTGGATTTTTTTATTTTGTTTTGTTTGCTTGCTTTATTTATTGCTGAAGCCAGAGCCCCTTGGTGTCCTGTGCCAGCAGGGACATGTCTGCTCTCAGCGGCTGGCTGGGGACCTGCGTGATGCCTGCTCTCATCGGATGAGCTCCCGCTGACTCCGGAGCATTGCAAACAGGAGGTGTTTAAGCCAAGGCTAGCGTTAGGCACTTGGTATCTTCTATCGCAGTTATTTTTATTTAAGGCATGCGCTGAGCATCCCAGAGCACTGCTTGCCTTGGCTGAGCCTCGGGAGGGGATGGAGCACAGCCAGCATGTGCAGCCAGGTGCATTGCAAAGGATGGGCAGATGGTGACGGGGTGGCACTGTCCCCAGGAGTTAAGCTCCATGTGGGGAGAGCCCTGCCAGGGTGATCAGTATATGAGGGGGCCATGGGACACTCCTGCATCCCCTTGTTGTAGGATGCTCGATGGCCTCCCAGGCACTGGCTGAATTTTGGAGCAGCTCCAGTGGCCACTCTGATTTACAGAAGCTCCTCAGCAGCTGCCCAGAGCTGTCAGAGGACACAATGTTCCCACCATGCTCCCCTTCCCCTTGCAAGACCCCCTCTTCCCCCCTCACTTCTCCAGCATCTTGTTCAGCTGGAGACTGTGAAGAGGGTCCAGAGAGGCCATTGTACCTGTAATCCAGTGACTCTTAATGGGGCTGGGAGCTGATGGGAGGAAATCCCAGGGGATTTCTTTTCCTCTGTCCCATAATTGCCCCCACCTTGCTCACCAGTATCCCACAAACAGGTCTCCTCTTCTTTCTCCACATGCCTGTTCTCTACACCCAGTGAGGGCTCTGGGGACAGTCCCCATCCTGTTGGCTGTTGAGAAAAGCAAAAGTATAAAGTGGAGCAATTTTGGGGGGTGAGGGAAAGACACTGCTGGGGGGAAAGGCAATGCTCGTGCTCTGCCACTATCACTGTCTTGCCTTTGGGAAGCGTGAGAGGAGGTCTAAGCCAGAGAGATGCTGCCATGTGTGCCCCGACCACCAAGATTTAGTACAGCAGGGCCCCAGCTGCCCCGTCTTGCTCCCTGCAGGCTGGCCTGGAGCGATGCCATGAGGATAATGCGCTGTCCTACCCGCTCCGGCTTCCCCTCTGCCTGGGATTGGGTTAGTGCAGAGTCCTTGCTGCAGGACGAAATATTTGGAGAACTAATAAGCAGAGGGGCACTGCGAGGGGAGGTGGAAAGCAAACCAGTTCCTCTCTCACTCACCCACTTGTCTGCAAGTCAAGAGGCAAAAGGGGAGCAGAGAAAAACCTCAAAATGGCACCTTGAGCCAACAGGAACATCTGCCCATGCTGCAGCGAGGAGTCAGCATGGGGTGGCATTGCTGAGCCCTTCTGTGCAAACTGGGAGTTCCCTGCGTGGTCCAGAAAAGTCTGGAACTGTGACCATCACCCTCTGGGCTGAAGGAGGGGGTCCTTCCAAACCTGCAGTCTTGTTTTTCTTCCTTGCTTTGTCTTGAGAGGGGAAAGGTTGGGGGAACACGCAGACATACGTTAAATCCCGTCTGTGCTGTGGCAGTGATGGGCTGGGGGAGAGTCTGTGGTCGCTGGAAGGTCTCCAGACACCATCCGGCTGGAAGGCTGCTGACAACTGACTTGAAGCAGCACAGGGCGAGGGAGGTTTGTATCAAGGCATCCCCCCAGTACGCCCCAGCTGCCTCCCTCCTGCCTGCTCAGCCCCGGCTCCAAAAAACCCTAAGCAAAGGGTGCCAGGTGGCAGGGGGGGCTGACACCCTGGGGAGATGCCGAGGTAGAGCCACCACAGGTTGATTCACTTCAGTGCAAACCAGAGATCTCACCAGAGCAGGGATTGCCTTTTCAATGGCTTGGTTGGTCAAGGGTGCAGCATCCTCAGGGGGTGATCTAAGCTTTGCCCCCACGGCTCCATCTCTTTAGCCCCCCAAGGCTGCAAGTTCTCAAGAACCTTGGAGACTGTTCCTCCTCTTCCCGGCTCATGCAGAGGAGGTCACAGACCTCAGGCCACTGGCCCAGTTTTCTGTTCATTGTCCATCTAGGATAAGGGCCAAAGCTGAACAAGACAATCCAGATCAGTGTGGAGATAATCTCTGCACACAGGATTTTTTCAAGCTGCGATGAAAGCTGAGCCCTGTAAGTGTCACCCAGAGATACCCCGGCTCTGCAGCGCTCTGGCTCTTCTCACAACTGTAAATTTCAGCACCAGAGGGGGGGGTGGGAAGTGCCTTTTTTTCATATTTACTTTGTCTATTAAATAATGAGTTCATGCTGAATGAGCCACGGGGTTTTCTTCTCCTAGCAATCAGGCTCCACTGGGCTGTGTAAAACCAGCACGTGCTGCAAACACCTAATCGTTGTTGGTCTCCTCCTGAGAGTCCTTAGCTAGGAGGAGAGGTGCCCACGTGGTGCCTCTTGACAGTGCAAAGGGGACACTAAGGCTGCCCTTGTCCCTCCTCCCATCTCTCCTCAGGAGATGCTCGTGTTTGGACCGCAGACTGCATCCCTGCTTTCCCATCAGTGGAAGGAGAGCTTGCTCACTAATCTTCTGCCTTAACCACTTGACACACCGCTGGCTTAAGAGGCCACTTATCTTAGATTTCAGTAAGTCTGCGACTTCCTCCTGTTAAGAGGGCGCTGATATTCATCTGCTTAAAACGGTGCACTCCTCCCCTGCCTGCAGCCAAGGGGCCACAGCTGCTACATGTGCTGCTGGAAGCATCTTACCAATGGTCTCAAGGTACGTTTGGGCTGGGAGGGGGCAAGAACTGCCTGTAGATGCAGAGTCAGGGACCTGCCACCTCTTGCCTCCATCCCTGTGCTGTGGGGTGCTGGATTTGGAGGGGATGTGGTGCCAGATTCCCGGCACACTCCAAGCTGCCCCCAGCCAGTGCATTTCACTTGTCCCTTATCCCTCCACAAGCCACGGGCGCTCAGCTGCATCCTTTCCATGCTGTTCCCTACGGTCCAGTGCTGCTCGCTTCAGCATGGGCTGCTGCTGGGTCCGGCTGCACTAACGCTCTGCCTTGTCTCATTTCTTTAACTGTAGCTCTCCATTTTTGTGGTCTCCAAGCTCACCTTTCTACAGGGTTCATGGTAAAACCAATGGCTTCTCTCACTTTGGCCTCCATGGGTGGCAGGGGTTGAGGGCTATTTTTTTTAAGTTTAACCGTTGTTGCAGAAATAGGATGGTAGGATGGGAGAAAATGAGCCCCGAGCCTCTCAAAAACCCTTCCTTCAAACGGCTCTTCCCCTGGTGGATCCCACCCCACAACCCCCCAGTTCCATCCCTTCCTCTCCCCACTCCAGCTTCAGCCCCAGGTGAGGGACTGTCTCCACTGCCCCACATCACCTCCCAGCACGGTGGTGAAACAAAACATGCTTCACCCTCATGCTGAAACAAGGTGCAAGGAGATGCCAGTTACTCTGTGACCACAGAGCAAAACATTCATGTCCTCCTCCTCCAGTGCCCCCCAACTGCTCAGCCTGTCCCCTACATCCCCCATACACCCAAGAACATCCCACTAAGCCTCTCCCCACCATGGCATCCCTCCACACGCTGGCCCCCATCCCAGCCCCACAGGCTCGACACTCAGTCCTCGGCCTCGGCCCCCTTGACACCCTCTCCCTGGTGAGCTCATCTCTCCTCCGAGCACTCGCAGACCGACATCTCCACCCAGCCTCTCCCGCTCATAAACCTTCCTGCATGTCCCACTGCCAACTCGAGATCATTGTGGCAAAAACAGGACATCCCCTCCAAGTCCTCCCCACCCTGCTCCAGCAGATGGGTAACTCCATGATTTTTTTTCCCATTCCCCAAACTCCCAACTTCACCATCATCTCCTGCTCTTTCTTTTTTCTTCACCTTTTCTCCTGGAAAATCCACCCCATGTGTCATGTACCTTCAACCTCAGCTACTCCATGCTCTGGGCTTCATGTTTGCCAACTCTCCACCCTCCAGTCTGAGCACGACAGGGCCAAGCACATGGGCAGAGCAGATATTTCTCTCCAGCTGTTTTGGCCACATCACCCTCGTGCCCTTTATTGGCCATGAACACTTTCATCACTCCCAACTATCTCATCCTCCCTCCCCGGGCATGCTCAGCCTCACCCGCCACTCTCCTCACAAAGCAATTAAATCACCATCGGTGACATTAATAGCGCTCATGCAGAGCACGAATTAGCACTCGCATCCTTTCCCTCCCTTACACAGTCAGCGAACGTAATAGCAAATCCCCTTGCATATTCCTGCAGTGGCAACCACTGTAATGTTCCTGTATCTCCTGGTCTCCCTTTATACACATGAATTTACCAGCTGGCTGTAGGGAAGCCAGGTGATGGAGACAGCAGGAAACAAGAGCTTGGGACCACTGAGAAAAGATGCTTTGAAGATGGGATGGTGTCTCTCTGCATGGGCAGATGGCAGAAGAGAATGAGTCATTGTGGCTGCCACATCATGGGAATTCGAAATGATGGGTCTCACCTCAGTCTGGCACAAGAGCACCCACACTGGGGTGATCACTGCTCCCACCTACACTTGCTGAAGATGTCAGCGGTGTCTTGGCCACCCAAGCACTTCCTCCATCAGCCCCAAAGCTGCGGCAGAAGGCCACACTGAAGGACGCCCGGCGGAGCAGAGCCTTTGACAGCAGCATGATCCCATGACAGCAGGAGGGCGCCCAGCCAGCGCTCCTCAGAGAGGCCTCCCAACCCTGACTGCCAAAATCCTGCTTTAAGTACAGGAAAATAAATTGTGCAACCTGCCTTAGACTGGATTGTAACACCCAGTGCAGGCGGAAGGGGAGGAAGGGACAGGAGCCGGGCTGAGGATCAGGCCCCACATCTCAGCATTTAGGCTGCACCATGCTAACATCTGGCGCTTGAGCAGTGCCTGCACCAGGCGCTCCCCTCCTCGTCTCTCACAGGTATGCCCGGGATGTTTCTGCAGCCGCAGAACCCTTCCTCAGGGGTCCCAGAGATGTGGCCACACACAAGCCCCATTCTTGTGCCTGTGCTCAGACCTCAGGAGCCACGAGCTCCCCTAGGCTGGCCTCCTCACCTGGCAAGACATTCCTCCCCCCATCCCAAATCTGACCATTAATATCCATTAAGTGCATGTGCAAGGCATGTTGGCTGGGTGATTCTCCGTACCACTGCAGATCCCCAACCTGCCCTGGGCAGTGCCTCAACACCAGACACTTGGTCCAAAGCAGCTAAATCATACCTCAGGCATCCTCTCCTTCCAGATCTCCATCGACCACGAGTGAAAGCTCAAATTGCAAGCCTTAATTAGAATCAGTTGCTCAGCAGTGCAGAAAAAAAACCACCCAAAAACCCTCAGTGGCTGTTGAGCCCACTTGTCCTTCCAGCTCTTACCTAGGACAGTTGTTGCACTATCACAGCTTTGCTCCTGTAATTGCAGCCACACAAAGCAGAGGCAAGACAGCATTGAAATATCCATGTGAGCTTCTCCACGTGCACACCACAAGTGAGAGCAATTATAGCAAGGCATAATAAGAAGGGGTTGGAAAATGCAATGGCCTGTCTCTTCAGATGTCACAGCCTCCCTGAGCTGGGTGGTAGCTAAACTCAGCCCATGAGAAGGTCTCACCACTGCCTCCAGCCCCTCTAAAGAAGGCTATCAAGCAAGGTTGCAAAGCAGGCAACCACCAGTTGGATAACTTCCCGTCACAAGCGACTACTGGTGTACAGACCAGGAACCGAAACCATGATGGCTGGTCACCTCTCTCACCTGCCTTATCATCCCCAGGTGCCCAGAAGGTGGTCTCGCAGAGGTACATGAACCCTTTGCCAGAACAGGACTGCTGTTTACCAAGCAGGAGCTCAACAGAGCTGTGACTTCTTCCCCACACCATAACCTGAGATGCCATCAGCTTCTCCAGTTCCCATCCTTTGGCCTGCAAGATGATTTCAACTACATGCATGTACAAGCATTGCTTTGCTGGTCCAGAAACAAGAGATGCACAATCTGCTCCCACCACATGTCAAGGAACTGTCAGAAAAATTGCCATGGCCAGGAAAGGATGTAGGAAGCCAAAAGTGCTACTGCATCTTCCTTCTTATCTACAGTTTCCACCACAGAAACCCAAGAGACTCAGCACCTGACAAAGCATGCAATTTACAGCCTCAAAACCTCAACTTTTCTGAAGGAGAGAAAGTTGGTGTATGGAAGTTTATCAGTGAATGGCTTTTGAACCCAAGAATGAGAAATTTAAAAGGGAGTTTTCAGGCTGCTTCTGAAAAACAGTTCAGGCACCCTGTTGTACTGCAAAAAGTTGCTTGCTGAGCTACTGTCCAAGAAGGAAGTTGTGCAGAGAATTAAATGTGGCAGGATTATAGATGCCTTCAAACTCGAAACTTGGCTATAAAACAAGATGTCCAAGAAAGACTACAGAAATAGAGAACACGTTCAGAGCAGTGGCAGGGGTCAAGGCACTGTGGTTTATATGCAGCTCAGCTGTAGGAGTGAAAAAATCTGGAATTCTGCAAAAAAAGGAACATCAATATTCGTGTTGCCTCGCAGAATTACCAGGGGTAACAGACCTTGCACAGACAAGCTATCTGAGGCCAACCACAGGGTGACTGTCAACTTGCAGCCACTTCCAAGGACACCATGAAGATGTTCTGGAGTCTCTACCTGCAGCAGGATATTTAACTTATTTTGCATGGTAACAACACCCTCCAGGCTCATGGGGGGCTATAGGAAATGCATCTCAGAAGGCTTCATGTTGCAGCTTTCTATTCTAGAGCCAAGTCCTGTCTCTGGAAAGTCAGAGGCAGGTGAACTCGAGCACTTCATCTTTTGCTTCATTAGCAATGAGCCACACTTCCTTCCACCTGGTTTGCTTTGATTTGGAGCAAAAGGCAGGCTTGTTCCAAGTCCATCAGTAGACCTCACTAGATCTGTGGTAATAAAGACAAGTGGGGAATGAGCATGGAAGAGGACATCTCACAGCTCCAGGGCTGCCTCTCACATACATGGAAGTTGGTGTGATGGTACTGCATCTTTGCTGTTTCCTCAAAGCCAAGAGAAGAAAGACACCAGGTCTGGATGGAAAGCAGGATGAACGAGTAACCAATGGGGCAAAAGAAGGAAGAATACACACAACCCACGGCACAGCAGGAAGATGCACAATCTCAAGGGGACTGGACCACAAGGGGCAAAGTGGGACGGATGGGACCCCCAGGACGCTATTAAGAAAAACAAACTTTGAGATGAACATGGGGAAAGGCAGAACAGCCAAAGTGAAACAGCAGCAGTGGAAGCCCTGCAGATAGCTCATTTGGGACTTGGCCTGGTGTAAGTGCTCTGCTTTCTGTGGCCAGCTGGAAAATCTGCAGCCATTTCATTTCCACCAAGAAACCTGGAACATCTGGGAGGGCCTCAGCGCTGAATTAGATGCAAAATAAATCAGTCCTTTGTGTCTTTTTTTCTCAATAAAGTCACTTTGCCATCTCAGTTTTCCACGTGCCACAGCTAGGAAAGGTCGGGCTGATAAAGAAGCATGCTGGGATGATGGTACACCTCAGAGTCCTTGTCTGAGGTTGCCTGCAGATTCAGGGAGTCAAAGCATCAGTTACACTCTGCTCTTGGGCTTTTTCCTTTTACCTTCTCTTGGTTAGAGAAGGCTGGTGTATATTGTTGTACGTGCAAACCACATGGAGGTTTAAACACAATCCTGGTCTCCTTGGTGAGTGTCAAAACCACAGAAGCCCTGATAAGAGAGGACGGTCATGCAATGTGAGGGGATCTTCCAATACCGTGGCCGAGAGAGAGCTGCCAACCTAAAGGCTTTAGCAGGTGAAGATACTGGAGGCAACAACATAGCATCTAGAGGAGCAGAGGTCAGAACAAAGATGGGGCTGAGGAGGCAAATGAAGATTTTGGAGCTGGAGAGCCTGTCCAGGCAGACGGCTCAGGGCAGAGGCAGCGGTGGAGGTGTTGCGACTTCCCCAAGCCCTCTCTGAGTTTCTCAGCCAGCATGAGCTGGAAACCTCCCAGAACCGGGCAAACAGCCCAGGAGAAGCTGAGCTCTGGACTAGTGGGGATGGTGCCTGGAGAGCAGATGAAGCCGAGGTCGTAAAAGCCAGTTAAGAGTGAGGGCAGTGGGACAAATCTACTTGAAATCTTCCTCCACGGCTCTGCCACAGGTTTAAGAGCAGCCCTTTGGAGGTGCCCAAGCTCTCCTAGCGGAGCAGTTTCCCGGCTGCAGCTCCTGCATCTTCCCATAGTGCCAAGACTCATCTGCCCATGTGCTTCCCCATGAAGAAGATGCCCCACTGCTATGGAGACAAGAGGAGAAGTAGATGCTTGACTGGGTAGGTGGAGAGCAGTTGTTTTGTCACTGCTGGAGAAAGTGCTCAGCCCATGAGAGATTTGGGGGGAACCCAATTCTGCCATGGGGCTGAGCACCCACAGCCCAGTGCACCGGAGGAGGAAGGGCAGGATCCCAGCACTCGGTCAGGGATGACACTGGGCATTTCACAGGTCATGTGAGCACAACAGCCATTTCCAGGGATGTTCTCGGGCACGGTAACAGACTCTGCACATGTTTTTCCAGCCAAACCCAGCTCAGGAGGGTCTGTTCTGTGCCCTGATACAGCAGAGGCCCTGAGCTTAATTCTGAAAGTACAGTAAAAATCCCCTCTAATAAACAAATTCACAATGGTCCTAATAAAGCCAACCCCTTTTTTTTTTCCTTTGTAGCAACCAATGGGGAAGCCACCTCAAGCTGTTTTTTCCTCATCCTATTTCTGTCTCCATCTCCCATTTCCTTCTATCCAATATTACCTTCCAAATTCCAGCTCTGATCCTCAGATAATTCGAACATATTGCATTGCTTTACAAACTGTGTTATTTTATCCCTTTCACCTGCCACTTTTCTTTTAGATAAACACTCATAACTCCCAACATATCACTTTAACTCTTTGACCATCACTGGAAATTGAACCAGCCAAGACTTTCACAGGGGGAAATTCTTTCCTCTCCTTTCTTCTCTGTTTTGTGCATTAAGCCAAGCAAAATCTCACCTGCCTTAGCACTGTCTTCGGATCATTTTACTTAAGCTCTGCCTAATAATTTCACCAACTTCTTGGGTTATTGTATCTGTCCAGGCTGGACTTGTGGTGTAAAGCTGTCTTAATCACAGCTCCTTGTTGAGGGCTACTCATTTCCTGCCCCAACCATCACCTCTCAGGATTTGAAGACCCTGAGCTGTGTACAGGATACCAGATTTAGATACAGGCACGCCCCCAGCAAAGCAGGGAGCTGACACATCTCACACCTGTTTCCCATCACAATGCAATGGGCACGGACAGCACCATGAGCAGGAGCTGAGCAAAAAGCTCCCAAATGAGGAGCATTTTCCTAGTGCTCCTTCCATATCACTGCCAGCACTTGAAGTCCAGCCCTGCCTCGTCTTTGCTGTTGGATCTCACCTCAGAGTTGCCCCAGCATCACCTCTTGAACATCAGCAGTGTCCTGGAGAGCCAGAAACAAGCCATGGTGGAGCTGGGGAACAACAAAAACATGGGGCAAAGGGAAAAAGTTGCAAGCTTGAAATCCCTTTTTCCCCTACAAACAAAAATCAGGAGCACTTTACTACTCATTCTCACATCCATCACCCAGGGATCCCTGTTCAGCTCCTTGGGCTTAGCTGTACCTGCCCTCCTCAGGACTCAGATCCACCTCCTGCAATCATGGGATCAGCTAAATCACCATCCTTCAAAACGTCTCTTCCCCTCAGTCCAACCTTAACTGCCTTAAAATCTGTTGTCCTTCCCCAAACTTCTTCCTTCAGGACACTGGACCAAAGTAGGTTTCGGTTGAAGTTTGTTAAGGCAGGGGTGTTGCAGGGAAGCCAGCCACCTTGCATGGAGTCCCTGCACAGGTCAGAGCCAACAGCAGCCATTCAGGTGTGCTAAAAGGAGACCAGCATTGAACATGTCCCTCTTCACTCTGCAATAGCTGGACCCACACTGAGTCCTGCTGAAAATCCTACCTTGGCCAAGTGCTCCTCACTGCTGGGCCACCATGGCCGGCAGCCTGGTCCTCTGCCTCCCATGTGCCTCACCACCACCACGTCCTCAGTTAGGGTGTCATCCCAGTCCAGATGGGCTATGGGAACATGTCACGCATGGGGCAGGTCAGGTGGTAACGGAGAGAAGCTACTTGGAGCACAACTTTCTTGCTCCCATGTAAAAGAATTTCCTGGTATTCACCAGTGGATGCAGAGCTTACTGTCACCTTCCTCCAGGGCCACCTTCATCATCTTTCAGACATCATTTTGGGGGGAAAAGAGCCAAAACATGAGGGTCTTGCAGGGTCCCACACTAATGCAGACTGACCTCCTGGCCTCAGCACTCCACCATGGAGCCAGCATCCCCTTCCCACTCAAAACCAGAACTCAGGAGCCACCAGTAGGACCAGATGGACTAAAGTTCTGACATGAGGGATAGCAGGGACACCTCACAGTTCAGGAGGGAACCCACAGTCCTCTGAAAACTGCTGCTGGCTCCCTTGCCATGAGCCTCAAAAGGCTGCCGGGAGGTGCCTCGGTGAACAGGGCTGCTCCACAGAGATCCACCCGCTCAGCCTGGGGTCACAGCCGATCTGTGTCGCAACGTCTCTCTGAGTCATCCGTTTCCTCCCAGTCACCGAAAATTGCCTCTAAGTTTGCACAGATGGTGCTTAATCCCCGTTTGGACAATGGGCGTTTGGGCTTTTAAACGGCAATTACTAAATGAAAGCAGGGGGAGGAAGGGGAGATGGTGAGGGGTGGGAGAGGGCACAGGCAGGACTGCAGGATGGAGGCCAGCAGTGCAGCAAGCCAGGCAGTGCTTAGCATCCAGCAGGGATGCAGGCACTGGACATGCACCCTGGTTTAGCCCACAGAGGCTCAAAGCAAGTCAATGCTAAATCTGAGAGGGATGAGGACCAGGGGACTCTGTCCCCTGGATAAGGACTAGTGGACCATGTCCACCACAGAGACCTTAGCCTGCCTGGGGCTTTCTGTCCTTGACCTGGTCTAGACTGCTCTCCCTGCACATCACCCTGGGGGTGCCATGGGTCAACAGCATGGTCATTGCTGCACGAAAGACAGTGGTAGGGTGGCTGGCTCCTTCCCAAGGCCAGGAGAGCATCTGGCAGGTCCTCCTCCCACCCTGGATCCCACCCACCTCTGGGAAAGGACATCCTCCCACCACAGATGGATGGCTGATGCCATGGTGAATTTGGTCTCCTTGAAGGGGAGTGATGCTGAATGACGCTGCGTCCAGCCTGCAAAGGGAAACGCTCAGCACCTTACTATGTGTGCCCTGGGCTTTGGTGCTGGCATGGCTGGAGGTCCCAGAAACGCTCTGTACAACAAGCAGTGTGGTGCTTTCAAGATCTCTCCTCTCCTGCCTGCACTCAGCTGGACTCATATTGAGGTGGGGGAACCGGACCCTTTTGCACCACCACCCCAGCCCCAAACCTATGGCAGGACCAGGTACAGTGAAGGTTCAGGGATGAAGGGGGTCAGCCCATGCTTGAGCAAGGGGGAAGACCTTCTGTGGGGCAAAATCCTCCTTTCCCACTGCTAATCCTTTCCAGCCACCAGTAGGACCACTGGGGGACTTAAAACAAGCATGAGAGCAAACCTGGGCTGAGACAGGGCAGGGAGAGCCAGCAGGACTCGGCATGGGGATTTGGGGCAGGGAAAGCCTCTTCCCTGCCAACTCCTCCTCTCCAGCTCAGAAGAGGTGACGTGGGGCAGGGAAGGGGGTTGCTCTTTCTCCACCAAAAGCAGAGCATCGTTTCTCAGTCCCAGGGCTCCCAAGCAACGGGGTCACAGCTGAAAAGCCTCCGCTCCCTGCAGATTAAGTGGGGCTGATGCAGCCAGGAGAGGCGAGATATCGAGGTCTCGAGAGCCCTGAGCAGCATAGCATGGGGCCAGCTTTCCTCCCCGGCTGCGCTCGCTGTCCCCGTCACGCGTTTGCGTCCATTTGACGGAGCCCCGCACTTCAGAAGCAATTAGCAGCCGAGTTGAACTAATTCCCCGCGTGGCAGGTCCAACACAAACAGCGCACGCTGGCCTGCGCCCCACACCTCCGCGCGCATTCACCTCTGTTTCAGAGGGCCAGGGTGTCCCTGCCAAGAGCAACACAAATAACCCGCTGCTTCTCCAGGTTAAGAGGCAGCCCTGGAGGGCTGGAGCTTGGTGGCCGGGGCCATGCACACTGCTGCTGGCTCCTAAGCCGGCAGAAAAGCAGCCTCTGTTAACAGCTCGGGTCAGGACGGAGGCAAGCAACAAGGATTCGTGTATGTGGTGCTTGTCCCAGGGGGCCGGGGGGGAAAAGGCGCGAGGTCTGGGGGCGGGCAGCGAGGGAGTCCCAAGCCGGGGAGCGGGGGGGTTTCGGGGCGGAGGGGAGAAGGTACTTGCAAACAGCACCTGCGGGGTGTTTGTCAGCCCCGCGGAGGCTCCAGCAGCTGAAATAACAACTTGGCGAAGGGGGGAAAATGCTGCTGGGCCCCCTCGCCCCAGCGCCAGTCCCTGCTGCTCGGCTCAGGCTCTGCTGGGATGCAGGCCAGTGGGTCACCACAGGGACCGCCCAATCCCTTCTGGAGCCAGGGATGTTCCTGGGCTTGGTGACAGCCCCTGGCAGGGTTTTGGGACTCACCCAAGGGCTCCTGCTCCTGTTTGACCCCCACGACGCTGCAGCACAAGCAGGGTTGCCAGGCTCTTCTGAGGTGCGTTGTGATTTTGGGTGCAACAGGTTTGAAGAGTTAAAATCAGGCCCCCTCTCTCCAAGGAGAGAATGCAGGACATGTCTTCTGAAAATGAAGGGACCCAGGCTGCTCTCCAGGAGACGAACCCACTGATGGCTGAAGACAGGAGGGGAGACAGCAGCAAATCCTCCCCCTTGGCACACCAGCCCGCATTGGGCCAGCTCTGCTTGGAACCCTTTGGCACAGGGCACCACGCTGCTGTTGCCAGGCCAGGATGCCACCCACACAGCCTGGAGCAGGTCAGGGCTGCCTGCCTTGTGCAAGCATGCCGAGACAGCCCCAGGGCAGCAGCCAAGCACCCATCGGAGCCGAGACTTGTCGGGAGTGGTGCGGGAGAGCAGCTGGCAGGGTGACAGCAGCGCTGAGCGCCATGTCTCACCTGGGATCAGCATGTTCTGAGGATTCCAGGCGGCATCACAGAGGCTGTGACCCTGGTGTGCCAGCTCCTCCTCACTTTTCACTGCTCCTATACTTGGGGACATATTTATGCCACCCACCATCTATGCCAGGACACAGCCAGGATCATTCTGGGGGCACCCACTAGAGGAGAGGAGATAAAAAGCTGTATCACCAAGCATCAGCCCCAAATCCACATCTCCCATGCGTGGCCAGGGACAAACCCTGCCTCCGCAGTGCCCCTTCAAGTATACTCGGACAGGCAGGGTCTTGGTTGCTCATCCTGCCCATACTCCCCCAACCAGCCCCATGACCCAGCAGAGGGGTAACCACATCCCCCCTGCAGAAGTCAGGCTCACACAGCCCATCTAGACAGGGGACTGACATCTCCAAGACTCACAGTGTGCACACAAGCCTTTGGCCCACAGATGCTCAGTCCTCTGCTGTGAGCAGAGGTCTGTCCAGGCCCTGTTGCAACGTGTGGCTGGAGATCCACCCCAGCAGAGTGATACCTGGCTCTGGACACGTTCCCACACACGCTGCAAAACCACAGCCACTGCCCCAAGCAGGCGATGGAGAGGTCCCAGGGTCAAGCTATTAAGCCTCCTATCTGTTTAAACCCTTAAGCTGTCCTGTGATCTTGGCCAGGCATCCCCGTGCTGGAGCCTATGGTGGGGAGGGAGAGGGGCATTCAGCAAATGATGCCTCATGCAATCGCCCCAAGGAGCCAAGGACTGGGGGCTGCCAGGACTGGGGGGGAGTGGCAGGAGGCGGAGGGCTTGGGGGGCTGCCAGTGGGCTGGGAAGGCCTCACGGCACAAAGCAGCCCCTTTTCCACCTCTGCCCAGCCCTTGGGCTCCTTTCCACCATGCCTGCGTGCACCCAGCAGCTTCCAGCCCCTGAATGCATCCACAAAGCCACAGAAGAGGAAAACGCGAGGGGGCCAGGGCAGAAGCTGGTGGATGGATAGGGTGGATGGATGCACATTTTGGCCTCAGTGGGAGAGCCAGCCAGTCATACCTGGCAGGACCAGGCTGTTCTTGGGCACTTACCCCAGGCAGCAGGGTTTGGCCTGCTGCTCAATGTCTGCTCAGTATATTCCACTGCTCCGGTGCATCCAGTGGCTGGGATTTGGCTGCTGCCACGTCCCCAGGGTCTTATCCTCAGCAGGGTGGGCAGGAGGAGGAAAGAAGCCATGAAATGCAAAACATGCCCTGAGATGGGCCATACATATGCCACACCAGTGCCACCTCATTTCAGGAATGTTGTGCAGGCAGGAGAACTCCTAGGACATCTACCCATGAGATCTCCACCCTACCCACGCAAGGTCTTCAGGGACAAGGGAAGAGCCAGGGCCTCAGAGGAACAAACCTCCAAAAGGCAGGAATGCACAGAGTCTGCCCCACAAGCTCCAGCCCAACTGGGTCTGACCCAGCAGTCTCAGCCACCAGCTGTGCCACCAAGCAGACTTCTAACCCAGCGTTGCCACAGCTGCACATAGGATGCACAAAGCATATTGCCACCCAGTGATGGCCCTTGAAACCAGGGACCTGCTGCAACCACTGCCTGAGCTCACGAAAGCTTGGATAAACCAATGCTTCCATTTTGTCTTGGTTCCCTAGCTGCCAGCACCTCCCAAAAACAGAGGAGACCTTCCCAGCCAGCCCTTCTGAGATGCCGATACACTGCCATCCAACCAACACGCAGCCAGATCTCAGCCTCTGGTCCTTCAAGCTCTGACAGCACCCAGAGCGACCAAAATGATCCTTTTTGTCGCTGCAGCGACATCACAACAGATGTAAGTGCTCGTTCTGCCCATGTCTGTGCCTTCCAACCAGCCTTCAGGAGGGAAGCAGGCAAGGAGCCAGAGCTGGCAAGCTAAGCTAGCAGGTTCAGGGGCTTTTTGGACAGGACAGTGTCAAAAGACTGACAGACCCAGCTGCATACCAGAGCCCTGATTCTCTGAGCTGCTCCCAGAAATGAAAATACAGTGACGCAGACCTTCCTAAACCAGCACCCAGTCCCGAGACATTCCCATGGGTCATCGGAGCCAGCAGAAGCTCCCCCAGTGTGGTTTGTTTTCATGTTCCCTCCTTACTCATCCTCATTCCCCAAGACTCCAGGTCCCAGCGTTGGTCTTTGGATACAGACGTTACCCATGGAAAGCTGCAAGATTGCTTGGGTACCCAGGAAGCAGCCTTGGTCCCCCCCAGCTTTCTTGGGGTGCCTTGGGGGTAAGCCACTAAGAGAGAAGGGGGTCTGGCGATGAACACACAGCACACAGATCCTCCCCTACAACTCCAGCCCTGACAGGACCCACAGGGTGCACTGTGCTCCCTCCAGCCTGACATTTTGCTAACTCCACCCAAGACAGTAATAAAACGCATCTGGCGCAGATGGGGAATAATACAGCTGTAGCTCTCAGGCTTCATTATCTGCACGCAATTAAATCTCCCCCCCCGAAGGCAGGGTGCAGGCAAGGAAGGGTCTGGAAACCCAGCTTTGCTCATGATGCCTGCACAGAGCAAGCCTGGAGCAAGTCCTGGGCTCTGAGGTTGGGCTGTGATTCCTGCCAGGCAAGGCAAGCCAGGCTCACCTGCACCTCCAACAAGCAATAGCTGCCCTGAGCACCGCCGCATTAGCAATGCACCTCCACGAGTACATGTGCAAGTCCTTCCCCAGATGGAGAGCTGGCAAAGGGTGCTGAACATCACCTCTGGCCACAGCAATGGCACTGCTGGTGACTTGAAGTGATTTCAGAGACTGCTGTCACCTTGGAGCTCCCCAGGGCAGAGATGGACAGTCCCCTTTCCAATCACACCACTCTGAGGCAGTGCCTTGAGGCTCTGCACTTTAGGAAGAGTGGCCAAAACCTGAGCTAACCCCCACAGCACCCTGGCATGGCAGGGACATCCATCACCACATCCCCTGCTCCCCTTTGCAGGCTGACTCCCACCCACATGCAACACAAGCAGCAGGCTGAGTGACCAACACACTCATTGTGCAGTGTGCTAATTTTTAAGCACCACAAGAGTAAACTGAACCTTTTGCAGAGCTGGAGACTACCACATAAACTCAGTTATCTTTAGCAACCAAACCTGCAATCTCCCCAGAGAATGAAATCAGGTCTGTTAGACCAGGACTATTGTTTTCAAACCCAAATTGCCATCAGTCCCAGGCGGGGAGAAGGGGCAGAGATCTGAGATGGTTTATTGTCTGGGTGGGTTTGTTAAAAACAGTTTGACAGATTAACCCATGCTGGAGCCAGGCTAGAGCCAAGCCAAAATTAAACTAGAAAGGAGCAGGGTAAAGGGCAGACACTTAAAATGAGCAAGGTTGAGGCAGGAGTTAAAATCCAGGTGCTCTTCCTCTGCAGAGGCAAAGCCTACGCCATGCAGTGGGGCAGGGACCCTGCCCCAGGGGTCCGAGGAAGGACCAGGGCAGAAAGTAGATGCCCACAGCACCACACTACGGCTTTCCTGCATTCACAGCCAAGTTCATCATTGAAGGGCAACACAAGCACGGCATGCACTCCGTGCATGCCCCACTAGCACTGTAGACACATCTCTCAGCCCAGACCCTTCCCATTCCTCCCAGGGTTAGGAGTGCATCTGAACACCCACCTCAGTCATAGCAGGCAGCCCCAGGGTGAATCATCCCCCATCATGTCTCCAGACAGGGCTCCGGAGCAGGACAGGCTTCATCAGGGCACGGGGTCAAAGCTCACATTTCCAAAAGCCCCCTCGAGCAACACAGTCTCCTCTTCAAAAGCAATACTGCTTTCTAGGCACAGCAGCTGAGCTCTGGCCAGACACCATGGCCAGATTTTCAAAGATATTTCAAACTCTCAAGATACAGATTAAAGTCTTGGAGGAGTTTTCAGAGGCAGCTCTCTGGGCACCACAATACCTGCATTCCATCAAGCTCCTGAATTACTCAGGCATCTTGAAAAAGTCTCCTTTCACAGCCACATCCCCAGGTTCTCTGGACTGCTGGTAGCAGCTCTTCCACATCACGAGACATGCCAGCCCAGGAGATTCAAGCTTCCTCACTCTCGGGAGGCAAAAGATGCTCCCACTGTTTCCCTGAACCCTCAAAAGAAAAGTCCCAGCTCACAAACCTGAGCAGCACCTTCCCTTCATGCAAGAACATGAGAAGGTCCCCAAAGCTGGGGAGAGGCATCAGCCTGCTGGCAGTGTCCTCCCTGGGACAGGTTTGTCCCATCCACCTTGGCAACTTCTTTCACCAAAGAGGCCAAACCACCCCAGGTTCACCAGAGCTAAGACACCAGGGGACACCAGCAGCACTGAAGGGACATCTACAAAGAGGGATGGGGTGTCTGGGCAGCGTACCTGTACCATCTGGTACAGGCTTCTACGAAGCACGGATCAGGGCACCTGAGAGGGGCTCAGCACTTTCTGCCCACTCTCCTGTCCCCGTGCAGAAACCACCCCAAGGAGACACAGCTTCAGGGCAAACAGGCGCTTCAGATGAGCTTGCTCCGCAGCCAGGGAGGTGCAGGGAAACCCAGGCTGCTCAGCACAGCCCGTCAGTGGAACAAACTCCCCCACTAAACTCTCTTGCCTCTCTCCTCTTCCTCTCGATCCTCTCTAAACCAGGGCCGGGTTCACCCGGAGGAAGCCAAAAACAACAGAGCCTAGGCTGCTCTCTGCAGTCCAGCAGCAGTCGGAGCCCAGCTGGACACTGCTAATTCAGCCACGCTCTGTTGATGGTGGAGCCCCGGCACAGTTGTAAACAGCTCAGCAGTTTGTACACTCTCCAGTATTGATGTTATACAAAGGAGCTGGAAATGTAAATGATTGCACTAGACCTACAGCCGGTGGCTGCTGGTGCAGACGGCCCCCAGAAAAAAAAAAAATTTAAAAAAAAAAAAAAATATCTCCAGCCCACTCCTTGGCACTGCAAACAGGGCCTGATTCCGGCCAGGAACGGAGGAGCAAAGCTTTTACGTGTTTGCCATCTAGTGGGCTTGGGAAAGGCTGCACAGAGGTGCCGCCCTGCAGTGCAAAGCCTCGCCAGGTTGCAGGACTGGCACAAAATCTCTGCGATTTGGCCAAGACAGGTCTGTTTGGTCACCGTTCAGCCCACTGATGCTTTGCAGTGGTGTCAAGGCAGGGGGGTGGACCAGAACCTTGCAAAGCATCTGGCTGATGAGACCCCAGCTCTGGAGATAATATGTCTTGGGAAAAGACAATATCCATCAGGGCAAAGGGTCTGCACTTACGTGGCAGAAGCCTGAAAATCCACCCCAGGACAGCTAAGGTGGCCACATCTCACAAAAGCAAGGATACCGCCTGCATTACATCTGCTTTGCCTGTTCATAGAAGAGGCTAAATACTATTTTTAGGAATAATATTTTCATTTTTAAAATCAGCGGTTTCAAGGGAAAGGGGCTTAACATTTCCACTGTGCTTCCAGCCAACTTGGCTGCTAGCTCAATTAAAAATCATTTGAACTGTATGGACCCACACAGGCGTGCTGCCCCGTAGCCCACTGGAGCGTCTTTAGGATCATAAAGAAAAGGGGACATAAAAAGAAAGAAAAACACGTGATACTATGTAACGGCACTAACAAGTAAACTATTTTAATTTTCACCCGAATAATAATTCCTAAGGAGGAAAAACAAAGTTTGTTCAGCTGTAGTTAAGGTTGAGCAAACATAACACTAATCACTTTTGCTTTGCCTCTTGGAAAAGACTCCACAAGAGTGTCACATTTGGAAAAAAAAAAACAAAACAACAAAAAAAAACACAACAGTACCAACTCTCAGCCCCTGGGAAAGCTCTGAAGAGCTGGTGCAACTTCACCCCCACTGAGAGAGGTGTTTAAAAGTCTCACTGTGACCTGGAGCAAGCAGCCAGCTCTCCCCACACCTGCTCAGGAGGCTGCAGCAAGGCCAGCCCAGCTTCAGCAGCACGTTTTCACCCTCTGAAAGGCTTCGAATGATACGTGACCCCACAGGAATCAGGTGCACAACTGTTGGCAGATCCTACGGCACGCCAAGAAGTCTCCAAGAAAGCTTGAGCACACGGGAGCTGCTGCCTGGCCCTGTCTCCTGACATTACTTGACAGCATCTCTCCACGCTGTTCCATAAACAGGTCCCCTCTCTGACGAAGGGGGGGCCTAGGAAAAGGCAGCTCAAAAGGACAGAAGGCAAAATGGGGGCAGGGGGAAGAAGAGAGAAGGAAGCTGCAGAGGGAGGGATAAATGGAAAGAAAGCAATTGCAAAGGATATGAGACAGGTGGAAGGGGTTAGAGGTAAAACAGAGAAGAGTAACAATGTCAGAGGATACTGGGAGGACACACAGGGAACCAAGACATGGGAGAAGACCGCCAGTGGGAGAAGGAAAGGCAGAGGGAAATCAGCAGGAGCTCTCCCCCACCTCTCCTCCAGCCTCCCACAGGACAGTTCGTTGCAGCACAGGGCTCACTTGGGATTAACTGGAGCAGTGACACCCCCTTTGGAAACACCAGGCTGGTCCTAAACCGCTCCTTTCAGGTCATCAAAGGTTTGCCAACTAGCCCACAAGGAGCAGGCGATAAGCATACACAGAAAAGGGGGTACCTTGCCCACCCCTGCAACCCCATAA
This sequence comes from Harpia harpyja, assembly GCF_026419915.1. Classification (NCBI taxonomy): domain Eukaryota; kingdom Metazoa; phylum Chordata; class Aves; order Accipitriformes; family Accipitridae; genus Harpia; species Harpia harpyja. The sequence continues at coordinate 9,250,554 of NC_068946.1, read as the reverse complement.
CTAACCCAGATATAACACCCCTGTGGTTTATCCCCACAGGATCTGCTCACATCAGAGGCCAGACTTGCACCACCACCCTCAGACCCTGGTGCCTCAAGTTCCTTCCAGCTTCACCCACAGCTCTGGCGACAGTGCCGCAGCCATCCTGCATGTGACAGCAACAGGAGCAAGAAGGAAAACCTCCATCCCAGATGCTGGATTTGATCCCAGGGAAAGCCACCGTGAACAGAGGAAAGGGACAGCACCGTGGCTGACAGGACACCTCGGTGAGGTTAGCCGCACAGGCCGTAACAACCCATGTGCTGAGCAGCAGTGAAAAATTCCAGATTATTTCTTGCAGCTGACTCCGTCCCCACACGCTCCCCCACTGCACGTAGGTGACAAATTACCATCTTTGTTATTCGAGCACATACCAAATCAGGGTGATCAGTATTTGTCAAATAAGGGAAGAAAAATATATTGCGCAAAACATTTCAAGGTTTATTTTAACAGGGTTTTAAATATCAGTCAGTGCCAGGTTCATAAGCACCTCTTGGGACGGTTGGCCCTGGTTTGCCGTAAGAGACTTATTTTTCTTCTTTTTTTTTTTTTCCCTCCCTTTTTCTTTTCATTAATTCAAAGGAAATAAAAAAAAGCCTGCTGCCTGCAGGGGCAGCAATAAGGATGCCTATCCTATCAGAGGACAAACACTGTGCTAAGCAACACCAGCTCTGCTGTATAGCAATGACTTAAGTAGAGCTTGTGCTTGCCCTTGCCTCCACATGAGCCCAATACAGGCAGCAAGGGCTAAATCCCTGCCTGTACACAACAGGCAACACTTCTCAATTCCCAAGCAACAACAGGGCTGGCCTTGCCTAACCCTGCACCAGTGGGCAGAGTTCCCAGGAGATGCCAGTCTGCACCACAAATGCTCTCGATGCCAGGCAGAGCAGAGACCCGCACCAGCATTCACAGCTGCTGGTCTCCCACAGGCATCAGGTGTACTCACCAGCATTCATGGAGCTTGGGCACTGACAGCAGATTCAGTGCAGCAGCCCAGATTTATCTGCCCGAGATAAACACACAGCTGGCCATCCTCAGAAGAGGTTGGTGAGCTCATTTCTTTGCCCCCAAATCCAAAAAACACTGCAAGTGCCCCCCAGTCCTGTAAAAACTGTGCCTACAGCAAGCAATACCTGCCTAGTTTACCCCCAGAGCTCCACTCCCAATACGGAACATGAGCGGAGAAACGCAGTGTCATGGAAAAGGCTTTTTCTTGTGCTTCAGAGCCAGACCTTTGGGTGCTAGAAAGCTGTGATTGCTGCTACATGCTCTGGTAAGTTAGACTGAATGAAGGCAATGCAATACAGGACAAGCTTCAGAGCTATCCACAAGCAAATCCTGACAGCAAGCAAAGGGTGCAATGCCACATCAGTCATGCCCGTGACATCTCTGATTTACTCTACAGGAGCCACTGAGTGCCCAGTTCCTGTTCTCCAGTGACACACTGTGCCTGGAGAGCTGAGCAGACCCCATCCTCTGCCAGGATCTGACCCAGGGCCAGGACAAATTCACAGTTGAATCAATATTCGTTAGCTCACCCTTTGCTGGCACAGGAGGCTCCAATGCCTAAGCAGGGCTGAACATCTCCAGGGATCTGCCATAGCCACCTCCTGGGTTGCAAAGTATCCCCTGCTGCCAGTGGCAACCTCAGCAGCCACCTGCACATCCCAACATTGCCACCACTTGGGATGAAGCCAGGGATGTTGCGCTCCAGGGCAGGCCAGCCAACACCTCTTAAAACCAAACTCTGGATAAAAAAAGAGAGCAGCAACCACACAACTGTATCGTAGCCCCCCTTCCCATCTGCCAGCCCTTCTGCCTCCTCCCGCTTCTGCTTTTCAGAAAGCGGAGTGGCTTTTCCTCCACAGCTGCGTTGCTCAGACACAGCCAGATCTCCCCGTCAGCGCAGGAGTGCAACGGAGACCCGTCCCTCGCGTCTCCTTGCAGGAAACGAGCAACAGCCTCTTGGCTGCCAGGATGATGCCTCAGCAGTTTCTAAAAGTGGTGCCCGAGTCAGACACTCCCCAAGAGAAAGAAGCCAGAGCATGTTTACAGGGCAAGCCTTTCACATGCTGTTAGCTTCTCCATATATTCAAGCATCCCCTCTACACCCAGCACAGACCCACACCTCCAATGCACACATACAGCCCGCCCAGGGCATGAAGGAAAGAGCTGACTGCGCTGGCAGGCCACAGATGAGAAGGCTGAAATGCTCCTTGAGGGCCAAAGCAGTCACTTACCTCGCTTGGAAGATACCAGTTCTCAACTCGTGCATGAAGGTGCTCATCGCCTGCTTCCAACCATCACCTGACATTTCTGGTTTTGCCTGTGTTACCCCTGCTCTGTGCTCATGGTTGCATCTAAAAGGAATTGCTTCTCACCCTACACTGACCCTTGGATGTAAGCACAGCCCAGAATTGGGACAGGCAGGTTAAAGACAGCAAACAACTCAGAAACCACCAAGAAGTAAGGTACCACCCTGCTGAGAGCTCTGGGAAGCACACTGCACTGTGCTGGCATCTCAAGTTCCCCTCGGGTACCAAATTGTGAAAGGTGGGAGGAAGAAGACTTGGGAAACAAATGACCCAAACCAGGACCAGCTGCAGAGCAGGAGTACAGGACTTGTTAAAGGCTCCCACCTGACGGGAAGGGGAAGAGAAACGCCTTCAAACCAGCAGAGCATCATGGAGCAGGCAAGATAGCTACTTGCTTCACTGCTGCCACATCTCTCAGCAAGGGAACCTCCCCACATATCTGATGCTCCCAAAATATTCAGGAAGGGTCAAGAGCTGTGAGCTTCTCCTGGGTAAGCTGTGACCATGTCACTGGGAACACAGGGAGGTCACATCTATGTGAGGGATAGCACTCTAGATCCCATGTTAAAAATTCAAGGAAGATGTATGCAGCACTCTCCTTACTAACCATCCATCTTTCCAGGGCTGTGTGTTGGATAAAGTAACCATTCCCCTCTGTGTCAATGTGAAAAATCCTCTCCCCTCCCCACGCAATCACAGGTATGCTTTGGCGAGCATCACCACCCCAAAATAAGAGATGCTGATGTCCTCCCACACGTTGAGCAGTGGCAGGTCGTCAGTGTCCAAGACTTGTGCAGAAACCACTTTTATTCAGGAAAGAGAGGAGCTGGACTTTTCAGCAGCAACATTTGCTGAGATGTCAGCACAGTACCTGCAGATGTCCTAGGTTTTTATACAGCTCACCCACTGTAACTGCTGCCAGGGAAATATCAGCCCATCAGCCAACAGGCAGATATGTCTGGGGTCACCCCAGCAGGAATAAGCCACACAAACCTGCACAGTGTTCATCCGACTCTGGCTAGCATCTCCAGCAACTGTACAAAGGGGACCAGTACACTCCTTGTAGTGTGGGGTTTAGGCTTTTTGCTCGCACACTTACAACTACATCTTTCACACAGGCACTTCTCTAGCTTGAGAGGTGCAGTAAGTAGAGGCACAGGAGAAGTGAGCAGATGCACACACAGTCCCTGTATGTGCAAGCAGCAACCCCAGGCTGCACTACGCAACCCTCAGCAGGGTCCCGATTTCTTCAAAACCAAGGAAAAGCTGGAAATTCAAAACTAACAGAAGTATTTTCACACATGCATAGAGTCTAAAAGTCAGGAACTTAGTAAGTAAATTACCTAGCTCAATTTTATGTTTATGTAATTTATCCCAGCACAAATACTGATGGCAAGGGATTAAAGGTCATCGTAAACCTGTGCTTCAGAGCTCAAGCCCATTTCTTATCAAAGAGCCCATGAAGAAGCTGCTGTAAGGCCTTCAGCCTGCATTTTCCTGCTCCAGTTCCACCACCTCACCCTGAAACATCCAGTCACCTCCCATGCAGATACCATGCTGTGTGACCCTTACAGGTGGTTTGTTTAGTCCCTCATCAGGCTTTACTAGCAGCACACATGACCCAGGCACCACTGCAGGCTACCCAGGAGGCCTGGAGGGCTGCTGGACTTGAGCCCACCCTGTCCCACCCTGCTGCCGGCTCCTGCTCCGAGTGTTGCTCAGCTCCGGAAGGTCCCTGGGTGTGGTGCGGAGAGCACTCAGTCCAATTTGCTGCAGAGGCTCTTACGAGGGGCTGACGTCAATGACACAGGCTGATTTTTCAGCTCAGTCCTTCTGTCCAAAACCACCAGAGGGCAGCTTGAAACATAACCATTTACAGGCTTGGCCACGTTAAATATTTCCGAGCACTGAAACCTGTTTGCCCAACTACTGCCCAACAGTAACTTAAAAGACACCCCCCACCACATTCTCTACCCTTTAGAGGGGCTTCAGGTGTGATGAGGTGACTGTTAACATCTCAGGGAAGCCCTCTTCCCTGCTGCGAAGCAGTCCCAGTGGCCTGCCAGCACACATGGCAGAGGGTCTGTGTCAATCTGGTCCTTAGCAGTATGCTCTCAAGGCTTACCTTGACAATTCAGGCCCAAAGCCTCCTTGGGGCAAGAAAAACACTTTACCAATTTCCAGGGTCCACTAGATTAGGGTGTGATCAGACAAATACACCACCTTTATTACTCTCAACCTCCAACAAAGCTGAGAAGCAGGCAGAGGGCAGCAGCATGAGGCTAGATCTAAAAAAAGTACAGAGTCTATACCCAAGAGAGTCCTCAAAACCAGACAGGAGCCCTGCTACAGCATCAGGAGTTTCATTCCTCTGCCCCTCATCCAGGTCTCTTCTGTCCAGGTTAAATGAAATTTCTTTTTTATCCAGGCTTTTTATCCTGGTCCAAGCCCATGATAAGTGATATTTTTTTATTTCACCTCACTGTAGCGAGCAGGAGTTGGTCAGTTGATACCAGGTGACAAGGGAAGAGGGAGGAGGTCCTGGACTTGCCAGTGTGTTTATGACGGGGCAGCAGGATCTCTAGTTAAGATAACCTCACCATTGAGCTCAAGCCTGTGCCCTGCTACCAGTTTCTTACACAATCCTGGACAAGTCATTTAGGGCAGGAGTTCACAGGAAAGCTCCAGCCAACCAACAACTCCCTGCTCATGGTTTCTTTTTTCCCAGGCTGGGTTTCAGGGGCTGATTCAGCTTATGAAAGGGACAGATCACCACCTGGACTAAGGTAACAAAACCAGCAGAAATGCACTGCCAGAAGCAGGGGCCTGCTCCTTTTGCCAGCTAGAACTAATTTATTCTTAGTTTAATCCCTTTAGGGTTATTCTTTACATTTTTTTGAAGCAGTACTTTCCTCTTTCATGCTTGATCTTCTCTACTTGTTTTATTGCTTGCTAGCAGAAAGGTCTCTGGGCACCCAAAGAGTGACTTGCAGTCCTCAGACAGGAGACCAGGGGTTGAAGAGGAGCAACAGTGAGGAATGTTTTTCAGAGGAAGTAAAGAAGAGTATGGGCAGCAAGGGAAAGCGAAGCAGTGCACTTCCCCAGCACAGGACCCCAGAAGCACCCCACATAAAATAGCTGCACAGTGAGAGAGAGGCTGGTTCTTGTAAGTTAAGGCAACAGGAAGGCTGGGTCAGGGGCAGTGCTGACACAACAGCTCTCACAAATCCCACTCAAAGTCTGTTTTTAAAAGGAGGCAGCTGCTACCAGCTGCAAAATGAGACCTAGATGGTGGCCAAGTAACAGAGGACACTGCTGCCTCTTGGGAACACTCCAACATCATCAGTCTGTTTTTAGCTGTGTCTACAGCAGCAAACAGCAGAGACGGCAGGAGCAGATCTGCCAAGTGAAACCATACCCAACAGCAACACTGAGCACTTTTCAGGGGGCCCTTCAAACTAACTCTAGCTGGGTCCCAAAGACCCAAACTCCATTCGCTGCCAGAGGACAATATCAGTTTAAATTTTACCTACTATAAATCCAACTAGCACACTCCAAAAAACACTCTGGGATGTGAAATAGAGCATGTCAAGTATGGACAACTTGGAGATTCACTCATCCATCTGACCAAACACACTAAAGTAGCTGCACCTTGTGAAATCTCCCTTCTGGGAGCCCCTTAAGAAAGAAAGAGCAGGCAGACATAACCCAAGCAGAGAAAGTAAACAACGAAGAGGACCATCCCCAAGTCAGATGAGATAGCACAATGCTTGGAAAGCCTTTCAGGCAACAGGCAGCATTTGACCACAGTTTGGGCAATGCCATGAAACAAACTGCTAAGGAGCCTGGGTGACTCAGTGGTGCTGGTAAAGATGCAGTTGCTCCAAAAAGCTCTTTTCTCAAAGGTCTTATCAAATGTGCTCATCTTTCCTTACATACCCTACCCTCGTTTTAATAAGGGCCACACCTAGGTAAGTATAATGCACAGCGCTGACGGCAAGAACTAGCACATTACTGGGAAGGAGATGGAGGAGTAAAGAATATGGCTGAGCAAACAAACTCCCTCCTGGGAAAGCTGCAGAGCTCAGCCTGCCTCACTGATCTCCCAAACGCTTAAGAAAAGACAACCCTAGCTGCATCTGTTGCTCAGCAGCACCATTTCTTCCAAGGCATAACATAGTTTCCTGTTGCCCCACAGGGAAACAGGCAAGGGAGAGCAAGAAAAAGCCCACGTCTCCAACATGTTCCTGATGGCACAGCACAGGAAACATTGGAGAGAGAAAACAGTCACCAGTTTAACACAATCTTAGCACCAGGCTGAGTTACAGCAGCCATATAGAGACCATGCCTACACCAGGAGCTACAGAAACAGCAGGGTTAGTTACATCAGCATATACACAGTGGGAAATTTCTACACATTACTAAATCAGCAAGGGACAGACTGAGCGTAAGGGTGTGCTTAGTTATCTCCTGCTCAGGAAAGCAACTGCTGCCCTGGAACACTCTTCCCATCAGTAATCAACCCTGGAATCCAACCTCTTGCTTTGGATTTCTGATGCAAGCATGTCTCTTACGAGAGAGGCAGGACTTTTCTCCAAATTAAGTACTTGCCTATTTAGCCAATAGTCTTCAATTTCCATATTTCAACTCTGTTGACAATAGCCCAGTGGGAAAACAAACTGATTCATGCTATTTGTCACCACAGCATACATGTGTTTACCCGATACAGCTGAACTGGTCAGACCATGTGCATGCTCCTACCTCCTCCCTAACCCTCTATGCCAGATCTGCTCTCCTACCTCCTCCCTTGCGGTCATTTTGGCATCAGCTTGACCACAAAAAACAGGCAGCAGAGTCTACTAGTTCAGCAGGAAAGTATCCTGCAAGATGTTACGTTTCCATGCAATTAGTGTATGTAATCATCTCCCTGTACAGCTGAATGGAGCTAACGTGTGTGGAGCACGCAGCCAAGGCAGGGAAAGGGGATCATCATTGCTTCATAGACAACAAGCAGCTAAAAAGATACAGAGCCACTTGTTCAGAGTAGCCAACAGAAGCAAGAGCTCCACTCACTACCTGCTTTTAAGCAAAACTGATTTAGTATTAGGAACTGGAGGTTCATGTGAGAGCCAACCAAAACTCAGAACTCACTAACCAAACCAAAAGATTTCATTAAGAAACTGCTGTGCATCCCAGCCATTAAAATAAGAAGCTGCTCTTCAGTGTCCATGCAGCCTTCAGTCCTTGGAGCAATTTTAACATGATTCTCAGATGCTTTCCCATCAGAGATTTTGGGCCCTTTACAAGAGACACCATTTACACATGTAGCAGTTGGTTCAGCAGCCAGCCCAGATCTCCTGTACTATTTGTGCTACTGAGCTACTATGGGTACCTCAAGAATCCTCAAACATGAGAAGGAAGACAGCCCTGAGCCACAGGTGCATCTTCAGATAGCGAAGTCCCCTATTGTAAAAGCAGTAACATGAGGCAATCCCAGCCCATACCACATACTTGCCACACTAGCATTAAGGGAAGTGCGAAGTATTCCCACCTGCCTCCAAGACCTTTGCTTTCAAATGTGCTAGCCAAAAATGGCAGTCCCAGAAGGGGAAGAAAGTGGTGTTTCTCACTGGTTTTGCCCGTTTTGCATGCCTTCACACAGGGAGACAGTCACCAAGGAGCTCTTATGAGAAGCTCATATAACCTGGTAACACAGAACACATCTCACACACCCAGCTTGAGAGAGACCTCACTACTGAGCTGCAGAGAAAAGCATCTCATCCTCTCTCTGGACAAGGACAGCTATGTACTAGCAGAGTCATGGAGCTACCCAACTTCTGCAAAGCTAATGCAACACAGAGAGGAAGGAAGCAGCACTGCTCTTTGAAAAGGATGTTTTTCCATCATCCAGCACCTCCAGGATTCCCTCCAGAGCCAAGTTTAACTCATGGCACCGATGTAACAACAGAGAATTTATTGCTTAGCCAAATGGACCTGCATGAGAGGACTGGTACAGGTCACTGCCATAAAAATGTATGCAGAAGGACCAGAGAGCTACAGGCAACCCCCACGTAAGGATGCATTCAAGACAGAAAAAGCTTGACAGGGTAACCCTGCTACCACTTAAAGCAGAAGTCTTAAAGGGTGATCCCTCCACTTCAGAGGCAGTTTCCTGCCTGATTTCATGCAGGCAATCCCTTGGTCACCAGTCTTGCTGCTGGCTTTAGACACATGAATTAGGTTTAGCTATTAGAAGGTACAGAAGCCCATTTCAGTCTGCTGTAAGCACACAGAGCAGCCACCAATGTTCAACTGTCACCAAACATTACAAGTACCAGCAGTACTTTCAACTGCAACCTACAGACCTACAGCCAAGCCTCCCCACAGAAGAGAGCAATTAAAAACTGAACTGCAAAGTTGAACAGCAGCACTAATCACTATGAAAAGTGAAAAGCACACATTTTACCCTGAGCTTTTGGATTACAGCACCCACAAGTCAGAGTCTTAAAATAAAAATGACCTTTAATGAGGCTCTTTGGAATGTGTTTTAATAATTAATACAAGTTATGCATCAACAGTGTAAGACTTCACCATTTCTTTGGAGAATTAACAAAAAGGTGTAATAAATTCTGTGAGCTTTTGGGTGAGAAATAGGTGTGATATCATTTGTCCCTTTAGGGTTTTTGCTATCTGCTCATGAACAAGGAACAACAGGAAACTTCCACAAAGACTGGATTCTTGACAGAAGGGGTGCAAGAGCCCAGTAACCCCCAAAAGCCAACTTTTAATATTTGGGAACATGCACAACAACAAGTATTCTTTTCATTAAGAACCACTATGCCCTCTCTTCAGAGTTGGGTACGACAGCAAGGACACTGCATCAAAGATTTGAGCAATCTTGACAGAACTGAGGCCAGCAGCAGAGATAAGGGAAGACATGAACTGACAGGATTAAGCATTAAGACCCAAACTAACTTGCAAGGAGGAGAGTGGGGCTTGCAATGGATAAAAGTCATATGTACAAGTCCTTCACACTCAAGAGAAAGGCAAGGGAAATAACTACCCTCAGGCAGGCTTGTGAAGATACTTTGTTTAATACATCTGAAAAGAATGCATATACAAAGAACTTAGACATGAAAAAGCATTGGTTCAACACTAATGAGTCTACAAGAAATTGGAATTTTGGATGATGGAGAAGATTCCCTAAGTCTTAAAAAACTTTGAATTTGCAAGCCAAAATATATTTTTGGTAAAATCCCTACAACACTGCAGTCAGTCTACGTAAAGACCCTGCACACAATCCTCAGCGGGCTGGAGCCCATCTTACAGGTTCAAGGTTACGTACAAGCAAAATGCAGAAAAAGGGGATTCCCTTAACTGGTCCCTATATGGTGCCACACTAAACACTAGAAACCCCTCCCTGCAGTTCCTTCCTACTGACACAGGTTTATCTTTCCACCCCTCCCTGAAGGATGCCAAGCCATCCAGGAAGAGATGCACCACCAGGGCCAGCTCCAAGACTTGTCTTAACATACACCAGGTCCTTTCAGAATGTCCAAACAGCAGTGTACATGCTGGTCATTGTAAGCGTTTTGCTAATAGTTAAGGATTGGCAGAAGATGGATTTGTTAAAAGCCAACTGAATCAGTTGGGCATGCTTAAAAAGGTGCAGTTATTTCTTCATCACGTGACAAAAGCTTATGATGTCAAAGATTAAGAAAGAGACTGGCAAGCTAGTTTCAAGTCTGATGGTGCATCGAGAAAAGGATTCTCCTATTCCTAAGGCTTCATAACTTAGAGGATGGGGTAGAAATTTATGACCTGCACAGTGGAAAGCCAGGGGAAGAGATACAAGGCAACTTCAGAGGAGATGCAGATACATTTTCTACACTCCTCCTTAGAGGAGCACCAGCTTGGGACATTTTACTTTCCTGTATTTATCTTGAGTACTAAAGTCTGCTCACACCCAGGCTGCCGGTTGGCTGCAGAACAGCCCCAGAAGTTCTTGAAACCAGAACCAAGTCTTGCCAGACTGGCATAAAGGGACAAGGCTTCAGTAAAACAGCCTAGAATTAGTCTGTTACAGAAAAAGTCATCACAAGCATGCCTGGATTTTAAACAAAAAAAATTAGAAACGGTAAACAAAATAAAAAACTAGTACTGATCAGTGTTTTCTGATAATACATAATTACTCAAAATTAACTAGTTTAACTGAATTGAGGGGGCACTGGGGAATAAACACTAACATTCTCATCTCACACAGGGATCGTGTGGGGGAGATGGGAGTGCAGGGCATTTGTCATTATTGCAAAAACAAATTTTAAAATTTGTATCTTTAGTTTGATTTAAACATTGCTTTTAGTATGACATCGAACACCAGCTTTGCAGAAGGGGCTGTGGAGGGACGTTCATAGCAGCACACACCTGCGAGTCTTCTTCGGCTCCGGAGGCTCCAGGGCAGCCAATATCGCTTCGTCAAATACATTCTTTAGGCCTTTCTGAAAAGGGGCAAAGAGAGAAAGGGGCAGTCTCATTTTTGAGTTTTTACACAAACAAAACCACAGAAAGCCAAGTGGCAGACAAACCCCTCTAATGACGAATCAAGGTTTGCCATCTACAACTCCCAGAGTCTCCTTTGCTCAGCTAGGCTCTGTCCAAGCTGCGCTGCTGTGGTTAGCAGTTCCCTAGCACTGCATCTGATTTTCTGAACAGGAACACGAATCCTTTGAGACCAGACCAGTATACTTCACAAGAAGCAAAACACACATAACCAAGTCATTTCCTTAAGGCAATTTTTATGATTAGTTGGCTATTAACACATTTCACATGCTAATGACAAAGCAGAAAGTGCTGCATTCAAATGCAAGAGCTTGATCTGGAGCACACTGGGTACAGCAGTGCAAACACCCGTGTGTCAGGGGAGAGAAGACACAAGGCAAGCATGCAACGATAGATCGGTCTGGTACACGCTTTGGTCAGGCTTCCGGCCCCAAACGCCCGATGGTTAGAAGCAGCCAGGTAGAGCCCAGAAGCTGTGCATGGTATCAGAGAAGTCAAGATGGGAGGAGTATGAAGCAGGTACTGTACATTGCGTTAAGTGTGAAACTGAAGCCAGGAAGTGCAAATCGGAATAAAGCTTCATCAGTCATTTATACAAACAACTGCAATTTTTAATTTCAAAATTTAAAGACAAGCTACAATTGATGTTTTCTCCTTAAAACAATAAAAATCAGAAGCATAATAGTAAGAAGCAGCTTTACATCTTACAGTAACAGGCTTTAAGGATCTATTATTGAAATGAAGAGGTCTACCATGTTAGTGAAAGCAAGAATTTTAACAGTTCATAAAGCAGTAGCAAGTACATTGATATTTCCTTCCCCCCAAGGACTGACAAATACTCCACTACAGCACAGACAGCCAAAGCAATAGCAACAGAAAAACATCTCACTGCACAAAGGAGAACCAGAAAACCCTTCACATTACAGCGTAACTTGCAGATCACTGTTTCATGTACTTTTGTCATGCAAATACAGTTAACGAGTCACAAGTAGAAATTGAAAAAAACACGCATCCTTTCTTCCAGTTGGATTCAGGAAGATCAAACATCATGTCTTATTCTTTTGATCTTTCTTTAAATAATGATGTAACCAGATCCTTTCCCCCAACAGCCTGAATTATAAAGCTACCCACATCTGGCAACCCAAGCAGCAGAGAGTTAAGCGAGTCCAGTTCGTGTTCCACAGTCACAACATTTTACTAAAGATCTTAAGTATTGTTTTCAGTCCAAGAGCTAATACAGAGGTTGCTCTAAGATGGCAAGCAGACACAACAGCTTTCAATCAAGGTGGTTTTATTCACTTTTTAACCAGGTTTCTACAGTAGTGGGACAGAGGAAGCAGCAGCAAGAGGGGAAGGAGAAAGTTTAGAATATACAGCACTTCCTTTTGGGCTGAGTTTCCGGAGGCTCGAGGGCAGCTAGGATAGCCTCATCAAACACATTCTTCAGACCTCTCTACAAGACAGAGGGGAGGAGAAAAAACAGCAGCCAGGTTAGAGGATTAGAGAAAAACAAGCAGATACAAAGAGCATTCAGGATAGACCAGGCTGAATTCACAGAGGCAGTAAACAGATTTACTTTGCAAAAAACAAAGTAGATCCCAGGAGGAAATCTCATTTAGATGACCCAGAAGTCAGTGTCAGAGACAGCCAGAACATGTGACAGACCAAGTTAGACAAAATGAACACCCAGAAGGGCAGAGGCACAAACACAGCGGCAATTGGCAAGAACAAGGGGGTGGGAGGGGCCGCAGAAAAGGTGATGGTTTCCATTTAACTGCTGAATATACACTGAGGGAGTTTACAGGGGAATATACACAGGGGAGAGCAGCCTGCTCCACCACAGGGATCCAAAAGGTCAGGTAAACCTTTTGTAGTCACCCACCATGGATAAGCAAGCACCTCAGATGCACGGACTTACTGCTCCCAACTACCCCAGTGGCAGCTAGTCCAGAGCAACGGCTCCAAACAACTCTGCTTTGTGAATTCAGCCCCTGAATAACTGAAGGCCTCCAGATGGCTGGGGAAACATGATCTGGGATCGAAGCAGTACCTCTCTGGTAAGCCATCATCATCTTCAGACATTGGCTATCGGTCTTTTAAGAAGCGATGCAATACCTTACCAGTGCTGCTATTTTGACATTGAGAGCCAGCATGGAAATGGTGCATTTCAGTTATTCAGTTAGTTACTAAAGCAAGTATAACAACCACTCAAGTCACAGGAAGACAGAAACGGTGTTAGGATTGGAATAACTGAGATCCAACACCAGACAAGCAGTCACAGAGCTGCAAGGAGTCTGCAGGGATTACACTGGAGCACGAAGCATGCGTTGCATTTGCTATAAGCACAACAGGAACACTGCAGTGTGTTACAACTCCCACGCAACTCTGCCAAGTTACACATGAACACCAGAAGTGAAACCTGGCTCAGTTTATGCTAACTGGACTCGCCTAAATCTACTGTCATGAGTGCAACCTTCATAAATTCCGAAGAACTGCTTTATCCCAGCTAAAGACAAACAGAAAAGCTTAAATTACTTCCTGTAAACAATTGTAGCCTTTGCAAAATTAAGATTTTTTTTTTTTTTTTTAAATCATTCAAATGTAACTGGTTTCTCCCTCACAGGTTAGACTGGATGTATCCCTTTTAGAAGGTCTTTAATCTTGTTTCACTGAAGCACATACATGGGAAATCTCTCAGGCAATTCCATCTGGAAGCATTTAAGTCCATCACGTTACATGCAAGATTATACTTGAAAGAACAGAAGTTAAGGAAATCACCATGTACAATCATTCTGTAAATCCTCCCCAGCAACTTTTTTTTTTTTTTAAATGAGTTGCAACCCTGGCTGACAAAAGAGCTAGAGACTGCTGATAAATAATGCCTATGTGAAGTCTGAGTGCTAATTAGATTTTCCTTCTCTGCAAGAATACGGCTGTAGTATAAACTCAATTATGTACTATTATATAGATTAAGAACCCAGGCAGGGCAAGAGTCAAGAAAACATGCTTCCTTGATTGTCCTACTCAGGGACTCCTCTTTTGTTTTCCTGTTGCACAGGAGAAATTAATTTGTTCAAGGGAACAGAATCTGGGATTTGTTTTGAAGGACCTAGCAAAAAAATGGGATAAGGGAAGAGGAGAAAAAACGGGACAGGGACAAAATTATTGTAAAAATGGGACTGGGGTTAAAAGCCTGGATGCTACAAGAGTAACCATGCGAAGGGAACCATGTTTGATACCACTGGCACACAGACCTCGATACTCAGGTTAAAGTAACAGTGCTCCTGTGCTGCACTGGCGAACAGGTTGAGCTCAAGCTCCTTTTGCCCCCTCCAGTCATGGATAGTTTAAAAATCTGTGTCAAAACTGTCAACCCAGCATCAGGGGGGAAAAAAGGAACTGAATTCAGAAGTTCTGCTTTGTGTTAGGTACTAGCGTTGAGCTTCAGAATGTTCACTCAGACACTTAACTCTTAAATGTAAGAGAAGCAACAATCATTTTAATTGTAATCTGTGTCAGTCACCCTTTCCTAATAGCAAAGTGTTACCCACTTTTTACAGTGGTATTGGGTGCTATTTTGTAGAGAAAGGTTGAAAACAGACATTGAAAGTGCCTTCGTCACAATAAGGGATTCCACAACCTGAGGAAAGGCAGCCATAAGAACTGACTCCTCAGTACTGCAGTCACCCAAACACAGGGAGAAGATGATATTCTGTCTTTACAGAAAAGGCTCAAACTCGGCCTCTTACAACTCACCTAGTACTTTCAGAACATCGACCCTTCCACACAGACAAGCAAATTCTTCCTCCCAGGAAAAAAAAAACATGCTCTGGCTCCATGATTTTATGATTACTTGCTACCGTGGTGTCAAAGTAATCTGTAAATTAGTTCAGAAGGAAAAAACCACCCTAGACTGCTGAGGTGAGCTGTGTAGACAGAAGCCAAGGTAAAGAGAGATTGAACTACCCAGCTGAGTGTAGCTTCAGTTGAAACCAGCCACCACAACATTGCCTTGCAGGTAGGAGAACAACCCTCCTAGCTAGGAAAGCCAGCCGACTTCTGTGTTTAGCAAGCTGCCAGCTAGATCACTGCCGGGAAATTCAAACAACTCTTCACAGATAATCTACATTTCTGTTTGGCAGCTGTTACTGACAGATTGAGGAAAAAGGTGTTTTGTAAGGTGAGTCAACAACAAATGAAGAAAGAAGAATAGAGCAGATGCAAACCAACTAGTCTTCCAGGTGAGAAGGCTTCTGAACCCTCCTCCCAGGTTACTCTTGATTCCTAAAACCATCAATGGGTATACAAGCACTAGTGCTCTGGAAGAAATTCAGGCTGAGCTTCCAAGGGCATAAAGCTGTTCTCTGCAACAGATACAGTTTAGTCTATCTGGAAATAAAAAGAATGGATAAACACTGAAATTTTTAATCATATCAGCTCTTACTCTGGTAATTCTAAGTGCTTCTATGCAATGTGAGCAGACTAAACAAGGCAAGTTTAAAGCTACAGAGGAAACAGTCTCAGTGAGCAACAGAGGACAAAAAGTCCTGGTATGTATTTATCCAACTAGCAGGTTCTACAGCCTAGTTAGCGGCAGCATTCAGGATGTGCCAGACACTATCTAAAATGGTATTTTGGGACTGAATGGATCTAGGAGAATTACAGCACAAGCACAAATAACCCTCAACTTGCATGTGGGCAGTAACGAAGCACAGCCAAGACCACCTTTTGATTAGGGATTCCCAGGATGAACTGCAGTATGCCTCACCACAACACTTTCAGTGCCAGTGTCCTGCACAATTCCACCAAAAGCCTCTTCTCAGCAAACACTCAGGCAAAGCTTTGTTACAAAAAAAGTCTCAGGATCCCAAACGGAAGAGTCAACATGCAATCTGGGCAAAAGGTGCAAGATAAGCAGAACTTCAGGCTTCATGAAGTTTAGCAATTAAAGCTTTGTGCTCAAGATACTAGAGATGAATGCAGAACAAAACTGAAAAGAGTGAGGTACTTGATACTGTGCACGCCTAGTTCCATGCACATCAGGTAGGGACAAATTCTTTACAGAGTAGCATTAAGGAAATTGCGAGAGAGTTGTAGTCAATTCTGCAAGAGTAGGCACGCAAGATTAAGTTCCCAGGGCATCCAAAGTCAAGGCGACGCACCAGCTAGCCAGCCGATGGCTCCCATCTACCCCAGCCTAGTATTCCTACCTTGAAGGGAAAGGATAATCAGGTTTCCTGGCCTCAAATCAGCTACTTCAGTTGGCCTTAGACTCATGGTCACAAGTTAGTTCACACAACATCACCACGTTTATGTCTTAGGAACTACTTCATTTTCAACACAGCTTCCATCTTAAGGCGGACAGAGAAAACATAGCTCACCACTGACTGCACAGGAAAAGAAAGAAGCTCTGAAGTATGAAGGCTTCTTCTAGTCTTAGAAGTACCAGAACTGACTTTTCTGAGAGGTTTTTTCTTTGCCTGCTCTCTTCAGTAGTGAGCTGCATCCTGCGTCCTAACCCATTTACTGTCCTTAACGCACCTTTAAGTTTTCAATAGCTATTTTCCTTCAACACAAAAGCAAACACAGCAAGCACATCCTCCTCCATCACCTCTCTACACTATGCCTAATCTTCACAGGCTGATCTTCTTTCTACCACTGCCAACTCCTTGTGCCCTAGAACAACAGGACAAAGAGAAAGCTACTGTCTCACCAGCAGAAACAGAGCTCATAACCTTTCACATCCATATTGAGCTGGTCTTCCCCTTAACTGAAAAAAGCATGGAATACAAGCAAGCAAAAATGGTCAAAGACCAATCCTCACCTGCGTAAGTGCAGAGCATTCCACATATTTGACAGCCTTCAGGTCCCGGGCCAGTTTTTCAGCCGTCTCTGGAGTTATGGGCTTCTGCTTGTTCTTGGCAAGTTTCTCAATTGTTGAGGGATCATCTCTTAGATCAATTTGGGTCCCAACAAGCAGGAAAGGAGTCTTTGGACAGTGGTGAGTAATTTCAGGTACCCACTAAAGACAGAGAAGACACAGTATTTGTTACTAATCACCTAAGATAACTCCTCATGTATTTCTGAAATCAATGCAGCAGCTCCCTTTTCTGGCAGAGTTCAACCAACCTTTTCTTTCACATTTTCAAATGAAGAAGGAGACACCACTGAAAAACAGACCAGAAATACATCTGTCTGTGGATAGCTGAGGGGTCGTAATCTATCATAGTCTTCCTGACCTAGAAGAGGAGAAAATTAATGCAGTATTAGACCCAGACAATGAAATACTGCCCTTTACAGGTGGTTAGAATGCATATCCCAGCACAACAGCATTATTGTGATTAATCCTAACTCTTCAGGAAACACAGATGCCCTGAACCCAAACATTCGAAGTGCATTCAGGCTGTCTAGCAGCATTCCCCTAAAAACACACTGAAGTCCCAGTGCGAGCTGTGCTTCAGAGGAAGCCAGGCTCTTTCCTTTGGGTCCGTAAGAGAGCAGGCAGTCCCTGCAGGACACCAGTAGCACTGACCCCCCAGCCCAACTGCCTGAGCAAATTCTTAAACCTCCTCATCTCAGTTCAGTAGCACTCTTTTTAGAAAGCAAACCTGGCACTAAAGGAGCTGCCTTACTTGCTGGCAACCAAATCAGAAACACTTGTTCAAAATGTCCCAGATTTCACCGGATGCTCTCTTGCCTCTCATACAGGACAAAGACCTCTGAGATCTTGAAGGAGATGACTCAACACCTGGGACATCTCAGTAGATGAAGATCTACAGTTTGAAGATGGAGGTCTAAACAGCTTGTTACAGCTATCATGCTTGGCTGGACACAGAAGAGCTAAGCACTGACCAAAATATCTTGTAGCCATTAACAGACTACTCCAAAAAGCTTTGTCTTCCTAGGAAAAATTCAAAACAAAGACTTTTAGGTTGTTTGTTCTGTGGGTTTTCTTAATTTGACAGTTAGTAATAGGGGGTTTATCCATTGTTAAGTTCTGTAACTTGTGCTAGCTACTAGTTAGCAAAAAGCAGGTGACCTTTAAAGAACAAAAGCCTCCCACTTCAGAACCCCAGCTCCAAAAGGAAAGCCTTTATATTCACAAGTACATAGAGTCACCTACATGCACTAAAGTCACTTGGTAAGTTTTCAGAATTACCAGATGGGTTACTACACTCATGCTAATGAACAGTACATGGATATGCATATCTACACACACCAGTTTCCAGAGGCCTGAACCCAGAAGACCTCAGCAGGGAAACAGGCAGAGAAGGACCTAACACAGCTTGTATCCATGCAGAATGGATACAAAAAAGAAGCCAGAATGCTATAGTTGAGACCCATGTAAGTAGTGGTCCCTGCAGCAGCCTACACAATGTGTGTCAGGAAGGAGACACTTCTCTACTTAACTCCTTATTCCAAGAACTAGGGAGTGTGCAATAACTAACACACAAATCACATTTGGGAGGAGAATGTGAAGAGCTAATTGAAGCTACAGTGTTTAATTGGAAGCCCAAGATTTTTTCATTAATCAAATAGGACACTAATGATGCATCTGTAAGAATACAGCTGGAAACAGTCAGATTAAAGTTCTATCAAGACTATTTTAGGTAACAGCTTATCAACTAAACTCTCTGGAAGGACTTTCTTGAAGCAGAGTTTACAATGCCAGATGCTGCCATACCACTTTGGTATTATTACAGGTTGGGGACTGGGTAACTAGCAGTTGAACCAGTTTCTACCCTTTCTTGCTAAACTTTTACAAGCGCAAAGCAATGTGTTTAGCTGTTTAATCATTATACATTCCTCCAGCCAGAAACTGAGATACAGTCTAATAACCATAAAAAAAGCAGCCTGCAGATTTATCTTTAATTTAAAAAAAGCACACAGCGAGAAGGCTTATGAAACTCCACATAACATTCTGATTTCATCCATGTTAGGAATGCAGAGACATGCCACATGCACATCTAAGATGTTCTAATGTCAGTCATTCTGTCGTAACATTTCATCAAAAAATAGGCTATTTACTATACCAAAACCACAAACAATTCACATATTTTATTCAACGCAATCTTCTCCTTTAATTTTGTTTAAAAACATAGAACCCCCTTATCTTTCAGGTATCACCTAGATTAGAGGTGAAAGCTTGAAAGTTGTCATCTGGTGTCACAAAATAAAACAGCTCTAAAACAAGTAGAAGATTTTCTTGTTTTGTTTTTTTGTTGTTTGTTTTTGTTTGTATGTTGTTTGGGATTTTTTTAATAAACTCAATTTTGCAACTCTCCAAAGGTCAGGAATGAAGAATCAGGAAAGATTTATTTTTATTTTTTTTTAATGAAAGGGGAAAAGAACCAACTGTATGTCTTCATGTTCAACACCACCTCAACTACATCTTGGGCAGTTACAATGACACAAGCATTTGATTTCTCACCTGCAGTATCAAAGAGGCCTAGGGTGTAAGGCTCTCCTCCAATCATCACTGTTACAGCATAGTTATCGAAAACCTGGTAAGAAAAGAGAAACACATTTAAGAGAATGCGAATAAGCCATCTTTCAAACCATCATCCTACTCACCTTGCCAGACCACCTCCAATTTGTAGAGGAGTCACCTGCACAGGATAACAGAAGCCATTAGGCTTACAATGGTATTACCATTAAGGCTGTTAATAGGACAATTCAATATGGAATAGGGATGCAAGAGCTATTTCCATGATGTATATAAAGCAAAGGCACACTAGGTATACCACTGCATATAACAGGGTAAAAGCCACTGAACAGAACACCTGGAACAGCTCTTGCCTGTAATTGCAGAGGCTTCCCACAGTGCCACAGAGATTTCAACCTTCACACTTGGTCTGACACAGTAAACACGTCCCCACAAAGGCAGACCTGATAAACTTCAGCCCTGCCCTTCAGGGCACAGAGCTATGGGGCTTATTCTCACAGGACCCAAGTCCTCTGAAGTTCATCTTTCTGAACATCTAGGGGATTCAATACAGAGTCCATCTTTTCAACAGGAATTTATCCTCCATCTCTGGAGGAAGCAATATAGTTGGTCAAAATCAGTCTGTGTCAAATTCACTCTCAACCTAAATGGAGAATCCAGCTCCAGAAGACCAAATTATATTTATTGTCTCTGTACAGCAGCTGGCACAATAGACCTGTCCTCCAGGGCAGAGCTGCTACACAGATCAAAAGCTAACACCACCAAAAATGTTTCACCCAGCAACCTGTTTACAACACTACTGAGCACAAGGACCTACCCAAAGCCTTCTCCTTCACCACCCACACACACAGCATTAAGGAGTATACTGTCTGAGGTCAGTTTCCTAAATTTCAATAACCATTTTATCTTCAGAACCACAATAGAGAGTGTTTCAGAAAGTACCTTTAGCAAAAAAGCCTTCCCACTCTAAAAAAAAAAAAAAAAATTACAACTGTCCCCGCATGTGCTGCAAGGTTATCAGAGACAGTTGAGATCTCTGAATAACGATAGGGAAGCTCTGCTTCAACACAAAACTGAAGTCTGAGCAGCCCCCACAGATGAAGTAAACCACAACATTAAAGAGGCCAGCAGTCATCTCAAAAGCTTTTCATGGAACTGAGGCAGGGAGGGACATGGAGAAATAAGCAGTCACATGCATCTATTAACAGGGCTTTACTAAGAGCTTAGGTTCTTGAAAAAAATCCCACTAAAAATTGAGATAAGACCAGTGACACAGCACTTCAAAGCTGAACTTCCAAGAGTTCAGATCTGTCTCCTTTCCACCTGACTGTCCTGGTTAAAGCAATACCTAACACCACACTGATTTTTTCAGCTTTTCACAACTCACAGCAACTGAGAAAGTAGCTCTGGCCACAGCATGCTGCATATCCTCAGGAAGATCAGCTAGAAGCAGAAGTCCACCTCTCATACTATTTTAGATTAGCAGTCAGGATTCTCAAGTACTGCAAGAGTTTTCACCGCTCATCTCCATTACCTGCAGCCCAATCCTTTACACACTGCACTGAGTTTGCCTTACTGAACACCCCAGAAAGTGTCCAGCTACAAGTAAGACCTTTGGGCTGGGGGAAGGTGGAAGGCATTTCACAGAGCCTATTCAATATGCCACAGCTACTACTTCAGGACTCCAAAGGACAAGTCAGGATGAGAACTCATCTATTGCTAGGTACAGAACAAGAAACTGGTATGCTCCATGCTGAAGGTCAGAGCATTTGCTCTTTCAGATGTCAGAAGATGGTCAGCAGCTTAATCCCCCAAAGATATCCCCTCATTTTCACCCAGTGGACAGGAAGTCGATAATACTACTTGTAGCTGCCCTTTAGGGGGATTAGCATGCACTCTCCCTCATCATGGTTTTTTTGGTTTGGGCTGTTGGTTTTTGTTTGTTTTTTGTTTTTAAGCTCCCTATCTGCAAATGCAATTTTTTTTTTTTTTTTTTTTTAAGGTACAGCTACTATTGAACAGGTCTGGGGTCCAGCCCTAAGGAGGCCAGGGTTACAAGGCTAGCCTTCAGACAAACCTGACAACTACAGTCTCATAGCGCACTCTACAATCTTATCCTCAATTGTGCCAAACAGGCTAAAAAACAGAGCAACAACTAGTCCAACAAGAAGTTTCAATTCCTGTCAGTGCCACACAGCCCATTAGAGCAGGTGGCATGAATTTTCCTGTTACAGGACTCACACCTGATCTGCTGCTACCCAAGCATTCCCAGTGCCTTTCCACAGACATGTCCCTTGCTACTTTTTTTGAGAACAGCAATGACATCAAAAACATGCAGGTGACAAACCATGTGCAGTACCAGTATGAAACCCATTTCCCACTGGGAAATATCCTCAAAAAAGAGAAAGGGCTGCAAAACACAGGGCCAAGTAAAACTAATCTAATCTATCAGTCTGAACTGGTGCATTTTGGCCACACTGCTGCACAACTACAGCTATGCAGGGCAACAGCACAGGCAGTTTACACCAGCCACTCCAGTGCCTGCACAGGCAGAGCAGCTCAGTTTGAAGCCAGACTGTTACCGATTTGCTAAAGCATCCCTACCTCCTACTAACTCTCTATGCCCAGTACCACTGGACACCCTCAAGGAAGAAGGGTGCCACCTTCCCCTCAAGAGACACTTTGCAGTAGCTGCTGCAGCTGGATTCCCAGTGTTGGTCAGTACACTGGCCTTGAGCTACCACCAGTATTTACCAGGTTCTCAAAATCAGAACTTTACCTCCAGGTTCTCCTCCCGCTTAAACATTTTTGTTAAGCAGTGAGTCCTACCCACTTTACTCTAGGGTCCTTATTCAGCCACAAACATTCTGGAGACATTAAGGTTTGCCAACTCTCAGACAGCTTGCTTTCATTTTGGGAACAATGCTATCTGTTATATTTCTTTGCCCATTTATTACTACAAGTATTAGCTGGAATACCAGAGGTTACTTACCAGTTTCCAGAGTCTGAAATATGCCTCTAAGTCATACACAGAATTAGGCATAGGCCTGTGATATCCCCAGAACAGCAAGTTCCTCAAATCATGAAGTTCAGGGGTAAATACTATTCCAGAAACATGGGACAGTTTTAAAAGGCACTATAAACAAGCCTTAGGACACCTTGAACACACTTTACTGGCAAGTAACTTACTTACTTTGAATAGCCTTTTCCACATTGCTTGTTAGCAGGGATTTATAGACAGTACTACCATCTGCAGGACAGCACACAAACTTGCAAGCTTTCAAAATACACATTTTAAGATTATAATGTTTTTTGACATAATTAAGGGTCATTTCACTAAGGATAAGTATAGAAACACTCACTGCCTGAACTCACTGACCACTTTCATTTTGTCTTGACCATAAAGAATAGCTTAAATAGGGCAAGCAGGGCTTCCACAGGTTCAGCACAGGATGTGGTTGTCCCAGAAGCATCACAGCAGGATACTTGACACCACTCTCAAAAACTTGAGAATGGCAAAACACAGTTTCAAATGCAACTTCTTCCCTACCAGTCCATAGTGAGAGGAGCTCCATGAGATGAACTTAGGTCTCCAGGCCTACAGCACAACCCTCAGGTTCCTAGCAGTGGCCACTGCATCGAACCTGAATACTCTCAGGTTTGGGAGTCCTTTCATTTTTAGTTCCAGATCTACAACACAAACATTTTCGTTCTGTGAAAGTCTGTCCTATTCTTAACAAACCTCAAATTCGGCAAGTTAAAGATCTTTGGATAGTGTACAAAGCCAATACCTCAAAGAGGCAATGAAGTTCACTGCAACTTTTTTCCCATAAAGAGAGGATATTTTTATAAAGTAGCAGCTATTCTGAAAGAGCTATCAGGCAGAGCTACCTGGCATCTCAGAGGAGTTATCTGCTCTTTTAATTGCTTTATAATAACAGAAAAGATCATTCGCCCTTTCACGGACAGGCATTCAACCTCTTTGCAATGCATTTCCAGATCCAAATTTGTTTGAGGTACCTAGGTAAACTCTTCAATTTGTATATGGGTAGAAGATGGCCTTTCCAGGTCCATAACAGAGAAAATGAGTAAAAAGAGCATCCAGATGTCAAAGTCTCTTGCAGCAACCTCACTAAAAAACTGACCCACCTCAGTGTCAGTACGCTGGTCTTGCATATGCAATATTAATAAGAAAAGCACTTTCCTATTAGAAAGATAATGTACATGCCTCACAGGCAGTCAGCAAACTGCTCCCAACCTGATCTTTAGATAAGTCAACAGATTCAGTATCTCAGAAAACTGAGCCTGTAAAACTCAAAAAGGCTACTTAGAAATAGTCAAGGACTATATACAAAGTTTGCAAATGTTTGTAAGTACCAATGAACAAGATTGCGCAGTCTAAACCCAAACATATTTCTCATGCTTAGCTGAAGTTAACTAGCCACACTCCATAGTTCATTGCACGACCTCTGGATCTTTCGGAGTTGCAAAGCAAAAATGAACATCAGAACATGTTAACTGTAGTCGCTGACTATTCTAGCAACATAAAATACTTCTTTCCCTAAAAATGAAGATTTAGCAAGAACTGAGAGACCAAGCTGGAGAGGTGTTCCTGCTGCTTGCTCTCCACTTAGCAGTCCTAACAACCACAAATAATCTTGTTCACAGAATCCAACTGGTGGTCATCAACAAACAGCAGAGCAGTCAAGCAGCAAGAACTGACCAGATACAGGAAAGGCACCCCAGCACTACCAGGTAATACAAAATATAGGTAGCAGCAGTGTATCAGACTGATCATTACTCTTCCATGACGTATTGGTTAGTCTCCAACAGGAAAGCAGGCTGTAAGAACAAGTATTAAGGCGTGCACACTATAAAGGTTAGTTGGGAAGGAAACTCATGCTGCTCTACCCCATCATGCCCAAAGAACAACCGGAGCCATTCTCACACTTACCGTTGGTACATATTCCGATGGGAATTTATTTGTTGTATAAGAAATTAAGAGACAGGTTTTACCAACAGCACCATCACCCACAACTACACACTTGATCGTCTGCATAGCTGAAGTCTACTAGAATATCAACTCCAGTGAGCACCTAGAAGAAAAAAAAAAAAGAGATGTATATATTTAGATGTTTCTCATACTCACCAGATAGCAGTACATGTCAATGATGAGCTTCGACTGGAGCCCAAACCACTAACAGCACATTTGGGATCTGAAAACAAGACTCCTAAATGAGTTGGAGATCCATTCCCTCCATCACACACACAATAGGAAGCCGCTCATTTTCATAAATGCAAATACCTCCTCCCTATGGCTAGACCCCTCCCACTGCATACAACTGTCAAACACCACCTAAGACTATGTTTGGCACAGTCACTTTTCTACACTGGGAAGAAGGACTAGGTAAATTCAGTCACTCCAATATACAGGGGGATTTTTGCCTAGTTACCTAGAGGTGGGCAAAATAAGTCTTTAGGCTTTTCCAGACTCTCTTTTTAATGCATAGAAACATCCAGCCTTAAATGCACTGAAAGCTGAAAGTGTAAGCTTGGGTCTTGATAGCTAAGTAACACACATGCCTCCCAAGAGATCTTCCCTCTGGAAAGCACATCAGTAAAGAAGGTGCAGCAGGAAACACAGCCGTATGAGCTTTGAAACTAGTTTATGGGATAAAAATAAGCAGGTACAGACAGAAGTAAGCATGATTAATTCCTCCTCCCCTCACCTTTTTAAGGCCCAAGTACAGTTCTACAATCTTCTGGTTAAAGTTGCTACTTAACATGTACGTTTATCCCCACTTTGAAGTGGCTAACAGCACTGAGAAGCTCAGCAGGGCATCCAGTTCCCAAAGAATCATATTACTCTCCAGACATTACAAAATCATGATGCACCCAGCTACATCAACGCTGTCCCAGCAGACTTTAGCACATGAACTAAATCGGTATTTGTCACCAATACCCCCTCAAAACATCAGTTAGCAGCTTCCAGTGCCAGACACAGCTGCCCTTCATTAATATATTACTTTAATTAGAAAACTAACAGGCCTCTGACCATTCATTCACATACAGGAGTGAAATCCTGACCCCAGCAAGCCTAGTGGCAAAGCTCCCACTGACTTTGAACATTTCCATATTATTGGAAATACTTTTATTTACAGCAACAAAGACTTGCAAACTGAGTTACCCCCTGCCAGGGCGTGGGGGGAGAGGACAAGAAGAGACATCAACTGCAGCAAATTTACCCTCAGAATGGTGGCAATGCTTTAGCCTAGCACGGATGTTGCCATGGCTCTCAGGTCTGGGTAACAGCACTAAAAAATTGAATCAATCCCTAGTGAACTATGCATTTGGGCACTTCCTGGGGATTTCAATTCTCAGAGTGATCTGGAAGAAGTTTTTGAGCACTCTGGTCACAGCTAGCAAAGTGATTTGATACTGCACATCACATCGTCACACTTGCAAGGAAAGATAATTGCTAGCAACTCAAAACAAACCTTACACCACTAGCTTTTCTTCAGATGCTGCAAGGATGCTCAAACATTTAGACAAAGCCAGCTACCTTCCTAATAAACACCCTCAAAAGTTCCTAAAAACAGTACTTGTAGGGGAATACTAATCACCACCATTCCCACAAGCCACAGAGAGATCCACAAGCAGTCGATTTTAGGAAATGGCAGCAAAGACTTTCTCAGAGCAGGACATCAGCCAGCATCTGGTACGTCATGCACTCACAACACTGCTATCTATATATCTTCATCTATACATCTTCTTTCAACACATACAATCAAAGATTTGTGTAGGCACCAGGCATTATCACCAGTCCTCTACTTGGTGCCGTATTTCTCTATCAAAACGATAGAATCTGTTGATCTGTGCTGCAGTAGCAGACCTCAGTCTCACATAGAACAATCAGCAGTATGCACAGCCAAGCCCTAGCAACAGGCCCTTCATTAATACTACAAAAAGCTCTCAAATTTGGCCCTGAAGCAAACACACATTTACTCAGAAGGACAAAGTAATTGTTTCCATTTCAAAAGACATTTTCTGTGTTCAGGTCAGCTCAACCGTTTATATCTAAGTAATATTAGTCAATATCGCCTCAACTGCTAAGGTGCTCACATAGTTGTGCCTTGCCACACTGGTGGCACTGATCACAGAGAAGTCACATTTTAGAACAAAAAAAGTCACCAGAAAGCAGGCAACAGAACAGAGCAGCTCAGTCCCAAATTAAGGCAGGCTTCATGCGCAAAACAATGGTGGAAAGGGGTAAGTCTTAAAATCTTAAGTAGATTTTAAAAGGAAAATACATCAAAACAGGTATCAGGCCTAGCCAACCAACTCAAGCGCACTCCAACTAAAACCAGCCTAAATTACCGGCATACCTCACTAGCTTGCCAGCCTTATCCATGCAATAAGGCACCATCATCTGCCTTTTATCTGGGGATTTGCCCAAACACAACCATTCAGCTGTGTCGCTGCACAGCACAGGTAGCAGCCTTTGTGAATTTCTTTCAGAGTTAATAAATGAAGTACAAAACAACTCTCTACACTGGATTTCCCAGCCACTTCTTGTATGCTTTTTCAGTTGCAACTGGAATTCATTACACTGCCCACCCAGACTCAGGAAATCCCTGCTCCAGCTGACCTTGCTCACCCCAAGTGCTATCACAAGAGGACCAGCACATCCACCTCCAAGTTAACAGCATTGTGCAGTCGCCCCTTTAGAGAAACCCAATCTCACTTGCCACCCTGCCCTCCCCCAGCAGACACCTCCTCCTCCATTCTGTATTCTCCTCCCTTCCTGCCCTACCTCCTCTTCTACCCTCTTGCCCCAATTATTTGTATTTCCTTGTTTACCCATAATTTGCAGGTTACACATCTGCTTCAAGACAGCCTTTCCAGAACCCAGAAAGCACACTAGAGGAAAAATCCCAACTCTGAAGCACTTCCTATGCTCACTGCAGCATACCAATCCATGATTCACTATAAATCTTAAAATTCTGTATATGCACTTGCACAAGAAAAGCTCACATATGCCTTTAAAAAAAAAAAAAGGATGCCTTTAGTGTTACTCTTCAAAACTTATTACTCCAGAGAGCACCAAGCAAGCAACAAAATGAAACCACACTATCATAAAGCAGATCACATGAGTGCACTGCAAACCTTCACTTCTTTCCTGTCCTTAGACACAGCCAAGTCCCCACACTGGCCCTGGAAGAGAAGCTGCAGTACTCTGGTAAAGGCTCAGGTCAAAGACTCCAGCTAAGACAAAGCACAAGCTGTACACACACACCTTGCACGCAGATTCCATTATTCCTGCAACAGACAACTCTGACTCTTGCAGTGAATGATCAACTTTATCTACATAATTACTCTTGTAGAGAACACCAGCAGTTCAAATTAAGATTATTTTCTATAAAAGTACTGCTTACTCTCACACTTACTTCACTCCCAAAGTAAAGGGTTAGTACAGTCCACATCACCAATGGAAACACGTACCACCCTACACTGGGGTGTCAGTGTGAGGCAAAGGCCCTGAACTCAAACCATGCACCACCTTTTCCTACCAGCTGACCTGATCCTTCAGGCTTTCTGGCAGTGGGAACAAAACAGAGTGCAAATAACCCAAAGCCTCACTCTGGAGCATAAAGCAGAACTCGAACTGCACAACAGGGGACCTGGAAAAGCCTGAGGGCATTTGTTTTGGGGTTTTTTTTTTTCTTTCTAAAGGAAGAAATTAACAAAATTTACCATGAAAAACACTGAACTAGCCCACCAGAAGTTCTCTATGTACGAAGCGACTACCACTTCTCTCACACAGTTGTTTAATTGCCCCTCCCCCCACACTTTATACACTTCAGGATTAATTACATCTTTAAAGGACCAAAATGCATTCGAGCACATCTTTAGGTAAAGGGATCCCCTCACCTTTTTTTTTTTTTTAATGGATATATAACTTTATCTTTAAATTATGAAATAAAATGGCCTAAGTTTTAAACAGATTTATAGTCTTAAGCATAGGCCTCCAAGGTCTTACCAGTGGGAAAGTGGAATTGTTGAATAAGTTATTTTATTTGGATTAGTAGGCTTTCTAGATTAGCTGGATGAGCTACTTCATATTTTCCACTTCTAAGAAGTCCACAGAACACAGCTGAAAACAAGCTCATTTTTAGGGAGCTTAGATGCACTATCCTGGGACCGGCTCTTCCATAGGAATAGCTTTAAAGACACATACATCATTGACTTGTGGTTTAAAAGTAATTTAATCCAATATGAGATACAACTAGAGAATAACTCATCCCCAGAGTGCAATGCCAAGGGAGGTAGAAACAAAGAAGTTAGAAGAGGTTTGGGGTTGTCCCCCCTCCAAAGCAGCCTAATAAAAGGAAGTCTAACATATACAACACCCAGCAGGACTAGAAAACACTCCAAGTAGTTTTAAATATCTGAGGGAATTGAAACAGACTAGAAAGAGCTGAAGTCATCCCAGTTTGAGTGCAGTGAGTGGATTTTGAGCCATGTAATCATGAGCCATCTGGCCAAGCCCGGAGAATAGAGCTGATAAAGACTGGGAATGTTAACACAAGTCAATATGACTTAGTTCTGTTCAACAAGATCTGAAGAATTCTTAAAAAAACCCAGCACATACACTGAATTTATTTAATTTCTCAAACTTCTCTGTATTGTAATCAAAAACTTCAGTGCTTCAGTAAAGTATATGTTAACTGATCATACTTCCCTGGATTTTAACCTGTTCAGCACATGATCACACCAGCAGGATTTCATAGAATCATAGAATCATTTAGGTTGGAAAAGACCTTCAAGATCATCGAGTCCAACCATCAACCATGCCCACTAAACCATGTTCTGAAGTGCCTTGTCTACACACTTTTTGAATACCTCCAGGGATGGTGACTCAACCACTTCCCTGGGCAGCCTGTTCCGATGCCTGACAACCCTTTCAGTAAAGAAATTTTTCCTAATATCCAACCTAAACCTCCCCTGGCGCAACTTGAGGCCATTTCCTCTCGTCCTATCTCCAGCAGCCACCTCACAGAAGAGACCAGCACCCACCTCACTACAACCCCCCTTCAAGTAGTTGTAGAGTGATAAGGTCTCCCCTCAGCCTCCTTTTCTCCAGACTAAACAACCCCAGTTCCTTCAGCCACTCCTCATAAGACTTGTGCTCCAGGCCCCTCACCAACTTGGTTGCCCTTCTCTGGACACGCTCCAGCAACTCAATGTCTTTCCTGTAGCGAGGGGCCCAAAACTGAACACAGTACTCAAGGTGTGGCCTCACCAGTGCCGAGTACAGGGGAACAATCTCTTCCCTAGTCCTGCTGGCCACAGTATTTCTGATACAAGCCAGGATGCCGTTGGCCTTCTTGGCCACCTGGGCACCTGCTGGCTCATATTCAGCCGGCTGTCAACCAGCACCCCCAGGTCTTTTTCTGCCGGGCAGCTTTCCAGCCACTCTTCCCCAAGTCTGTAGCATTGCATGGGGTTGTTGTGACCGAAATGCAGGACCCAGCACTTGGCCTTGTTGAACCTCATACAATTTCACAGAACTCAACAGCATCCTGGAAACTGTGGATTGCAAAGCCTTGTAAAGTTTGTCAAATTCATCAGATTGCCCTACTATTCCAGACTGAACAGGCCCATTTTACAGAGTTTTGCTTTAAAGCTCGATTACACTTCTATGAAAGACAGCTGATCTGCATTTAGGATTAATCCCAAAAAGTGGTAACAGAAATGCAAGTGTGCTGCAATGAACAGTTAACTGAAGTCTCCAGTGGGATGTTGTGTAGATAGGTAATCCTTCCTACTGCAAAGGAAAATTCGGAATTATGCACTTTCTCCACACAGGCCTGTACGCACACCAGAAGACACTGACGGATCACAAAAGGCTGAAGAAATCCATGGTACCTGTGGCAGGTTCCCACTTACTAAGTGCAAGTTGCAAGAAATGCTGTCCCAAATGCACCTGACACTGAGGACCACAACCCCTCTTGTGCAAGCCTAATTTTCCCATTTTAATGGCAAGCACATGAAATGCGATGTTACTATGGCAGCTCCTTAGTTTTAAAAATTGCCTGTAATGCAGAGTAGTTGCAATATAATCTAGCAGCAATATGAACTACTGACTGTGAAGAATTAAGTGAAATTTTGTGGGTCTTTGTACACAATCAGCGTTTCCTCCTAAACCAAAAGGTAAGAATCTGCATGATCTTGCCTTCACTCTTGCTGTACCTGCAATCTGAAGTAGAAACCACAAGCCTTCAAGCTTGTTAAGAATCCTTTTATTGTTAAGCTACCGAAGCCTGTTTTCAGGTTAAAATGTGTACACTCTCCTAGCCAAAGGAAACCGAGCTGTCAAATCTGTCTACACATCCTGCACTAGTTTCCTGTCGAGCCCCGGCAGCACCAAGACTTCCTCTTTTAGGCAGGACTGAAACTGCTGCCATTTCATCACAGGTACCAGCTAAACGCAGCTTGCTGCAAGCAACTGCCGGCTGATGACCAAGAACCATTTCATGATGCTCTTTAGTATACACCATTAATTCACAAGGCGAAGCTTAACCAGTCCGTCACAGCTTCCAGATCCTGTTTGAGAGCCTGCTCCACATTGCAAGAAAACAAACAGAGCCGTTTTATGAAAACTAAGAATAAGTCCTTTCCCCCTGTTCCCCCAGACAATGTAATTTTACAGTAAACAGGTTATTCCTCTAACTCCGGTGGGGTCAAAGCACTTGGGAGTCCACAATGAAAGGAACAATATTCACAGGATTTTACTCATGATCTCTGTTAACCACTTTTACCCTTCCATGCTACCTTCATTTCATATCTTATAAAAAACACACATTTCTAAATAAAGTCTTTGTTTGCATTTGATAATTGTTCCTAGATTAATTACATCCATTTCAAGGCACCCTTGCCCTGCCATTTCAAGGTCCTTGCCCTCTGGCACCTCCTCTATCCCTACTACAAACTAACACTTTTGCTTTTCAAAGCGACAAGTCTCCCAAATCAGGGGCACCAACGAGAGATAATCAGCTACTACGATCCAAGCAATCGTGTTTCCCCACCAGAGATACCTACCACCATTATATGGAGAAGGTACTAATTGCATGCCTGTATTACAAACCTGGCACAACAAACACTTCATCGCAAAGACCACTGCACACAACACACTAGTTCTCTGCAAAGATTGCAAGCCACTAATGAAGAGACCACATGACTTCAGCTGTCAACCGCAGAGTTAAAAGACCCTGGACCTCTTGGTACACTGATACTGTCACAAATCTATGATGCAAAACACCAACAGAAGCCGCTCTCTGATTAAGAGCTGAATTCCAAAAAGACTAACTGGCACAGAAGGCAAAATTGGTTTCAAGAGCAGTATTACCATGGCCAGCATTCTCCTCTGCAGGTGTACAGCAGCCATTTACAGACATTACCTAAATCTTCCAGCCCAAAGCCCACCTTTCAGCCTGCTAGGAATCTTCTTCTTCATGGAGATCTCACCCCAGAACTAAACACATCTGTCATTTCTATGCTATCAATGTGGTAAATGAAATTTAAAAGAATATATTATGCTCTAAACCACTTGGTGACCAAGATCACCTGCCCATCTTCCCCATAGCTCAGACTATTGCAGGCACACAAGCTATATACACAAATGCATTTGCTCCCAAAGGTTCCAAGTTGAGCTTAAGGCCTGGGTACTTAATTTCTTAAACAGAGCCTAAAAAGGCTGTCAAACTACAAACCAGTGCAGGAGTTGCACTCCCTTAGAACAAGGCAATCACGAAGTCCAAGGCAAAACCTGCAAAAAGCAGAAGGGACAGACTCAAGAAACAGTCTTATACCACATCAGTTCAGGATCTTGAAAAAGATACCCTTCTTTTTAAGCATTAGTTGATTGGTTGGGTTTTGGTTTTTTTAACTGCCACTAACAAGTCAGGATTTAAAGGATTGTCTATCTCAGAATTTGCATTCCACAAGGGAGAGCTATCTCCAAAAAACAACGTTGTTATTTGGTTTATATGGAAGGTGTCCAATTAAGCTACTTTGCATATCTTCATAAAGGCTCCTCACAAGAAACTGGTAAAGCAGAGACATACGCAAGATAGGAAGTGAAGACAGCTGGGTGGGGGAATTTTAAAAGCCTGAACCTAAGCTACCAGCAGTACTGTAACATGTTTCAAGTTCTACAACTTCAAAAAAAGAAGGGGAAAGCCATATCATCCCATTTTAGTCCTAAATTCAAAGCAAGAAAGCTGCCCATGCAACCTGGTCAGACAGAGAGCATGCGACTCAGTGGGCTCTTTGCTGCCACACCAGTTAGGCTGTGGTGCAGCCACGCCCACATCTGCTCACCTGCTTTAGCGCCAGCATTGTCAATCTATCCCACTTCACAGCTCAAAACAACTACCTTAACTTTATCATGAGCTCAACAGAAAAAAGCAAAAGCGTCAACTTCTTCTGTTATCACTCTGGTTAAGGTTACACAGTCAAACCAGCCACCAGCACTGGGAAAACCTGCCCCAGATTAAACACTGGGAAGCATGGGGGCTTACATTAAGTCCTTGACTGTCAAAGGCATTTTAATGTTGCATTATTACTCTTCACTTTCATACTCTACAAGAAGCTGTTTTACTCTACCGTGTAACAAAATCCTGTTCAGTATTTTTAACACCACATTAAAAAACCCTATCTTTATTAGCTTAGTTTCATACTGTTAATATTTAAAAATACAAGCTGTACCTATACTCCTATTTGCGCATACTACCAAATCATGGTGCACACTAGCCTCGATGCTTCTCTCCCCATACCCATGGCCAACTACATTTAACAGTGGTAAAACAGACACTGGCAGGAGTTCCTCTATTTTGAGGCACATTTTTGCATAATGGGAAGCACCCTGCATGCACATCAGTTGCAACAGATCACCCCTCCTTCCTGTTACGCTCAGGGAATGGGAGAGTTGTGGGTGCTCCATGCACACAGCCTGAAGAGTGCCTTGAGGATGCTGTGTGTTTGGGGAGGGGGATAGCTCAGGCCAAGTAGCAACATACTGTCTGAGGACTAAAGAGAGGAAGCTTTGTTAAAAAATATTGCAAAAGCGACTTTTCCCAGACACTGAGCTATCTTGGTGTTTTATATTAAACCTTAACAAAGCAGCTGGAAGGCTTGCTCACGCCAGGACTGAAGCAGCAGTGGTTGTCCTGCGCTCACCTAACCAGAGGAAGAAACCAGAGCAGCTGGAACCACCCTCCCTTGCACGGCAGAAGGCAAGCCAGCCACAGTGCCGTGATTGTGGCAGAGGAAGCAAGACCAAGAGTCTGTTGGGCAACCGGCAGCTTCTCAGCAGTAGGTAAACACAGAAAATGCTCAAGAAGAAGTAACAGCCCTCACTCCAGGACATGGGAGAAGAGGATCCTTCCGAGAGGAACTAAGCCTTTAGCTCAGCAACACTTCACAAGCACCAAGAAAAAAAAAAAAATTACTAAACTCAAGCTAACTGCTCAAACACACCAAGGTGAACCACAACCAGAGCATGCCCACTGTCAAATCCAAGCCCAGCACGGAGCCATCCCACAACCAGCCCTTTTGCATTCAGCTGTTTACCAACCACAGCTGGCCCAACGTAAACAGCTACACCAGTTTATGAAGTGGCAGATGCCTTCTTTCCTTGCATCCAAAGCTGCAGGAGCATTTTTGTCATTTTTTTCCCCAAAACAGAACACTCATCATTGGCCAACAACACAGCACAGCATCTTTCAACTTGAGAATAGCTGAGCAATTCAAAACAGCTTGTTACAAACCAAGACGATTCTGGCAGCCTTAGCTATTGCTGTGAGTCTGGCACCACAAGTGACAGCAATCCTTTCCTGTTGTACTCAGCAGTCTGCCTCTGGGCCTCCCCTAGTCCCACACCACTACACAGTTTAAGGTTTGCTTTAATGCTGTATTAGCTTGGTAAAAACCTTCACCCTGCCATAGTTTGGTCTACACTTCGAAAACAGGCGCTGATACCACGCAATCTGACCACAGGCATAGAACTCTTAGTACAGATGAGCTGGTATCTGCACACCACCTCCAGAGAGAAAGGCTCAAAGGAAGCCCCTGCGTTACTTCTTTAATAAAGGTTTTGTTCTGGTTTTTCACAAGACAAGAGAACAGTGCACAGACCAACTCTCCTGCTAGGAATTACGCCATAACATTCAGAAGTAATGGGGTGAATTAGCAGCACAAGAGCTTAAAATAGAACAATGGTTTTTAAAAGCTTTTGCAAAACTAACTCTGTTTTCTCTTTATAAAATGTCACTTGTTTAGAAGAAAAGTCAATACATCTCAAGAAAAGGACAGCTGCTTTACCGAAAACAGGCCAAACAGTATTTTGAAGTTTTAAAACTCTTTAAAACAGAAGTCGCTATCTGAAACTCAAAGGGAAGCTTACAAAGATCAACAACATGACAAGAACATTGAAACCCTGCTTCTTGTACTCACTATTTTAAGTTTACTGCACACCCAGGGCTGGATAAACAAATCCAGTTCTTCCACCCAAGAACAACGTAAAGGATCCACCACCAGAAGCTGGAAATACCTTGTCTTAATGCCATTTCTGTCACTTATCTCAGGCATTTACCTGCACACCGTCATAAAGATGCAGCAGGGGCTGCAAGAGGCAGCTGACCGCTACACAGGGGTGGCCAGACATACTCAGGGTGGGATAACTTTGTGCCAGGCTTTAGCCCTAGAAGATACACTGGTGAAAGGGTTTTACCTGCCATTTCTAGGGGTAATCCTTTCTGATGGACACCCTTAGCCAGTATGGTGTAAGCTATTTTAAACAGGGCTTGAAGGAAGCCACCTAGTTATACGATGATACGTTACAGAACTGTAAAAATACTCTAAATCTCTTTAAAACTTCAGCATAAAAGCTTATCTAATCAACACACTGTTTTATTTGTCAAGTATTAAATACTAAAAATAGGGTTTTTTTCACCTGCGTTCAGCATAATGGGTTGAGAGGAGCCAAGGCAAAAGTCTACCATACACTAAGTGGTTAAACAGAGCTTCTTACTAGCTGGAGTACCAGAAACCAATTTCACTTCCATTTAATTTGACAGCACCTTCATCTTCTACCAAAAAAGGTGGCGTTCCTTCCTCAGGAAGGGAGCCTCAAGAGCGAGGATAACTACATCCCCCTACAATTCCTCCTTACAGGCTATTACTATAGAAGCTCGGATCATTGAAATTCATATGATCGAGCCTAATGACAGTGTGAAAGCTCAGCTGACCACAAAAGGCAGGCAGAGGAAACAGAGGGCTAAAATACACAGGCCCATAGATGACTTCTAAAAGCTGTGAGCACTCACATTAGTGTATAACAGATTACGCACACCTCAACTGCAGTGATGCATATTAATTTATTGTACAAGTTCTCAGGAGCCAGAAGCAACATTGGAACCCAGATACAGCAATATGCTGTATTAACTCTGAAGCTTGTAGGGTAACAGATAGCTGTTGAAAAGATTTAAGATGTCCGGCTGTCTGTGCTCATAAGGCTTGGAAATTCATTTTAGTACTACAGCTGCATTTTAACCAGAAGCAACTTTTACATCAAGATTAGCAGTCAACTTCATGCTGCACCTCACATCGGGCCTTCTCGTGCTTTACAGGAAAGTAAGAAAAGCACAGTTGCACACTCATCAGGGAAATCCCTAGGAGTTTCAGATGGGCTCCATTTCTGTTTACTATTGTTCTGTTAGTAGAAGATCCACAGTTTCCATTTTAGATAGTCCAGACACTCTAGGACTTCCAGAACATTTCTATTAAACAGTGAAAACAACATAAACTTCCTAAAACTGGCCATCAGTTTCAGGCAAACAACCAACCCCAATGCAGTGCATATAATGAATTAAGAGCATCAGTTGCACGTCATGAATAACCAAGTTCAAAGTATGCAAATCTAATGATTAAAATTTCTGCCTAGAACATGTTACCAAAGTGCAAACATGTTTTATCTTGCATCACAGTAGTTTGTATTCCTTGCCAAGACTTAAAAATCCTTGTCCTCATTGTTACTGAGGCATACAAGTGAACAGTTTAGACACAGAATCATTTCTACAATTAGCAATATACTGATTCAAGTCTTAATGTGCACCCATAAGACCTGTTTCAAATACACATTTGCCTACACTGCCTTCCCCATAATCCTATACTAACAAGAAGGAACAGTTTACAAAGCAGAACAACACATTTTCCACATATAGCTAGCTGAATACAAAGGCTTTCTATCTAAAGTTGGTTTTGCGTAAGACCCTTTTGCTAACTGAAAGAGAGAAGCTTTAAGTGCTTTACTGAGTTATTCCGATTAGCAATACCAGGAGCTTGATCCAGATTTTAAATACCCTTCCAAAAAAAAAAGGGGGGGACGGGACATTCAGGCAACTATGATTTAACACTTTGAATAAAGACAGCTAGCACCTCCTTTCTAGGAGAGAAGAAACACAGACGAACACAAGACAAAGACAACCACAGATGGCCAGACTGAACTACTTCTGACTACCAAGTTGTCATCTAACATGGCCTCCTCGTTAAGGCCTTGTCTTCCCCATGCTTTTGTCAAAAGAGGGTAGCAAAGCCGCTCTGACTCCACCGGTTGCAGTACCCACACGGACAGGGCAACAGGAATTCTGACCACTTTGCAATTCTTCATTAAGCACACATTTCACAATGCCGGTTGTTATGTTCACAGCTACCTGGCTATACGAGCGTCTCCCGCTGTTGCCACCAGCTGCAAGTTCTACCCGCTTACAGGAAAAAACACTACTGAAGTCCAGATCACCAAAACAAACCTTTAAAACACAGCTAGGTGACATGCTGCTGCAGTATATACATCTTGATGAGATTTCAAAGGAGAAAGAGAAACGTATGTCAACGGCAACCCTCGAAGTGGCACTAGCTCCTATCCTAGCCAAAACCAGCGACATCACTGGCACCGTATAACGGCAGTAGCTGGACCCTCTTTGCATAAGCCAGCGACCTCACACCTAGGCAAACGAGCCTCCCAACTCCTTTTCGTGCAGGAACTGACTTTTTGCAGCGCACACTACTTAAGCTAAGCCTTTTCACACTGCCCGCACCCCCGCTGCGGCTCAGAGCTCCTATGGTGCCCGGCGCTGCTCGCCTGAAAGAGGCCAGAGAGCCCCAACCTGCAGCCCCACGAGCACAGGCTGACCCTCGGCGTTTCTCCCCACAGCCCCCGACCGCAGCCAAACCGCACCGAGGAGCGGGAAGCCGCCGCAGCCAGGGCAGACGGGTCCCGGCGGGGAGCGAGGCCCGGGCCCCCCGGCGATGGCCGATGCACCCAGCGCAGGAGCGGGAGCGCTTCCTGCCGCCGCTCCCGAGCGCCGAGGGTCCGGCCCCCGCCCGCCGCGCCAGGAAGCGGGGGAGGGGAGGAGGAGATGGAGGCGGCGGCGGCCCGCCACCGCCGCCCCCCGGCAGACCCCACAAAGGCCGAGCCCCCGCCCGCAACAGGCACCGGGGGTGGGGGTGTCCCCCCGCGAGCCCGCGCACCCCCACCTCCCCTCCCCACCGGCTGCCCGGGGAGGCCGCGCGCGCGCGCGCGCACACACACACACACACACACACACACACACAGCCCGCGGGCCCGGGAGGGCAGCTCCGGCACGGCGGGCGCACCGGCCGGCGACGCGGGGCCGGACGACGGGGAAAAAAGGTGGACGGGGGGTCGCGGCGATACCGTGCCCGCCCCGGCGCGACCGCTCACCTCAGAGTCTCCGCCGGGCGTTGGCAGCTCGCTGCGGGGTCTCCTCGGCTCAGGCACAGGGGCACGCCGCCGCTGACGTCACCACGCAGCGCACGCCGAACGGGGCGGTGGCGAGGGGCGCGGCCGGCAAGGGAGGGGCGGGCCAGCCGAGCAGCGCCCCCTGCCGGCCGCGCCCCGCCCCCAGCGGGAGCGCGCGCCCCCGCCCGCAGGGCGGTACACGGCGCGGCGGGGGCGGGGAGTCGGCTGCCGGCCTGCCCGCACCCGGAGAGCCCCGTCCACCCAGGGGAGAGGCCCTGGGCCGTGCCCGCAGCACCCCTATGCCAAGCATGCACCCCCGTGCATGCACCCCGGGGAATGCGGGACCCCCCACCCTGCACCTGCACCCCCGTGCAGGCACCCCCGGGGGCTGCGGGACCCCCCACCCTGCACCTGCACCCCCGTGCATGCCCCCCGGGGGCTGCGGGACCCCCCCCGCCCCACACCTGCACCCGCCTGCATGCCCCCAAGGGCCACAGGAGCACACGGAGGGCACAAAGTCTCCCCTACATGTTGCACACGCACCCCTGCATCGCCGTTTCCAAATTCCCTCAATTTTTTCTTCCTTTTCTTTTCCTGCCTGGAGCTGAAGCTAAAACAAAAAGGCCCAAAGAGCTACAACTCCCCTTGTTGAGATCCAGGCTTCAGTGCCCAAAAGAAAGGGCCTAATTAAGAATTAAATCATCGCCCAGCCTTCGGGGGCTGTCGGGTCGCAATGCTGCGTGGGTGCTTTCCTGCGAGTTTGTCCCAGGTCCCCTCGTCTCCTAAGGGGAAAACAAAATCCATCCCCAAATTTTATTAACCTTGCTAGATCTGCTGCACTTCCCCTAACGCTGGGGGATTACGGATCAGGGGTTTATCACCAATAATGAGCTAATTAGTGCTGCCATCCCAGCAGGGCTTTTACTGAAGTCTCCCTGGCCGGGAGATGACCCCACGGTGCAGGGGATATTCCCAGGGGGTTATAACCAAATACCCGCCAAGCCCCCCTCAAATAAAAGGAAACACTACCATTCAGGAACAAGAGCACAAGAAAATCTCCAGGTGCTGCCAATTTGAGAAGCAGGAGCCAAAATCCGGCCTGAAACAGAAAACTTTTTTTTAGAGTTAATTCAATTTTTAAAAGCCAGGAAGACCTGCCGGTCTTGCAGCACGGCTCAAGAAGGTGATGTGGAAGCAGCAGAAAGCCCGTGGTTAAAACTCCCTGCTGTGGGCAGCTGAAAACCACCTGAAAAGGCTGAAAAAAACCCTCTATATAGTTTTTAATTTTGTCTGCAAGTGCTTGGCCCTGGTTCAGTGCGTCCTGCAATTTTAGCATGTCTGAGAGATGTTTTCTCTCACTCAGTTATCGTTCGTGCCATCGAGCCGTTAATAAATCCATCTCTCAGGACCAGAAGACAACAAGAAGGCTCACGGCAGCCCTAAAAGTCAGCAAACGCCAGCTCTGGGAAGCACCCAGGAGAGGATCAGACGTTAAGAGCATCTTTCTGCTGGGCCTTTTAAGTGAGCCCTGGTTTATCCGCATGTTCAAAGATGGAGCAAAAACCGCTCTGCCCAACATTAATGGTGTCAGAAGCCCCTCTGTGTCTTCTCCTGCCAAGATTGTCCATCCATGGGGATTTCAGAGCAAGCCATTGCCTTCAGACCACGTTCACTGCTGCCCTGAGTGCTCACAAAAGAGCAAAGGGAGAGGAGTATTTTCAAAATGAATTTTCAAGATGAAATTGTGAATGGAAACGAAGTCTTGCAGGAGACAGCTGATTTTTAACCTTTTTATCTGGGAAATGTGTTACATACTGCAGCTGGAACAGCAGCTGTGAGCCTGCAACCTCTGGTTCTGCCTTGTTCACTCCTTACCTACCCGCTTGTTCCTCTGAGCAAAGCAGAGGGCACACACTCATCTAAATGAAAGGCTTGAAAAACACGTAGGAGCGAGACGCGGCCCATACCTCATCTGTGGACAACCTCTGCCCTCCAGCACAGCATCCCGCTGACTCTTCCCAGCTGATTTTTGGATGAAATCCCTGCCCCGTCGAGCCAAAAACCCATAAAGGCAACAGCTCAGTAGAGGCTGAGCCGAGCAGATGAGATCATGAACCTGGAGGGACTCGAGGAGTCCTCCGCCGAGTACCATCTCCTCCGTTCTCCAGAAACTCATCCTCGCTGCAAGCATTGCAGGAAACTCCAGCTCATCTTTGTGCCACCAGCTCCATACTTGCCAGCTTTCCACAGGATGGGTTGCTTGGCTCCGCAGGAGCACCTTCCAGTATTTCCGACATCATTGCAGCTCTTTGGGTTTAATTAGATCAAAACCCAGCCAAGATGGCAACGCTGGGTGAGCTGTTGCGGCAGAACAGTTCTCCCTTTCCAGCATCACCTCCTTGCTCCACAGCAGGATCATTCGGCAGCCGCATCCCCGCTTCCCGCAGTGCACAGAGCACGAGCCCACCATCTCCATGTCTTGCCTCTGGATACGTTCTATTTTCATACAAAGCTATGGCCGTAGTGGTTTTGCTCTTTTGAGGCAAATCCAAGAAGACTTGCCAGCGCCCAGAGGAACTGCAGAACACCAGCGAGTTACGGGGGACAGAGGGTCAGGGGCATTTGTTGGAAATGTAGGAAAGCACGTGTGAAATCCCACCAAAGGCCAGCGCGCAAAATCACAAGCTATGGAGGTCTACAAGCATCACCCCCATCCCCTTGCGCATGTCATTGTACAGATTTTAATGATGGGAAACAGTGATAAAACTGGGGCAGGAATCCCCTCTTCCCAGAGGAGCATAAATCAACACATGTGAAGATCTCTGATGTTGCTGTAATTAGCACCATGGTAAAGCCCATGCAGTAATTAACTTTCTCCCTTCCAAGTTAAGATTTAATAATACGCAGTAAAATAAGACCTGGGGCGATGAAACAAGCAGGGAAAAAACCCATCAAATTAGACACTTGTGACTCGATAAGGAATGAATTATACCCTGGTGTAATAATAATAATAATAATACATTGCTTTTAATCTGCCCTTGGTGCTGCTCCAAGTGAGGGAGGGTGAGCTGGGAAAAGGTGATTGAAATGTCCTGCATTGACGCCGGGGACTGGGTTTCTGCCAACCAGGGGTTCAACCATGTTGGGTTTGGGATGAGCAACTGCACCTGGCTGAGCTGGGAGAAGAAAATCTAGGACAAAAAAAAGTCCTGGGCTGCCAGGGAGCTGTCTCAAACTTCCCATCCCTCTGTGATCCTGGCAGGGAATGGCTCTTCCCATGGGGAATCGGTGCTGCCAGCAGCCTCAAGCATCTCTCAAGGCAACTCCCAGGGTGTGCCAGGGGTGTGGGGACAAGAAGAGAGGGAGACTGGAGGCTGAAGGAGAGGCTGTGCCCTGCCGATGGGGGAATAAACTGCAGTGATGGCAAGACCCAGTGATGGCACTGGTCCCCAAGGGTCTCTTGGGGATGCAAAGAGGTCCTCCCACCCCTTGGCAGAGTCACTGCAGCACCTAACCTGAAGCAGTAAATTCAGGCATCGAGATGGAGAGGCAAGAGTCAAGGGTGACCTGGGAGAACACGGTGCTGCAGCAGCCTCCTCTGCAGGACTCTGGTGGGGCACCCAAACCCCTCCCAGCTGCAGGCGAGGGCCAGGAGGAGCAGGATGCTCTGGCGACTTGGTGTAAGATGAACAAATCAATGCTAGAAAGGGAACAAGGAAGTGTAGAGGAGTTAAAGAGATTATTTTGAGAGCATATGCATGAACCAATCCAAGCCTGACACACAGACTTGGCCCTGAATTGTGTCGGGCATCACCCAGCAGAGCTGAAGGCAGCGGTGTCTTCCTCAGCAGCGGTAAGGAGAGGAGAGGCAATGCCTGGGAAGGTCACTTGAAGCTGAGTGACTGCCTGGAACAAGCAAGCCCCCCAGGAAGGTGAGTGACCGCTGCACCCAAGGCCGCGCCGTGGGGAACAGAGGACACCAGTCTTCCACCAACACCTTGGAAGTCAGGAGAACCCAACCACAAATGTAGGTGGAGGTGGTGCTTCTTGGTGGAGCACAAACACAAGTGCACTTGCGTTTGGGCTCCAAGAAGCACCACCTCCACCCTTGGTGGACCCAGACCCTAGGGTCCCAATTCCCTTTCCTCAAATGGTCCCCAACCCTCACACGTCGCCAGCGGAAGAGGAGGCTAAGGCCAGTGTGCATGTGCAATGCCTTGAGCAGCACATGAGGTCACCACCTTGTCATCTCAGGGAGGTGAACAAGTCATGGGAGGATCCAACCAGATCTGACGTTACATGCTGGGATCCAACCTGGACATCTCCTTCTCCATCAGTACGTTCCCACCTTGGCTCCTCACAGAGGAGCAGGCGAGCTCCTGGAGGAGCCCTGTGCAGCTGGGCAGAGGGAAGACATCTCTTCAGCAGCTTTGATCTTTGCCTCTCCCCAGTTCTTGGTGGAAAAAGGCTGGAGATGTCCTACCAGCCCCACATGCCACCAAGTCTCCCTGGTAAAGCCAAAGGGATGCTTGCCATGCAGACAGGACACGGGGCCTGTCTCAGAGGTACATCTGAGATCAAGACTGATTTATTTTCTCCACTGCTCTGGCACAGTGTCCCTGCACATTCCAGTCGCACCCTCACAGGCTGTCATGGTTTAAGCCCAGCCAGTAACAAAGCACCATGAAGCTACCAAAAACCCTGCCACACAAACCCAAAACACAGATCAACCACTCGAAGCCAAGGGGAACACACGAGGACTGTGAAACACCCAACTTTTGAAGAGCACCTGAAGCCTGCATGGCACTTTTGAGGACGCCCTTCCCAGAGAAGAGCTCCAGGTCACCTTGTGGGCCAGACTCAGGGGTTTGGACCAGCTGGGACAGAGACCAACAGACTCCGGTCACAACAGACCCTTCTGCGCAGGGTTTTGACCGCTCTTCCCAGGCTACAGAGCTAAATATATACATTTTAACAAGGGGAAAAATCCAGCCCTGAAATCATTGCCTGCCACAGGTAGTCACAGTGAGGTACACCAGAGCCAGACAGGTAGGACGTATTTTATAGCATTAT
Source organism: Harpia harpyja (assembly GCF_026419915.1). Lineage (NCBI taxonomy): Eukaryota > Metazoa > Chordata > Aves > Accipitriformes > Accipitridae > Harpia > Harpia harpyja. Next base: position 9,207,296 of record NC_068946.1, on the reverse strand, counting down.
CACATCTGCCCCAAGCATTTTTGCTTTTTGCCCCAAGCTCTCTTGGAATTGACTCCACCTGATATTATCTGCCTCTTGCTACAGCTTGGCATAAGTCAAAGAAATAAATTACTCAATTACTAGAAAATCCAGTAAGACCAAATGCAGAATTAGTCTCATTAAAGCACAGAGCAAGTACTGGCGGCATCAGCATTTTTGTTTCTTGGTCTCTTTCCTTGCCCTGCCTTTGGCAGCATGCAGGCACTGCGTGTCCTCACACAGGCACTCTGCTCAAGACGTCCCGTATGGTCACTTGTGTCACTTGGTCAGGCCCTGGAAGTTGGGCTCTGTACACGGGGGCAGTGCTGCCTGCTGGCTCAGCAGCTTGTCCAGGATGTTTATTTCAGCATCTCGTCTCTCAATGTCCTCAAATGGAGTCCAGGACATGTCGTGCTGGAGCTTATAGGCACCGAGAAATTCATGGGGACTGGTCCCCCATTCCTGGAGGAGAAAGGAGAGATTCACATCACTGCTCAGTTTCCCTTGGAGCTGGGCTATGCTGTCCCTCAGCCCAACCTCTGCCCGTGCTGGGTAACCCTACCACCTTTGAAGCAGCCCCAACTACGTGACCATCCCATTTTCTAACCTACAAACAGGCTCAACTACCCCGAATCTATGACCAGGTCAAGCTACAGTGCTGCTGATGCAGGGAGGCTTGGGGATACAAGATCTCCTTGACCTGCACAGAGCTCCTCTACATGCTCGGTGCTTTGCTCTGAAGCCTTCACCCTGCGTGTAAGAAAACAGGTGGCCTGGAAGGAGGATACCTCCAAGACCACCCCTACCAAGCTGCAAACTCACTCCCTGGGCTGAAGCACCCAAGGAGACTGTACTGCCAGACAGCCACACCAGACAGGGAAGGCCCAGGGCACGTCTGCAGTTCTTCCAGAGAGTGAACTCCAGGGACTGAAAGGCAGAATTCAGGTCCATGTACCAAAGGTCTTCTTGCTCACCATCCACCAAGAGCTAAGGGAACTTCCTAAGATGGCTCTTACACCAGCAGAGTAAGTCAGACCAAGAACAAATGCCAACTGAGTAGGTGCCAACAAATGCCCCCATCAAGTTGGTGCTTTTGTCTGAGGTTCAGAAGTGCCCAAGCACCAGAAACGTGGTTTTTTCCCCTCTCTGCTTCCTCAGGGGGCTGTAACCACCCACCTTAGGAGACAGGATGGAGAAGTATCGCTGGCCACTCTCCCGCCTGTACATGTAGTAAATGTTTCCTGGCTTCTTCACAAGGTTGCAGGCCACATGGTGCAGATCAGCATCTCTGTTAGCTTCATCCAAGACCTAAAAAAACCCCCAAATTTAAAATTTCCACACTTGAAATAAAACAACAACATGCTGTTGCCTCTCAGCCAGAGCCTGAGATACATCGCTTGACACACTGCTCAATACACTGCTCACGAGGCCTCATCCTCCCCAGAGCGTGTCTGGCTTCACATGGCACATCTTTACTTGCCCCAGGAAGGAGATGCTTTCCAAAGAGATAAAGCTTTCACCAAGTTTCCCCTGTCAGCTGGACCTCAGAGCTCCTGCACCCCTCCACGGAGGTGGAGATACCTCCGAGCATCAAGGACCTCTTCACCACAGCCCCAGGTTCACCTCTGTGCCTGACCCCACCACATGCTAGACTCGTTCCTCGTCTCTGTACACAGCTGCTGGACCCTGGGGGCTTCCCTGCTGCAGTCCCCAAGTGAAGGAACAGCAAACAAAGGGTAATTCATCTCCCCAGCTCCACCAGCTGACTGCTCCAGAGCTCCGGCTCCACCAATTAACGATTATATGATGTAGTAGCCTTGATGGCAGTGAGCCAGTTGCAGTGACTGGCAGATCCTTTCCCACTCAGGCTCCGAGATTTCACCCCCACGGATGAAGTGTGAATTGAAGAGGACAGCCAAGCTCTGCTGGGCTTGCTGCTGGGGCCACCTGCTCCAGCAAATGAGCTGGGAGAAACTGGAAAGCCAAGCCCATCATCAGGTAACAGCTCATCTCTCCCAGGGGCTCGGATCCAGCCAGAGCCACATTGTCACCCCACTGTGCTGAGTCCTCCCAGGAGCACAGCGCACACACTATGGTGACAAGAGTCATCTGTCCCAAAACTAGAGTCACCTCTCTGTCCTTCCTGACACCTGAGCTGCTTTTGACTAGCCACTCTTGCTCCTCCTCCTTAACAGAAGTCCTCCCTGATGTGCAGAGGACTCAGGGAAAGCACCAAAAACAACCCTCCCCTGTCCCCAGCTGATACCAGACAATAAACCCTACTTATTTTACCACTGTATCTTCTCTACTTGGCTCCTGGCCATGATTCACATCCAGGCCACAGCTCTTCCCAAATGTCTGGCAGTTAAGACAGACGCCAATCTCCCTCCCCTCGCAAGCACAAGGCAATGAGCCTTCTGCCCAGCTCACAGATGCATCCTCACCTTCCGAGCCTGCTCCTGCAAGTACCGGATCTGCTCGGCAATGACGGTCAATTTATTGCAGGCGTTTGCTCGGATGAAGTCGTCCGCCTGTGAGGAAGAATGAGGTTTGGTCAGGATGGGGAAGAGCCACGGCCCTTCGGACCTTGCCGTGCTGGGCGTGCGCTGGAGAAGCGGCGGTCGTGGCCTCACTCAAGGCTTTAACGGGGCTGTGGGTGGTGCAGGAGCTGCCCCGTCTGCAGCTGTGGGGCAGCCGTGGCATCCCCAGGCAGCGGGGTGACAGCCGTGGAGCAGGGACCAAGGACTTGGAGCTGCCTGGACATGCTGGGTGGCAGTGGAAGGGAGCAGTAGGACATACTGGGAAGCACTGGGGTGGACCGAGAGGCAGTGGCATGCACTAGGATGAGACAGTAGGACTTACAGGGAAGCATTTAGGTGGGCTGGGTGGACTGAGAAGCTCTGGGGGATGTACTGGACTGGGACATATTACTGGAAGGCAGTGGGATGTACTAGGAGGCACGAGCGGGGATAGTAGAACATACTGGGAGGCACTGGCGTGGGCTGAGAGGCACTAGCATGGACTGGGAGTCACTGAAGGGGCAACAGAACTTATGAAGAGGTGCTGGGATGAACTGGGAGAGTCAGACACACCGGGATGGACTAAAGGCAGTAGGGCATACTGGTATGGATTGGGAACTTAGTGGAAGTTCTGGGAGTCACTGGGGGGGGACCAGCAAGACACAGTGGGAGGCACCGACGTGCAACGGGAGGTGCTGGAGGCATAAACAGCATGGTACCCTGGGAAAAACGGGAAGGTACTGGGGGGCACTGGGTCATACCGGGAGGGGACAGCGGGATATAGTGGGAGGCCGCCGGAGACACCGGAGAGCAGCGGGACGTGCTGGGACGCACCAGGGCCGCCGCCGGCTGAGGAGGTCCTGGGGACGGCCGGGAGGCAGCGGGACACCGGGTACCCGCGCGGTCCCGCCGCCGGGGCACGGCCCTCACCTGCTGGACCTGCCGGGCCAGGGCCACCAGGTCCCCGGGGTCCCCGACGCGGGCGGCGCGGCCTGCGCTGCCCTCCACCAGGGCCAGGCCCAGGCCACCCCCGCCGCCAGGCTGCTCGCCGCCCTCCGCCGCCATTACGGGCCTCCCAAGCCCCGCCCCTTCCGCCCAGCGGGGCGGAGCTTCCGCCGCGGGGGCGTGACTACGGGCCGCGCCGGGGCGGGGCTACAGGCGGGGCGGCTGCGGGCTCTGATTGGTCGGCGGGCGGGGCGAGGCGGAGGGAGCGGGGCGTGCTGCTCTCCGGTGCCCGGTTGGGGGGCGGGGCGTCGGCGGGCGCGGCCCCGAGGCTCGGCCATGGCGCTGCCCGCGCTGCTGCTGCCGCCGCTGGTGCTGCTGGTGCTGCTGGCGCGGGCGACGACGCCGCCGGAGCCGGAGCCGGGACCGGCACCGGCCGACCTCCCGCTGCCGGCCCAGCCCCCGGACGCTCTGTTCGCCGCCGGCGCCGAGGCGTACGCTCGGGGCGACTGGCCCTCCGTGGTGCTGCAGATGGAACGGGCGCTACGGGCCCGGGCGGCCGTGCGTTCCCGGTTAGTGCGGTGCCGCCTGCGCTGCGCTAACGCTACCGCCGGACCGGCGGAGGGGGCCGACCCCCAGCTCGAACCGGTGCTCCGCGACCTGCTCTTCTTCCGGGGGCTGCTGCGCCGAGCCGCCTGCCTGCGGGGCTGCGGGCCCGCCGCACCCTCCCGGTACCGAGTGGGCGACGAGCTGGACCGAGAGTTCAGCAAGCGCAGCCCCTACAACTACCTCCAGGTCGCCTATTTCAAGGTACAGGACCGGCAAGGGGAGGGCGGGGGAGTCCGCCGGCGGCGGGACCGGCAGCGACCCCGGGAGGGGAAGAGGGGCGTCCCGGTGCGGGGGGATCCGGGATGGGCGGGGTGCCCGGAGGGACGCCGGAACGGGGCATGGGACCGAGAGAACCGGGCGGGGGCGATCCCGGAGGGGGGGTGCTCCCGAGACCCGGGAGGGGTCCGGCTGTCTGCCCCGGTGGGGTGGGGGGTGCCGGACGGCGGCCCCGGGCCCTGCCCGTTCCTCCGCTCCCCGCCCCCCCCCCCCCCGGCAGTGCCACGTCGGAGCTCGCCGGAGCCACCCCCCGTCACCGCCCTCCAACCCGGCTGCGGGACCCCCCCCCAGCCACGGTGATGTCCTGGGGACTGGGGTCCCCTCCGTACCCCGTGGGGGGTCCGCACGGTGTGGCCGGCACTGTCTCACCCCCCCTCCCCACCACCCGGTCCTGCCCAGATGAACCGGCCGGCGCAAGCGGCGGCGGCGGCACACACCTTCTTTGTGGCCAACCCCGGGCACCAGGAGATGAAGCAGAACCTGGAGTACTACCAAGCCATGGCAGGCGTCCGTGAGGATGACTTCACCGACCTGGAGGCCAAACCCCACCTGGTGAGAGCCCCCCCCTCCCCTGCCTTGAGCAACCCCTCCCAGAACACCCAGCCGCTGCCAGACCTGGAGAGGTGACACCACGGCTGCTGGCTCAGCAAGCTCATGAGATGCCACCTTGGTGCTGGAGGGCCATCCCGTGGGGACAAGGCTCCCCAGGTGCTCCACCGCAGGGAGCGGGGCACTGAGTCCCCACCATCGTTTCTCATCCATCTGCAGAGCGAGTTTAGGCTGGGCGTCCGGTTTTACACGGAGGAGCAACCGGCCGCTGCCATCCTGCACCTGGAGAAGGCGCTGGAGGAGTATTTTGTGGCAGACGCCGAGTGCCGCGCGCTCTGTGAGGGACCCTACGACTACGAGGGCTACAACTACCTGGAGTACAATGCGGACCTTTTCCAGGCCATCACAGGTGGGAGCCGTACGTGCTGTGTCCCGTCTCAAGAGTTGGGGACAATCCTGGGGGGGGTGGGTCCCCAAGAGGACAAATGCCATCCTAGGCTTCGCTAGGAGGAGCGTGGTCAGTAAGTGGCAGGAGGTGTTTGCCCACGCTTAGCACTGGGGGTGATGCCCAGGAATCCCCCAAATTCCAGAGGGATATGGAAACACAGGAGAGGGGCCAGCCGAGGGTCACCAGGACACAAGGGTGGGAGGCTGAGGATGGCCGCTCTGTCTCCAGAGAGCGGCACAGCCCCACCACCGATCACACAGAGGTGGGCAACCGCCATCCGTGAGGCTTTCCACCGCCGAAAAGCTGGCAGCAGTCCCACTGGGAGCAGGAGGTTGGAGCTGAGACCCCTCAAGGTCCTGTCCACCAGCCCTTGGGTGACCACAAGCAGTGACATGGGGTTTTTCTCCACCAGATCACTACATGCAGGTGCTAAGCTGCAAGCAGGGCTGTGTTACGGAGCTGGCCTCGCAGCCCGGCCGGGAGAAGCCTTTGGAGGATTTCCTGCCCTCGCACTTCAACTACCTCCAGTTTGCCTACTACAACAGTAAGCAGCTCGTTGCCCCGTCCTCCATTGGCTGTCTGTGCTGGACATCATGCTCTGCAGGGGCCGTTTTTCATGGGCAGAAATCATAGACTCACAGAATGGTTTGGGTTGGGAAGGGACCTTCAAACATCATCTAGTCCAACCCAAGATGCAGGGGCATCTTGCACTAGATGAGGTTGCTCAGAGCCCCGTCCACCCTGACCTTGAACGCTCCCAGTGATGGGGCATCCGTAACTTCTCTGGGCAACCTGTGCCAGTGTCTTGCCACCCTCATCATAGAAAATTTCCTCCTTATGACCAACCTAAACCTACCCTCTTTCAGTTTAAAACCGTTGCCCCTTGTCCTGTCACTACAAGCCTTGGTAAAAAGTTGTCTCCATCTTTCTTGCAAGCCCCCTTTATATATGGAAAGGCTGCAAGAAAGTCTCTCTGGAGCCTTCTCGTCTCCAGGCTCAACAACCCCAACTCTCTCAGCTTTTCTTCGTAGAGGTGTTCCATCCTTCTGACCATTTTCATGGCCTCCTCTGGACCCGCTCTAACGGGTCCATGTCCTCCTTGTGCTGTGGACCCCAGAGCTAGACGCAGTGCTCCAAGGTGGGATCCCATGAGAGTGGAGTAGAGGGGGAGCATCACCTCCCTGGACCTTCTGGCCACACTTCTTTTGATGCAGCCCAGGATATGGTTGGCTTTCTGGGCTGCGAGCGCACGTTGCCGGCTCATGTCCAATTTTTCATCCACCAGTATCTCCAAGTCCTTCTCCACAGGGCTGCTCTAAACCCATCTCTTTACTGATACTGGTGGAGGACCTTCCACTTGACCTTGTTGAACTTCATGAGGTTCACACGGGCATGCTCCTCCAGCTTGAAATGTTCTGCAGGAGGTCTGGATCTCGCTGAGCCTCGCTGCAGTAACCCTCCCTGTCGCTTTAGATGCTCAATTCCCGGGCAGCTTTGCTTTCCAAGTGAAATAACAGCCTAGAGAAGCTTTTTTTTTTTTTTTTTCCTCCTGCCAGCTATCCACATCTTGCTCCAAACCACAGAGGCACCCTCCCCCTCCAGAACTGTTAGTTATAACCCAGGCAAATATACCCTATTTTACTTTATTTTTTATTCACCTCCTTAGAAAAATCTAAACTGTTTCTGTGCAAATTTCTCCAAAAGGAGGGAAAAAAGATGAAGTCCAAGAAGATTGAAAGGCTGTGATCCTTTGCATGAAAGTGGGTCAGGGTGATTAAGTGGCTGAAAATTGCAGGTTAGCCTGGAAATGGTTGGGTCTTGCTGCCTGGAAATAGGCTTCAAGATGTTGTCCAAGTGAGAAAACTACCCAAGCAGTGGCCCTGATTTCTGGTGAGGTGATTTCTGGAGGCAGGATAGCACCTCAGACTCTTAATTTTTGCCTTTGTGGCAGCAGTTATCTTTGCTCCAGGGTATCTGCCCTGCTTGGGAGACCCTTTGGAGAACAATGATGACTTTCTCTCGTTTCTCCTCCATATCCATGTTTGCTCTGTCTCTGATGCTCTTGGACGTGCTGTTAACAGCCCCGTTTATCTTTGCAGACGGGAATTACGAAAAAGCCATTGAATGCGCCAAAACCTATTTGCTCTTCTTCCCAAGCGATGAGGTGATGAACCAGAATTTGGCCTATTACACCGCTGTCCTGGGGGAAAACCTGGCAGGACCCATCCAACCCCGAGAGGTGAGCGACTGGCTGGGCTGAGCTGTTCAAGGGACATCTTCTCCCCTCCTTAGGGACCTCTGTGGAGGTTTCGGGGTCTGCTCTGGTCGGGTTTGCTCTGGTCCAGCCACCCTTCGGTGGCAAGGTGGAGAGGAATGGATGGATGCAAGACCCAACAAGCTGGAAAATAGCTGAGAGACTGAAAAACATTACTGGCAAAATATCTATGGCCACGTGAAGGCCTGATGGCTTGCACAAATGGACCAGCTCTTGTGGGAGAGGTCTGTGAGAGGCAGACGGACAGGCTTTTTAGGAGGCTCTGAGCCCATCTCTGCTACAGACTTCTACAACTGAAGTGAAATTGCTTAAAAAGGAGAGGATTTGGCTTCAAAATAGCTGGATCCGGATGCTCGGGTGCTGCCTGGGAGGTGGTAGGCAGGGATGGAGGTCTCTGCCCCACGTCAGCTGGAGCAGGGAAGGGAATCTGCTTCTGAAGAGCTTCCTGCGGGAGGGACACGCATGTGCCTCTGTCTCCCCCGTCCTCTCCCCAGGGCTCATCCACACAGGACAGGGAAGTTCGTGCAGGATGGGGAAAGCCACTTGCTTCCCGGCTGCCAGAGGGACTGGGAAACCAGGGCTGCGGGTCCGGCGCAAGGACCGTGGGAATGATGTAAACGCTGCACCCTCCTGCCCTCGCTCGGGGTCTTTCCAGAACCCTCATGCCGTGCCCTCACCTGGTCCCTCTGCCCCTCATCACAGGAGATCCAGGCGTACCGCCAGCGAAGCCTGATGGAGAAGGAGCTGCTCTTCTTCAGTTACGACATCTTCGGCATCCCCTTCGTGGACCCAGTGAGTGGTGCTGGACCAGGCTGGACGCAGTGGCCAGTTGGAAGGGGGACGAGGGGTCTGCATCCCAGCCAGATCCTTGTCCAGCTCCTGATGTTGTTCTTCTGGCTGCAGGACACATGGACACCTGAAGAGGTGATACCAAAAAGGCTGCGAGAGAAACAAAAGTGAGTGCTCTCCCAGGCTGATGGCCAAGGCTACGCAACGGGGGGACCAATGGGATGTACCCCTCTTCCTCCATGGGGTTTGGGCCAAAGACCATGGCTGTGGAGCTGCCGCCAGGGAGGTTTTTTGGTGTTGGGGCTGGAAGAGGCTGCTGGAGGGCAGAACTTTGCTCCCCGTAGGCCCTTGGGTGATGGGGATGGGTAGGTCATCCTGAGCAGCTCAGGGTGAGGGCTGCGTTGAGATGACTCTCTCCAGCCTTGGGCATTGTCACCAGCCCCTGGAGACAACTTGTCCTGCCCTTGTCCTGATCCCCCTCGTTGGGTTGATGGCTGCTGCATGCCCAGGGTGGAGCGGGAGACGGCAGCGCGCATCTCGGAGGAGATTGGCAACCTCATGAAGGAGATCGAGACGCTGGTGGAGGAGAAGGCCAAGGAGTCTGCCGATATGAGCAAGTTCATCCGAGAAGGTGCAGAGGGCCAGGAGGGGAGGTGGGATGGGGACCTCCGTGTCCCCCACTGCCAGCTCACGGTCCCTCCACGTGGGTGGTGGCAGGAGCAGGTGGCAGGACCACAGCTTCCCACAGCGCTGTACCCCAGGGTTGGTGGCACCCATCCCTGCGTCCTCCTGATCCCATGTGTGCCACAGGTGGCCCCTTGGTGTACGAAGGAGCCAGTGTCACCATGAACTCCAAGACCCTGAACGGCTCCCAGCGCGTCGTGGTGGACGGAGTCCTTTCTGCTGAGGAGTGCCGGGAGCTGCAGAGACTCACCAACGTGAGCACGGGGACGGGAGGAGCGGGCAGGGGATGCTGAAGGGTCCCATCCTGCGGCTCAGAAGTCAGACCCGTAACACCAATTGGGTTTTACAGGCAGCTGCCTCGGCCGGGGACGGCTATCGTGGGAAGACATCTCCTCACACTCCCAGCGAGACCTTCTATGGCGTGACTGTCCTCAAGGCCCTCAAGGTTAGGGTGGCTGTGGGGAGGGGGGAGAAACAGGCTGTGGAGACAAGGGAGGGGGTGGGTTTGAAGGCAGGCAGCTGCCCGTGCTTGCCCAACCCACCTGGGGCTGAGCCCATGTCCTTTCTGTCCCCCGCAGCTGGGCCAGGAGGGCAAGGTGCCCCTGCAGAGCGCCTACCTCTACTACAACGTGACAGAGAAGGTGCGGCACATGATGGAGTCCTACTTCCGCCTGGAGGTCCCGCTACACTTCTCCTACTCCCACCTGGTGTGCCGCACAGCCATCGATGGTGAGCATGGCCTCAGAGGAACACAACCTGAGGAGAAGCGAGTCTCCTTCAGCCTCTTGTCCTGTCTGGGTTCTCTCCAACAGCTGGAGTGGTCTGGCCTTGGACCTTTCCTTAGAGTCCTCCTTGCTGCTCCCTAGCCTGCTCCTTTTCCCAAAAGGAAGGCGTGGGGAGCTTGTCCCTAAGCCCAGTTTGGGAAGATGAGCAGCTCTGTTGGTTGCCTCTAAGGGGGCAGGTGGCTTCATGCCATACCGGATTTCAGCACCTGGAGGCATTTGGGATTGGGTGCTGGGAGAGGCTGTGTCTGGAGGGCCATGGAGATGCCATGGGACAAGTCAATGGGGGCTTGTGCCCTCCAAATGGCCTCTCATGGTCCACGCTCCAGCAAGTGGAAGGGCTTTAGGCTACACGTGACTTTCTTGTCACCTCCAAGCACATGCTGCTTGGGGACGGACCCCGGTCCTGCAGGGACAAAGGGGTCCTGATGTGCCAGGTCTTCTTCCACCCTAGAGAAGCAAGAAGGCCGGAGTGATAACAGCCATGAGGTGCACGTGGACAACTGCATCCTCAACGCAGAGGCCCTGGAGTGCGTAAAGGAACCTCCAGCCTACACGTTTCGGGATTACAGGTACCGGTGGTGTCCATCAGCCAGCTTCCCCACGTGAGGGCACCATGGCTTGGTTGGCACCTGGGTTGGAAGGAGCAGAGTGGGAGGACAGCCCAACCCGGGCTCTCCTGCCTCTGGCTCTTGCCATGGCATTGGGGGTGGTCCTAGTTGCTGGAACTGTGGCCTGGGGTGATGGTTGTCACTTCCACTTGTCCCCTGCTTCGTTTAGCGCCATCCTCTACCTCAACGGGGACTTTGAAGGAGGAGCTTTCTACTTCACCGAGCTGGATGCCAAGACGGAGACCGTAAGTAGCTCAGCTCCTTGAGGATCCACGTGCAGCACCAAACCCCTGGCCCCATCCCCTGTGCCACCGCAAGGGATGAAGTTGGGTTGGGGGGGACCAGCTCACCCCCTTGCCCACTGGGTGCATCCTGACTGGGGTCTCCCATCCATGACAGGCAGAGGTTCAGCCGCAGTGTGGCCGTGCCGTGGGCTTCTCTTCCGGCTCGGAGAACCCCCACGGGGTGAAAGCCGTGACCAAGGGCCAACGCTGCGCCATCGCCCTCTGGTTCACCCTGGACCCTCGACACAGCGAGCGGGTAAGCCCCCTCCCCAGCAGCGGGTGGGGTCTTTTGAGGGGGAACAATGGCCGTGCTTATCCCCGTGGGTCTTGCCCCACAGGAGCGCGTGCAGGCAGACGACCTGGTGAAGATGCTTTTCAGTGCGGAAGAGGGAGATTTGCTGCCAGAGACGGAGCTGGAGCAGGAACTGCCAGCTGCCGTCGCGGGGGGGAAGGACGAGCTGTGATGTCCCATGGGGACCAGGACGTCCCCGCCGGGACCAGCGACACCAGCGTTGCGGCTTCAGGCTGCTCAGCCGTGGGGCTGAGGGACAGGACCCCCCCTCTGCCCCCAACCGACGTGGGATGGGGAATTGGGGGATGCCCTGCACCACCCCTGCGGCATCCAGCATCCCCGCTGCGGAGCTGACCTGGGGGTATCGCAGAGACTCTGGGGGGGGGGGAGGTGGGGGACAAGGGAGGGATGCTTTTTTAGGGGTGAGGACCCGGTGCCACAGTAGCAGACACGTGCCTTGCTGCTCAGCTGAACCTGCGGCTATTTAAGTGCCTTCTGCAGAAAATGGGTGAATAAAGGCGGGTTTTTTTTTTTTCTAAGCTGTCGCCTGCTGAGCAGGGGGGGCCAGAGGCTGCTGTCCACCCCGCCACCTTGGCTGTCATCTGGTGGTGGGACACATCCTTCCCTCCTTGCCAACATTTACCTGAGGGTTTTGCAGCCCTGCAATCCCAGGAAGGCATTTTTGGGGGGACAAGGGGGACTTTTTAAGGGGCAAGCAGGTCCCGTGGGTGCTGCAACCCCTACATAAGCCCCACAGCATCCCCTGGACCCTGCTCCTGCAGCGTGGGAAGGGACCCACGATTTTAGGGAGGGAACCGTCCTTGAACAAGAAGGACATTGAGCACCGTGGCACCCCCCAAACAGGGCATCGAATTGTTCCCGTGGGTGTCCGGCCATTACCATAACCATCTGGGGAATGTGAGTAAATAAATCCTGCCCCACGCCGCCGGAGCTGGGCACCCCCATAATATTTGGAGAGGGCGTAGGGCAGGTCCCGTTCAGCATCAGAGTGGGAGAGGAGGGGTCCTGGGGGACCGTTTCTCTGGGATGAATGGATGGTCCCGCTGGTGGTTGCCCACCATCCCGGTGTCCGACCCCGGCTGGCCGAGCGCGTGAGCAGACTGCTGATGAGGTCGGGGCGGTTAACGATTGCCAGGTCCTGGGGCTGCCACTTGCTTGGTGTCACTGGGGCGGTGGCACATGTCCCCCCCGCACCGTCAATGGTGGCTCTTGTTGATGCCGCGGTGGCGTGCCCGGATTCCCCCCGTGGAGAGGCGAGGGTCAGGCCTGGGGGGGTGGGGGGCACAACCCCCTTCTCTGCTCCCATGCCAAATTCCTGGAGCCACCCCCGGGGCCTCTGCGGCTGGAGGAGGGTCCCGGCCCGCGGCGGGGGTGCAAGGGGTCAGGGATGGGTTGGGGGCTCACCTTCCCCCAGTCCCCCTTCCCTGCCTCCCTTGGGGACCCCCATTTTCCCATCTCCCTCCACTGTTTCTTGGGGGGTCCCCATCTCCCTCAAGACCCAAATACCCCCCATGCCCCAAATCTCCCCCCCCCAAGACCCAATTCTTCCCCCCCCAGGACTCAAATCACTCCCCTGGCCCCAAATCACCCCCCCTCAATCCAAATCTCCCGCCCTCCAGGCCCCAAATCTTCTCCTCCAGATCCAAATCCCCCCCAGCCCCAAATCGCCCCCGAGGCCTCAAATGTTCCCCCTGGTCCAGGCCCCAAATCTTCCCCCCAGTACCCAAATCGCCCCAGACCCAGAACACCCTACCCTGACCCAAATCTTCCACCCCCCCAGACCCAAATCCTCCCCCAGGCCCCAAATCCCCATGCCCCCCAGGACCCCAATCTTCCCCCCTCCCCCAGGCCCCAAATCTCCCCCCAAAAGCCCCAAATCTCCCCCAGGACCCCAATCTTCCCCCCTCCCCCAGGCCCCAAATTTCCCACTCAAGACCCAAATCTCCCCCCCCAAGTCCCAAATCCCCCCCAGGACCGCAGTCTTCCTGCTTCTCCCAGACCCAAATCTCCCCCTATGGGACCCCAAATCTGCTCCCCATGGGACCCCAATCTCCCCCTCCCGGATCCAACACCCCCCCCCCCCCCCATGTCCTTTTCCCTCCTCCCAGCCCCCTCCGGCCAAATCTCCCCGGGGGCGTGGCCGAATCGTGAGGGGGCGTGGCCGGGAGGGGCGTGGGCGTGGCCCCGGCGGGCCGTGGCCCCGGCCGTGGCCGTGGCCGTGGCCGTGGGGGGGAGCGCGGCGCGGGCAGGCGGGAGGCGGCGGCGATGGGCGGCGGGGCGCGGGAGCTGGCCGGGTACCTGGCGGGGCTGGGCGGGTGGGTGGCGGCGCTGGCGGCGGCCGTGCTGCCGCAGTGGAGGCAGAGCTCGTACGCCGGGGACGCCATCATCACGGCCGTGGGGCTTCACGAGGGGCTGTGGATGAGCTGCGCAGCCCAGAGCACCGGGCAGGTCCAGTGCCGCCTCCACGACTCGCTCCTCTCCCTCGACGGTGGGTACGGGGCGGGGAGGATGGGATGGGGGGGTGAAGGGACCGGGGCCCCGTGGGGATGAGCCTCGCTTCTTTCCGTGGGATAGAGACACCCCCCTCCGTGGGTCTGAGCTCCCCTGTGTGTCTGAACTGCCTGTGCCCCCCTGCGGGTCTGAGCCCCTCTCTGGGTTTTAAGCCGCTGTATGAGTATGAGCCCCTCTTACGGGCTTGACACCCCCCCCCCCCGTAGGGGTCTGAGCCCCTCTGAGGGTTTGACACCCCCCTGTATGGGTCTGAGCCCATCTTATGGGTTTGACACCCCCATATGGGTCCGAGTGCCTCTGTGGGTTTGACCCCTTCCCTGATAAGGGTCTGAGCCCCTCTGTGGGTTTGAACACCCCCCCAACAGATCTGTACCCTCTCCACGTCTGAGTGCCCCTGGGGGTCTGAGCTTCCCTGGCCCCACCAGTGGTCTGAGTCCTCTGTAGGTCTGAGCCCTCTTGTGCAACCCCCCCGCCATGGGTCTGAGCCCCCCTCAAAAGGGTCTGAGCCCCCTTTACCCCTCCACTGATCTGAGCCACAATGTGGGTCCAAGCCTTCCCCCTCCACCCAGTGGGTCTGATCCCCTCTTGGCCCCTGACACCCCCCCCAGGTCTGAGCCCCTCTTGTCTCCATGGGTTTGAGCCCCTTTGTGTGTCTGAGACCCCCCCCACCCTGGCCCCTGTGGGTCTGAGCTCCAGGGTGGGCATCACATTTGGGGACTGACAGTGCCCCATGGGGACATCACAAGCCCTGGGGCTGTGCATCACCCTTGTGGCATTTGGGGACTGTGGTGCCGCTGTGGGCAAGGTGTTTCCCAGCCCAGGAAATCATGGCGAGGATGAGCGTGGCAGGGAGGAAGGTCAGGGAAGACACTGGGAGCGGTGCCCTGAGCTGAGCTGAGGTCTCCCAGGCTGGGGAAAGGGTGACACGGGAGCCACGCAGCAAGGACAGGGTTAAGGACAGGTTCATCCCCGGCGTGGGACGAGGTGACCTTGCTTTCGGAGTCTGGCTGTGGCCGAAAGCACATGCTGGCGAGCGGCTTTTCTTCCCCCCCCCCCGCTTACAGTTCACATCCAGACCTCCCGGGCTCTCATGGTGATTTCTCTCCTCCTGGGCTTCTTCGGCATCATTGTGAGCGTGGTGGGCATGAAATGCACCAAAGTTGGTGAAGAGGATCCCATTACCAAGAGCCGCATCGCTGTTGCTGGAGGCATCCTCTTCATCCTCTCCGGTAAGGCAGCTCCAGCCTTTGCACCTCTCTGAAGCAGAAGACCTCAAACACCTTTTAAAAGCCGTTTGATGGAGGAAGGGGAGAGGTTTGGTGATGGACTGGGTGTTGTTGATGTTCAAGGTTTGATGTCTAGTTGAAGATGTCCCTGCTCATTGCAGGGCGATTGGACTAGATGACCTTTAAAGGTCCCTTCCAACCCAAACCGTTCTTCGATTCCATGTCCAGGTCTGTGCACGTTGGCCGCCGTGTCCCTGTACGCAACACAGGTCACCTACGAGTTCTTCAGAGAGAGCACCGTCCCCATCAATGCCAGGTAAGAGCCCAGCTCAGGGGATGCTCTTTATTTGAATCCCATCTTGTCCCCGCGCTTCCCATAGGACCTTCCCTTGCCAGTTTTGGCAACGCGCTGGGTCGTAGGCAGATGTCCCACGCAGGGTGGGACCTGTGCCACCCCACAGCTGCCATGGTGCGGAAGGTCTCCCCGATGCTAAAGATTTAGTTGGTACCAGTGCCGACTTTGCACTGGGACAGAGTAAAAGCACTCACGTGGGGTTTCAGTCCAAGGGAGGATTAAAGCACGGGGAAACCTAGTCGCTGGATTCGGCCAGCGTAAAAGGTGGGCGTGGCCAGAGAGAAGAAGAACCAATATCTGCCTCAACGTCGCCCGTAGCCTCGTCCGGGCTTCGAGCATCCTTGTGCCCACCTCAATTTGCACTTCTGCCTTTTCCAGCTCCCCCCCTCCCCAATGCTCCCCTCTCTCTCTCTCCCTGCAGGTATGAATTCGGCTCGGCTCTCTTCGTCGGCTGGGGGGCCGCCAGCCTCACCGTGCTGGGGGGGTCCCTCCTGTGCTGCTCCTGCCCCGCCAAAGAGCGGCGAGGACAGCAGTACTACCGACAGTCGCAGCCTTCGACAACTCGGGAGTACGTCTGATCCCTAACCCTGCCCTCTTGCTGCCCACTGCCTCCCTCCCCTCCCCAGAAACCGGCAAGACCCCGGCACTCCCACCCTGCCTGGTCCCTGGATGCCCCACGAGACCTTTCTTCTCCTCCTCATCTTCCAGGCTTCAGCACCATTTGCAGCGCCATCCTCTAAAATAGGGGGTTTGGGTGGTCATAGCTCCTGTATCCATCATTGCCAGGCTCCCCCCAGCCGGGCGGGTTGACCCCCCCCAGGGTGGCCAGGACCGTGGGTGGCTGGACCGCGTCCGTCTGCGGAGCGATGGCAGCAGCGGGGCGATGCCGCTCCCGCGGGGGCACGATGCCGGTCCCGTGGGGGTGTGCTGCACAGAAGTGCTTTGTGCTGGCACCCCCCCACACCCCACCCACCCTCTGCATCCTGTTTTCAGGAGCAAGCGGGGAGCAAAGCTGGTACTTGGTTTTCCCGGGATGAAGCTGCTGCCCACCTCCATCAGAGCCAGCCCAACCCAGGGCTCGAGCATCTCTGCACCCCGCTTTTGGCAGAGGGATGCTTTTGGGGTGCAAGCTTTCCCCTGCCTCATTGCCACCCAAAAGCAGCATTATTTTTAATTAATGTTAATTCTTGATTCGAGCCCAGTTGCTGGTGCTCCAGCTGAGTTCTGCCAGCTAAAATCTGCCCTGGGCTTATTTCTCACCAGGCACAAGTATGTGGCCTTGTTAAGCAGAAGAATAAATGGTGTTGGTCAAATTAAAGCAGGCAAAAAGGGGGCTTTGAACACAAAGCAGTGGTTTGTTTTTATTTTTGGTGCCCAGCGCAGCTAGCTATTTCGGGTAGCAGATGGACAGACCCATGAATTTTGATGCCTCCCCACTGTGTCCAAATCCCTCTCCCCCCCAACAGGATCCCCTGGAGCGGGCGGTGAAGTCTTCAAACACCAACGTGCTAATTGCCTCCACCTCCTTGTACCTCGTCTTGACAGCTACTAACTGCTCTGCAAATGCCGTAGCTCCAATTTCATCTGTAAATCCCCCCCATACCTCCATCCATCCATCTGTATTGCGTGTGCTATGCCAGCTAACCTGCAGGAAAAAACAGTGGAAATGATCCAAAGAGTTTGATTATATATTTTTTTGAATCCCAATTAGCTGAAGTAGCTGATTTTTTTTTATTTTATTTTGCTCTGTTTTATTTCATTTTCATCTATTTTACTTCATTTTCCTCTATTTTATTTTATGTTGCTCTATTTTATTTCCTTTCCCTCAATTTTATTTTATGCCCATGTGCTGTTTTGGGTCCTGGTCTGTGCTGGAGGGGAAGCAATGCTATTTTTGCCCCGGGGGGGGTTGATTCCTCTCTCTCACTTGGGACTAACAGCCCTCTTTCTCTTTTAAATTGCAGACCCCCTATAAAAATGTCTTCTTCACCCATCAGGGGAGAGCAGTGCTTATAGTCTGTCTTCACCCATCAGGTGCTTGGTTGGCTGAACCCAACTTGTGGGGTTCCCCTCCAAAAATACACACCAAAAGCTACTGCAGTGAGGATTGAAAAGGAAACTCGTGCTTTAAAAAAAAAAAAAAAATCAATCAAAAAGGTGTTTTTATATCAGGAGCACAGCATTGTGTAGAAGAATGTTTTTATTCTTTTAATATAAAATTGCATTAACTTTTCTATGGGATGCATGGCCGTGGGAATGGGACTGGTTGGGATTTTTAAATGCATTTTTTTGCTGATTGTTTGTACTAAAAATTGTGACTCAGTGGTATTAAAATGTTTCCAATCATGGGCATCTTTCTAAAATCGTCTCTTTGTTCTCCCCTTTTCCAAATCTGAGCCAGTCCCCTGCAAGTGACGCCTTTGCTGGGTCAAAGCAACGTGGGCAGCGTGGTCCAGGCAGGCGATTCCCTCCCATGCTGAACGTTTTTTGCCCTCCTGGCCAGGTCCTCGCTAAATATCTCGAGTCTTCTGCCATGTGTTGCTCTCGAAAGCGGGGATATGGCCTTAAAAATTGCTTAATTTAAGGCTAAAGCCATGGAAGAGCCCAGATGTCCCATGCAGCAGGGTAGCATCCAGCATCTCGTGCTTGCAGACACCACTTGGTCCCTCCGCAGAGCTCTTCCCAAGGCTGAACACGACCAGCATCCTCCTCTTATTGCCCCTCTAAGCTGGGCTGTCCCTTATTTTCTCCCATTTTCCGTCAATTCAGAGCTGGCTTGTGCCTAATTGGGCACTTGGCTAATTGAAGCTGATCTTTGCTTTCCCCGCAGAGGGGCAGGACCCCCTCTCCTATGACGCTGTGCTTGGTTTTTCCTTGGGGGATGATGCTTCTCATCCAGGATTTTGCAAAGCCACTGTCTTAGCTCAGCATCCTCATCCTGTCCGCGGCACCTGGACCGCAAATACATCCCATCCCACCTCAAAAAGCAGGGATTTGGGGTCCTCAGTGGCTCCCGGGACATCTCCACAAGTCACCCAAGGGCTCCCGGGGGATGGACGCCCAGGCTGGAAGCACATCAAAGCGGGGGGGTGGGAAAATAGCTGAGCGACGATAATGTGTTTGGGGGTATAAAGGCCCCCACTGTCCTCCGGACAATTCCTCATGTGTTTTGCACAGGGCAAAGCAGGATAAAATACGGGAACAGGACACAGGGTTCACTGCGATATGTGGGATCTGCCTCCATCCACATCACATCCAGGCTAAAACATGGGGGGTTTCCCCCCCCCACACACAACATACTTTTATTTAATAAAATCAGTATGATGACCAATATTGAGATTTCTGGTCATACCTCTTGCTTGCATCCAAACCCCTGTGAAATAATATTAATTTTTAAATAGGCAGAAATGAGGCAAAAGGGAAAATGACCCCCCAGATGCCAAGATCACAGCAAATCTCACTAAATTGCCGCGGCACTGAAATTCCATGTGAATAATAGAGTAGAAAAAAAAATCACCTTTTTTTCTTAAAAAAAAACCCAAAAAACCAAATTATTAAAATAATTTTAAAAGCCATTTCAGTGCCCCTTGTTATATTTAGCACGAAGATGTTTCTGCGACAGTGCTGCCCTTGGCTGGGGGCCCGCAGGCAGTCTGCACGCAGAGGGGCTTTTCTCATGCCTCTGAGCCATGACTGGTTTAATTTGATGGTGGTTTTATTCATTGTTGGCCTGCCCCACCAGCATCTAGAGTCCTCTCCGCCTCTATGAGATGGTCCCATCAAAGAAAACATCTTTATTTCCTTCCAGCCATAGCAGGTTTCCCCTGCACAGCATATGCTAAAACACAAAGATTTGGGTCTTCTGTCAGCACCATTTTTTTAACACAAGGGTTTTACAAACCTAGTGGGACACAAGACCTGATTTTCACCTTCATTAACCAGGGAAATGATCTTTATTCAACTACTGATAGATCTGCCCCTCTGCCTGCATCTTTTCAACTCCCCCCAAAAAGGTTTCAGCTGAGAATTGACAAGGCAGATTAGTTCGATATATAATAAACTGACTGTTTGGATGAGCAGAAAATGAAAATAAGGCTATTTTATAGGTGTCACCAGGGCATGCAGCTGCAGTTTTGTATTGCTTTGGGGTCACACCAGAATTTCACGTCATGTATATCCAAGTACCATAAAATCCTGAGATGTACATGTTGGAAAATGAAGGTACACAAACCCTCCTGGACATTCTCATCCCTAATTCACCACTACATGCTGAAGTGTTGGACCTGCCATGTGCCAAAATCCTGGGAAAACAGGATAACCCAAAATAAAGCGGCAGCGATCGCACACATCAAGCACCCGGGTGCCTCTGCAGGGCTGAATCTCAAGGATTTGCCAAGACCCTGGTGTGTTGCCAAAAGCCCCACAGTTCAATGCTGCAGAGGATTATCTAGAGGGGGAAAAAAAATCAAAACCAAACCCAAAACAAACCTAAAAAGCCCAAGTGCATCTCTTAAATATAATCCCCGAAATGGAAATATGGATGTGTTTTCCACGGGTTTAGGAGACGAGGGTGTAGCGATGTCTGAGAGCCACGGGACACAGCTGATCCCAGGGGTGCTCGGAGGATGCTGCAACACGATGCTTGGTGAGAATGAGAGCAAAAGCAATTTTTTTCTGAATGGTGGGGGATCAGGGAACAAACCTGAAGCTTTTAGGGCAGCTCCAAGTGCCAGGCAGCTGGGGTACCAGTTTCCAGGGTGACAAAAGCCTCCTCAGGGTCCTGACAGGCCATGTTATCTGAGCCATAACCACTGCAGTGGTTATCACTTGTTTTCCACTTCATGAGGAAAAAAAAAAGGGTCTTAATTATTGACTGCATGCCTGGCCAAAAGGTTCTAATTATCTTCCTTGCATTTTAGCTTCTTTCTCTGGCCACCTCCACCCCTCTCGCACCAGTTCTGGGGACCCAACATGTCTTAGGCCACTCACTCCAAAGCATTAATTAAAAAAATTGGGCTATTTGCCCAGGACACAGAGTCCCCCACCTAGGGAGTGTTCCCAGCAGGTTCCCACAGGTTTCCCCACGTGATATTTTTGGGGGAGGCTCCGTTTCCAACCTATTACAGTTTTAACTGCAGGGATGCCTATCATGCCTTGGAGCACAAAGCCCATCTGACATGCTTTGGAAAAACCTTAAATAGTCCAGCACTGGCTCTGGCAGGCATTGCATTTCCCCAACTCCATCAGGTGGGTCAGGATTGAATCCCATCGACACTTGAAAGAATCTTCAAGACCCACGTCCCCAGCCCCACTCATCGGCAACAAAGAGCTTTTGCCATCATCCCACGCCAGCAAGGATGAGCCTGTGGTGAAGGTAACGCTCCTGCCCCGAGCCCCTTTTTATTTTTTTTTGCTTGCTGATATAACTCAGCTGGCTGAACAGATTTTCTTCAAAGGCTCCAAAACAGCTAAGGTTTAGTGGAAAAAAATAAGGTTATGGAGAGTTAGCTCAGAAGGGAGCCTGGGAAATTAAAAAAATATTG
This sequence comes from Harpia harpyja, assembly GCF_026419915.1. NCBI lineage: Eukaryota > Metazoa > Chordata > Aves > Accipitriformes > Accipitridae > Harpia > Harpia harpyja. Next base: position 9,186,562 of record NC_068946.1, on the reverse strand, counting down.
CAAATGGGGGTCTAAGCAGCTGCCTGTTAATAATGAGATACACTCTCAGAGTGAAGCTGACGGAAACGCTGAAAGAGTGGGGGTGAGTGGTACCTCTCCTCCCAGCGACGTCCCAAGAGGGGATGTGGTAGGAGATGTTGCACTCTGGGTGTGGGGACCATGACCTTCCTTCCCACCTCTGCCCCACGGGGAAGCCTGTGCCACGCCAGGGTGGGCAGCATCTGGGTGAAGGTCACAAACGCAATGATCGTGAAGACTCATCACCCTACGGTAATTAACCCATGCAGCTCAGAGACCCATCCAGTCTCATTAATTAACCGGCTCGTGGGAACCCCTCTGTCCAAAGGGCTGTCACAGTGGTTGCGACTTCAGGCACTAAAATATTTAGCATCTTGGGTTGCAAAACGCAGCAAGGCGGGATTCATGTCCAGGCTTTGGAGGTCTGTGCTCCATACCTTGGGCACAGCTCCCCCTTCTGCAAAATCCCTCCATCTCTGGCAAGGATGGAAAACAGATGGTCCTTTCTGGTTTTGGAAAGCCTTGGCAGCACTTAAGGGCACCTACATCAAGCCCCAGCAGCCCTCATCCACCTTCATAATGGGAGATGCTTTCTTTGGGCTTTCTGCTTGAGATTAGAGCACCTCCATGGGACACTTGCTTGTGTTCCAACCTGGATGTTTCAACACTTCGTTGCTTTTCTTGGAGCTAAAAAAAAAAAAAGCAAGAAAAGGAAGGTGCTCTTCCCACCAAATCATGTGGCTGCAGGGATGGAGGCAACAAGAAAACTTCAGGATATCAGGAGATGCATGCTCAGATCACAGGTTTTGACAACAGCAGTTGTTTGGCAATGGTTTCCAGCAGCTCTTGATTCCCAAAGGGCAAGTACTAATGATTGGCAACTTCAGATGGTCTATTTGGAAGAGAGGACATCTAGAGAGCAGCCTGATGTGGGTATGTCTCCACTGCAATATTAATGTATCCTTGAAGGCCCTGTCTAAGGGTACCTCGGCTAAGGGTGTTAGAGCATTTTGGCAGCACTGAGGACCATGCGATGGGGCCCAGATGACTCACAGGGATTCAGAGGACGCCTTGGCCTAGGTGGCACTTTGTCCTTGGTGGATCGGGTACCTGGGAAGTGGTCAGAGTGGAGGTGGCAGACATCTCTGTGCCCTTGCAGGTAACCCCATGAGCACGGCCTTGCAGATGACAGCGTTCGGTGTTGCTCTTCTCTCAACCGTCTTCCTGCTCCTTGCCACATGCACCGACTGCTGGATGGTGAATGCTGATGACAGCTTGGAGGTGAGCAGAGCAGCCATGGTCAAGGTTAGCAGCTGGGAGCAAGGTGGGTGCCTTGATGCCCATAGGGTTGCACCATGTCTCCCCGGCCTTGGCAAGGGGACATGGTGGGACAAACCCACTGCTTTCTGCATGAGCTGGAGGATTAGAGAGAGAGAGAAATGCTGGAGCAGAAGGAGGAGACAGAGAGCAAGGTATGGATAGGGAGTCACCAGGACATTTCCAGCTGTGGTGGTGAGAGCCTGAAGGTCTGCCTTGCTGGGCTGGGATATCCCTGAGGAGCTGGGGTGCTTTTTGGTGCTTTTTGCTCGAGTGTCTTTCTCCGGCTTCCAGGTAAGCCACAAATGCCGGGGGCTTTGGAGGGAGTGTGTCACCAACATGCAGGATGGGGTCAGGACCTGTGACCAGTATGACTCCATTTTGGCTGACCATCCAGGTAAGCTGGCACGGCCTGGAGGCATTTTTTAAGTTCACAGCTAAGAGTTTTCCCCCTTCCCTTTTCAAGAAGATGATCCTTGTTGCAAAGGGCTGACCTTCATCAGTTAGCAACGCAGGCTCAGGGCTTCTCTTGGTCTCCTGTCCCATCAGCACAGCCTGGACAGTAACCCGTGGTTCAGCCAGATCTGCCATGGGGTCACCAAGCAGGAGAGAGGCCATGAAGCTGTGCCACCTCACAACAAAGGTGTTTTGGCATGCAGAGCCCAGGCGCAGCTCCTGCCCCTGTTGCATGGTGGGGTTTGCAACTCCATTGATGTTGCATGCAGGGGTGAAGACCGCTCCCACTGGCCAAGGACTTGTGTCCTCAGCTCACAGACAGTCATCCTGTGAGGATGTATGGAGATTTCTCCTGGCCTGCACAGGGCACGTCAGGCACTGCACAGGAGAGCCCTTGTCCTGTATAGGGTGATGACATGGGACAACACAGGTTCAGGCAGTGGAGAAGGGAACAAGAAGTCAGCATGGACTAAGTGGGGCTGGTGTGCTGCTCTGGGGAAAAAGCTTTCCAGGGAGAAGTCACCTTGCACACGGCTGGTGATGTGAACCATGCCAATTCTCATATTTTTCGCTGGTATGTTGACATTTGCTGTTCAAAACACCAGCTACACAACTTGGAGGAAAAAACAGACAGTCTGGACAGCAGCATCTTCTGTCCAAGCCTGTGCAAGAAGGTCTTGAGTAGGTGATCACATCGCGGGTGCTGATTGGTGCACCTTAAGTTGTTTGATTTCTTGAGCTCATCTAATAATGGGCTTATTAAGTCCTGTCGCAAGGTTTCTGATGAGCCTGGTGAGCACCTTGCCTATGGCACATCACAGGCATGGGGTTGGTGGGTCCCAGTGTAGATATCTCCTATGGACATGGCCACTGGTGAGCTGGGTGACTCTAGCAGGGACACAGGCAGCAATCTTGAGTGGGGAGACCAGTTCCTCTGAGCATTCCTCAGTCCCCTTTCTGGGTTTTTTTTTCCTTCCCTGCCCAGTGAAGATCGTGGTGACGCGGACCCTGCTGATCACAGCAGACCTCCTGGCTGGCCTGGCTTTGGCTACGCTGCTCCTTGGGCTTGACTGCATCGAGTTCCTCAAGGAAGATCCTCGTGTCAAACTGAAGATGTGCTACGGGGCCGGTGTCATCCTTGGCATCGGGAGTGCGTGGCTGGGAGAGCTCAGGGGCAGATGGACCTCGTGTCCCACGGGGAGTGGGAGGGATGCCGGGAACTAGGGGTACCCCCTCAGAGGGGTCTTGGGGAGCATGGGGCAGGGTTCTATGGCTTTCTTAGCCAGCCCCGTTTCTCCTAGGCATCCTGGGTCTTGTGGGCTCCGTGTGGTATGCAGTGGATGTCTACTTGGAGAGGGCCATGCTGGTGTCGCACAACATATTCCTGGGAGTCCACTACGACTTCGGGTGGTCGTGCTGGCTGGGGATGGCTGGCTCGGTGGGCTGCTTCGTGGCATCCGTCCTGCTGACCTGCTGCCTCTATGCCTGCACAGGTCAGTCTGTCCTGTCCCACCCTATCCCACCTTAAGTAGCTTTTTGCCCTGCAGGGATGTACGTGGGGCAAAAGACCAGCTCGGAAGGCACAGGCAGTTCTCGCAGGGTCCAGCCAAATCAAAGGGAACCCCTTCATGCCTGGCCCGTGCACCTTGGCGGGGGAGGCTGGGTCATGCCAGGCAGGATTGGGCTGAGCAAGGACCCCATAAGCCCTGTCAGGGCATGGAGGGGGGTACAGAAACATTCCATCCACATCTGTGGGACATTGAGGTCCTGGTGAAGGTGTCTTGATGTCTACCCAAAGCAGTGGCCACGCTGGAGCCGCATCACTGCAACCAGCCAAAGCCTGAGCCAGTTTCCGCAAGGATGTGCCGGTGGAAATCTGGCCATCCCACCATGGGGGATGTGGGGCCAGTGATGGCTCACCAGACATCATATCCAGCCTTTACGCCTGGTCCCACTGGGTGGAAGTCGACCCCACTGTCCGGGTTCATTTCTCCTGCCGCGTCCCCATGCTGTAGCACCCCCCCGAGCCCCCCTGCTATTGCCAGCCATGACACAACCCCAACTCTTTCCTGGCAGATGCCAGCAGCCGCTGGCAACCCCAGAAGCTTCCTCAGCCCCGGAGCCAAACAGCCACCAGCAAGATGTACGCCATGGACTCCCGCGTGTGATGGGCAGCAGCACCTCCTGCACCCGGCCCCGCTGCGGCACGCTCTCCCGTCCCAGCCTGACCCCATTAAAGCACCATCACCTATACTGGGACATCTCTGCGGTTGCTTTAAGGCTCTGATTGCAGGGTCCACGTGAGCTGTAGCATCAGTGGCTGCAAAAAAGCAAGGGTGCTGCAGAAGTTACCCACAGAGGAGGTTTTTTTCCCCACTTCCAGCCAGGTTTCATGGAAATAAAGCCCAGAAAAGCGTTGCTTTAAGCAAAGATGCCCCGAGTCACCTGGGGAAGCTGTTAGGATGCTGAGGGCAAAGGAGCTCCTCCGACATTGCTCAGCCGGTGCTTTGGAGGAATTTAGCGGAAAGCCTTTTCTGCACAGAGCAACACTGACTCCACGTGGCCAGCAGCCCTGCGGGAAACCGCCCCTGCGCTCAGAAACTGGGCAGCACAAGGTTTGCATTTAAAAACGGCGTAAAGCTAGCAGCCTGGAGCATTTATTAATGTTGTCATGGGGTGACCACTGGAGGAACGCTGCAGCCGTACAAGTCAGGCACAAGGAGGTGAGTCAGTCTGAAGCCTAATGGAGGTGCTCTACCTGCAAAGTTGGGTTTTGAAGTCAAAAAGGGATTTCTGTTTTCCAAGTGAATTATTATCCTTCTTCACTTGCAAACCGTTATGAAAACAAACCAGAACCCAAAACCACCACCACCCCCACCACCACATCTGCTGACTGTTCAGTCTTCATACTTATCCCTTACTTTCCACCCAAAGGTTAACACACAGAAACCACGTCAGTGCAGGGAAGCAGGGCAGAAAGCTCCCCGATACGGGCTTTGTGACCCCAAAAGACACAGCAGACCAAGCCTGTGGCCTGAGCAGACATTGCTGCAGGGCTACAGCCAGTTCCCACAACGGAAAGGTGCGGAAGAGACTCACAGTAGCACTTCTGTAGCCTAGGCAGGCTGCAGAACACCACCACCCCCAAACCAGAGGAGTTGCAAGGGTCCTCCCGAGCCATCTGTCCCCAGGGGAGATGGGGACATCGTTTCTAATCTCACCCAAAGCTGAAAGGCAGCAAACCCATCACTTTATCGCAGCTCCCTGCTTCAGGTGCGACATGGAAACACCACTGGCCCACTGCTGCGTCCCACAGCATGGGAGCAAATCCATCGGTATCATTAGCAATAATAAGCGATGCGCCAAGGACCTGAAAAATGAAGAAATCTGGTCACTAAAGCTGTGTGACAGAACTAAAGAGCGTGACTGACAGTTTGCTGTTGAACAGCAGGATGGCTGCAGTCCAAAGGACGGACACATCTAGAGGATGGGCAGTCAGAAGCGCGTTAGAAGGTGTTTAGAGGGAGCAAAACCCTGCGCATTTAATGGCTGGCACTTGAGCGCATAGGAAAACAATTAAAAAGAGCATTGTATCATTTGCATGATACAAGCATAGAGCTCATTAGTGCATAGAAAGGAAAGCTCTCAAAAGCTGCCATCAGACAACCATACCCCACCCACTGGGTGCTCCTCCATGTTACTGGTAATTTATAACTGGCATTGCACAAGCGCAGCACGGTGAGCTGTGGGGCTGGGTGAGGCCAAGCAAGCAGAAAACGGCTCCAGCACTGGTCTAAGCACAGCGAGAGGTGGTTTTGCTATGAGGTGCAGCCGTCTCTGCTCCTTCACCCCCAGCATGACAGCAGACTGCGCCGTTAAGTCGCCATACAGACACCAGGAGCCTGACACCACCGGAAAAGGCTTCTGGGCAGCAGCAATCCAGCTTCTCCAACACCCACCTCTCCAGAGGAAAAGCGGCCACAGGGAGCCAAGCACAACAGTTAAGCCCAAGCCCACATGCACAAGGCTGCTGCATTCCAAACCCAGCTGGGAACCGCCATTTTCCCCCAGTTATCCCTCGATTCCCCTTCCCGCACAGCAGGAGTGAGACACACTTGTAAAGACGTCATGTCTGCAATGTAAGAAGTCAGGAGCAGCTGTGCTCTGCACACCTCCAATAACAAGTTTGAGGGTTTGGTTTTTTTGTTTTGGGGGTTTTTTTGTTTGTTTGTTTTGAAGCCCCCTCACACCACCCCAGTTTTGCAACAGCCCCATTCCAGCAGGGACACAGCAGAGCTCCTCTTAGGAACGCCCCGGACTGACACCAAGCACCTCCCCTTTTCACCCTCCAAGAGCCTTCCCACCCAGCGGCAGTCAGGCTCAATTACTTTTTTTTTTTTTAACTTTTTTTGCATTTTACCCCAACAGTGTGCATGCTGAAGAAATAAAGCAGTCATTTTTCCCCCAAACCTTTTATGAACACTTAACTTAAACCCTTTCATACAAAAGCAGGTTTAAAATGACCAAGCACACAAGGTAACTCTTTAAGACCTTTATTAACAGATGCTTGCAGTTTGACTTGAAAAAATCAGGTGTATATTTCATACAAATTAAAAATGAGGTTCTTAAAAATCTCAACTTGACCAGATATGAAACAATTTAAAAACCTTTAAAGGTATATTGAGAAAAAACAGGCTTTTAAAAAACGTGTTTATCGTTTCCAAAAGGAGACTTCTTTAGGTAAAAATAATAAAAACCCCATGCTGCATAGATAATGCAGATAGTTCTAGTAATCTGGTCAACAGCAAAAAGCAAGCACTTAAGGTCTTCAGTTCCAATTCTTTTGTTCATTTCTTATTGCTGGAATTTCATTTTCTTTTCTTCTTCATTTCTTAAGTCTTTTCTTTGATGACTAAACTGAAAAAGAAAAAAAGGATGATCAGGCAGGTGTCAGAGGCTTATGCAGGTGTTTGGTCTACCAACACTCACCTCCAATTCACAAATGCTCACTGAGCTAACTTTCATACATACACAGAAAAAACAAACAAACAAAAAAAAACCACCTGCAGCTCTTCCATGAGCCCACCACAGCCCCACCATCAGCGGCCAAAACTGCCACCTTCCAAGCAAACAAGATGCAAAGGACTCCAGAAAGAGAAGATACTGAATTTGAACCCAAAGGAATCCTGTCTATGCCTCTCCCCTCCCTGGCCTCCTGCTCCAGCCTCTTCCCCAACGGCCTCCCGAGGGCTCCGCAGACACACACAGACCAGCGCTGCGGGACCAGGTCTGGGAACATCAACTGCAAGCTGCCTCGGGCAGGCGGGAAGACAACAGAAGATCTTCAGAAGATGGCTGAAGGGCAGATTTCCACCTGTGTCTAACAGAGGCAGCATGGCTTCAGTCAGCCACTGCCCAGTCCACAGAAACCACCATTTATATTCTCCAGTATTATCCACAGACAGAAAGAGCAACCAAAACATCATCTCGGTGCTTCTTTGAAGCCCGTGATACTCAGAATTCACCCAGCAGTCGTTAACCATTAAGATAACACCAGCATAAAACAAAGGTTCACATCAAGCGCACAGGAAACACTGCAGCAAGGCTTGAAGAGGCATCAAGCAATCCACCAGCACCCAAGCCCTTGAAGAAGAGTCCCTACGCTCTCACAGCTGGGAGAGGTCTGCTCTGCAGCTGCTGCTGACACCAGGCTACCCTCCATGCCCAACTCCTGTGTTCCCTGTTTGCCCCATTATTGTGACCATTTGTTACTGCTCCCACCAAAGCCTAAACTCATCTTTCCATTCACCTGCCCTCCAGGCAACGAGTGATGAGCAAGCCACAACAGGAACAGGGTATGAACGCTGGCGAGAGGAAATACAGAGGCAGAGAGAGGAAGAACGAACAAGGAAGGTGCCAGAAAAAAAAGCGGAACAAGAGTCCTAGCAATGAAAATACTCCCAAATCAGCAAAACTGGCCACCAGAAGACAGTACCAAGCAAGTGGCAAATCACAGCCAGTCCACCTCACAATGAAAACAACATTTTAACATCGACCTTTATGCAACCCTGCCAAGCAGCAAGCCACAGCAGCACCACAGTACTTCAGCCACAGGCACCCTGGGTGCTCCATAAAAAGGACCAACTCCACCAGTTTTTCCAGCACTTTTTCATTTAGGTAAAAAGCTGCTACTGAGAGACTCCTGCAACTTCTGCGTCAGCTTCCTAGAAATTGATGCCTTGAGGTCTTAATGCTATTCACCTCCCCTTTGGGACCGAGCGATAAAAGCTCAGACACGTACAGAGCTGAGTAAATGCCAGTGCCTGCTTCTCCTAGCTACTTTCAAGTCACTATACCAGCACTGCTGGAATTACAATTTCCTGGGTGGACAAAGACTGCTGTAAGCCTGAACCACTGGGCACAGCCAAGATTTTTAGAGTAACAGTATTCCAGGTAGTGACACCATCAATGAAAATTAAAGCCTGTAACCGAGTCCTCCCAATTAATCAGCATTTGTACAGCAAAGTCTCACAGTTCAGTTCTGCAGGCATTAGTGAGCACACTCACAAGTGCAGCCAGTTCAGTTACAACATGAGCAAGAACAGTCCGAACCTTGTAAGGCAAAAATTAAAGGAAAGCATCAAAAGAAAATAAAAGCCAGGCATCAAATCATATCCTCAAGAACCTCAGGACACGTACCCGGATGATGGTAGAGATGGTAAGCCGGTATTTACTCAGCCCCGCCCTGCTCGGCCTCGGGAGCGGACGTGTTCTCAGCTGGTGGTTCGGCTGTCTTCGTCTCTTTGCCATCTTGTGGTTTAGGGTTCTCTGGGCGTCTGCGTCGGTAGTTGAAGTTACGACGGTACCGACGTTGAGGTGGCTGCTGACTTTGGGTCTCATCCCCTTGGTTCTCTTTATCTTCTTCGTTCCCGTCCTCTCTAGGCTGTCTTTGACGAGGAGGACCCCTGAAAGTCAAGCTAGGCTTTAACAATGCAGCATCTGACCATCACCATGTTCTGTCTCTGTTGCTAAAAGGCAAGGTTTAAAAAAAGTAAGTTGATCTGCAGCATACCTGCGAAATCGTGGTCTATAACCTCGATACATGTTCTGCCTGACTGGTCTGCCTTGTTCTCCTGCACCCTGGTTGTCAGCACCCTGGAAGATATGAGGCAACAAACCATCTTAGCCACCTGCAAAAGCCTATTAACGCCACAACTAGTCAAGCCGTGAGGAAGATGGCTGCAAGGCGGCTGCCAGGCAAAATCTGAGGCGTACAACAAGGTGGGCAGCCATCTAGGGCACAAGAGTACGCACAATGTGGAATTTGTGTTTCTTCCAGTTAATCATACACAAAGTTAACACAAATTCTAACACCCTCTGTTTTTTAAAAGCTGTAACATTAAGACCTTCAGCTTGTCAACATCTGCTCCAATGTTGCATCTTACTGCCAAACCTTACCAAAACCATCCTGAGTACCTACAAAATAGCGACAAAAAGCAGCATCTCATCACCCTGCTCCAAAGCAATCAAGCCAATTTAGCATCACACTTTAAGCAAATGTTACCTCCACTATCTCTCCCTGCACGGGAGGGTTGGAATATTGTGGTCGACGCCCGTAGGGCCTACGCATATAGTAAGGTGGGTACCGCCGCCTGCGATAGGGACGGCGTTGCTGGGCTTGACCTTCTGGTATGTTCTCTGCTCCTTCGTTCTTTTCCCCACTCTCACTGTTCTGGTAGTTTTGCTGGTAGTTGCGTGGAGGACCCCTACGACGTGGATATCGTCTGTAATGGTTACGGTCTGCTGCGTATTTACTGCCTTGCACTGGAACTCCACCAGGACCTGTAACATTAGCTGCCTCCGCACCCTAAGGAGCGGGGATAGCGTTAGGTAAACAGTCAGCATCAAATCAGTTATAGCATAATATAATTTAGTACTGAGCAACTATTTACATCCACATTGTAAAGCAATGAAAAACCATTCAACTCTTCGGATGTCATCAGGCATCAACTCAAACCACAGGCACCACACCAAAGCCTGCAGACCAAGTTTTCCGTGCATACTCTAACACCCAAGAGATATGTTTACCTTTTCTCCCTCAACCACATCAAACTCCACGGTCTCTCCATCTCCTACGCTGCGGAGGTACTTCCTGGGGTTATTCTTCTTTATGGCAGTCTAACAACACAACATCGCAGAATTACATTTACAGGCACAGCATGAGAATACTATTTCGCATATCTGAAGACTTTTTAAAAAAAGATTAAGGAATTTGAGTATTTCATATCTTAGGAGGAAGACCTGTACTCCCGAAAAAGCAATTAAACCACTGTGAAAATCCAGGAAGCCATAAAATCTACCTGTATTACTATAGTTCTGGCCTATTTGAAGTGTGCAACAGCTTTACCACTGACTGGAAACATCTGTCAACATGCTGTCTGCTAGCTGAAAAAGCAGTTTGAAAACAAATAAACAAAACCCACAATACACACTGGCCATAGTATTCCTAACCAGAGTTTAGCATTAAACAACACCCCCACAGTATTTATACATTCCTCTGAAGTCTATACACCAATATATAAGCCCTTCCAATCACACACTCAGACTTCCAGCCCTCTGCCATTTCCCACACCAGGCAGTAGCCTACATGTCCCTACATCAATGGCCAGAAGTCAAAAGATTTCTTTCTCTGAGGCTTCCAATACCATTGCTTCAGCCACAGTATTTACCAATTAATCACAAATCTACTCTAGCTGGGTATTATACACCAAGGATTAGCCCTTCCAGGGTGTCAGCACCAGACAAGCCTTTGTAGCAGTATCTGCATGGTAAATGACATTACTAGAAAACACTGAATTTTCTGTGCTATTCAGCAGTGGATTACATTTTTGACAGATGAGTTAATACTCAATATGCACTGCTCTCAGCCACATTCTGCTTATCAAACACTTTAACTGAACAGTAATACAAGTGTAACAACTTCACAAAAAAACACCAGCAACAGAATTTGACTAGATTTTTTTTCCCTAAACAGAACAAAGTCTATGGAAAAACATGCCCACGAGTCTCAGCCTATAAAGCGGTGACTTTAGGGAAAGATTGGGAGCCTTATTACAACAGTAGCTGAGTCTAACAGCTCTTTAGGAGACCCAAGCTTGATAACAGGGATGGGAAAAACCATACACAGCTGTAACTCCCCAAACAAGCCAATTTCTTTCAGACTAGACCCCTAAAACTGTTTTATCGTGAAAATGATTACATTAAAACAAACCACTGCCAAACTGTGGTTTTAGAAACCTAAGACAGTAGTTACATGACAAGTTCTGAAATCTGACTTGTCAGTCAAGGTCACTTGCAGGTTACCCTGCTTGCAAATCGAGTAATAAAGTCTGAATGCTTTCCCCTTCAGGGTATATATTCCTGCCTCAGTACACAGAAACACAGCAGAGTCACTTGGCCCTTCTCCACTGCCCATTACAGAATAACCTTTTATAAACAAATGCCTCTACATCTTAACAGCAGGTAACTCAGACACAGCACAAGCAAAAAGGTGAGAGCTGGCAAATCAAACTCAAGTCAAAACACTTTCCAGGAGTTACTTTTTTCCTCCCTTTCTGTTTACAACATCAGCAGTATATCCCTAACTCGAAACAAAAGAACAATCCATGGACTCCTAAATGCCAGAAGTAAACCACGCTCCACTAAGAACTCTTTGTGGGCTGCTTCACAACAAGAGATCCTGAGACAGAAAGGGTAAAAAGCACATTGCTGGTCGCAGCCTTACGAGGCAGACAAAGGACTAAACTAAGGCCAACCTGCTCCATGAAACAGAGTTGGTCTAGTTTCCAGAGGTTTACAGGCTCGCCATACGTTATATCTAAGTGTATGTATCTGTTAAATTGAAAAAATGCCTATTAAAATGTTTGCAGACTTTCATTGAAAACCTGGAGCATTAAATTCTATAAAAGTTTTGCCTAAAACCAAAAATCTTCACTGGCACTTCATCCCTATTACAGCCCAATTAATTTCTCTCCCTGCTGCAAGCTTTTCATTTAACTTTATTTCCATATGCTTACTTAACAACTATATGAATCCACAAGGCAACTTAACTGGACTTCAAACAGTTATTCCCAAGCCAACAGAGCATACCTGCAGACAGTGCAATTTTCATCACTATACAGTATCAGCCTGCTCAACCCCACGTATCTCATGTCCTCACAATGGATGTACGTGGATATGCAAAACCCCCAGAGCCAGCAGGCTCTACTTGCAATCCAACAGTGAGAAACAGTTGGTTGTGTTCAAGTAACAGTTCTTGGAAAACGTGAGGCTCTTTCGCAACTTCAAGCCTACTTACATGGGTCACGCATAGCAAGTTACCGAGAGGTAACACCTTTCTGTTTCAAGGAAGTCTTACCTGATGGACAAACACATCTTCCTTGGTGTCATTCCTGCAAGACAACCGGAAATTGAAATTCATGTATGAAATGCACAGTACATTAAACATTCAGTTGTTTGGGGTGGGGACAAAACATGGATCTGTCAAGACAACTAGCTTTGCTCCTCAACCTGCTCTCACCTAGTCCCGTACTAGCTTACTGCTCAAAGTGAAGAGACTGTCAGGCAGCCTATGCAAGGTTCACAGCACAGGCTGAAGTCCATCCAGTAAGTCGCATGTGAAAGCATTCTTCCTCCCTCCTGCACACCCCTCTACCCTTCACATCCCAGCAATGGAGATGTTTGAAGAACACCTGACAGTGTAACTAATGACAGTCATTTCTGGTAGTGCTCTGCGCGGGAGATTGGCTATCGCAATCTCTGAGACAGGCTATGATATCACCACTTGAGCCGTGCGTGATCTCTCCAGAGTTACATCCTCTCAGCCTCGATGTTTCCTTCATTTAAGGAGCAACAACAATAGCTGACACTGAAGGCAGCAGGGTTAGTCAAGCTGCATTTGTGAGCACAGAGAGGGAAGAGGCTGGGTTTCTCCCCTCACGAGAAACAGAAAACAGCTCAAGTCTGTACCTACAAGGATCCAAAAGCATCCTTCAGCATGATCACAATGCAGCTTCCACAGTTGCCACACTGAGGCCAGACAACCACAATATGATACCAACTTAAGTCAAAAAGTTTCTGTTCTGCATTTAAGAGGTATAGCCGAAACAGCCTCCCCACTGGTTTGAGAGCTGTATGTGACATTTACACCACTCGCAACAAACTTACAGCCACACACCCAGCTCACAGGGTACCAACTGAACCTCGCTGCGGTATTAGTTTCATTACTCTATGGAACTGTTTGAATCAATAGCTAAGTGGCTTTTCCTTCCTAGAATGACTGGTTAAAGACATTGCAAAGCAAGCTTGTGTGAAAATGTGCTCAGAGCTGGAGAGCTTACAGGTATGGGTAACAGAATACAGAAATTTTTTAAAAATTTTTTTTGAAGACAAAGCCAAGCATTCCTCACCACTGGCTTCAAAATGAGACAATGACAATTAAGACTTTTCCAAAAATTCAATCCAAGCTATGGCTATTCTGTCAGACAGCACCAGTAAAAATAAGTCACCCTGTTTCCTCAGGGAATTGATGCCTACAAGCCTCAAGGGTTACTGGAAAAAGGTAGTCAGAAGGCAAGAAAGCAGAGCCAGCCTGAACGTCATGAGGCAGCTTATCTCCAAGGCCCCATGATGCAGCACCCAGAAGCCCTTGCAAAGCCTGAGCCTAAATACTTTCTTCTTTGCAATCTCTTACCAGATGCTCCAAAAGCTGAAATCCTTCAGAAGAGCCCAGTAACAGGTTTTCAGTAAAAGCACTTCGCACCTTCCTTCACTCTCAACTGAAAAACGGTGGTAGGAAGTGCTCATCGTCTGTGCTCTGCAAGTGTGGACGCTCTACGCTCTTGCCCAAGTTTGATTTTGGGCAACCATACCAGATGCTTGTTTTTAAAGTCTCTTTGAAAACACAGTTTCCATTTAAGAGGACGTTGGATGTTTAGATCGATTAATAACTCAGTTACACAGATAGAGCTCAAGGTGTCTACAGAGTTAGTTAAAAAACACACTGGTCAATTTTAAAGCCCAGTGCGTGCCACAGGATTCATGACACCGTTTTCCAGCAAGCACATCTAGAAGCAGGAAGTGTGCTGCCACTTGGATGGTATAATAGTAATAGCTATCACTTTCTCAAAGAAAACTTGAAACGATACAAGAGAAACCCCCACTCTGAAGGTCTGATAAGCCATTTAGCTTATCTTTGCACTAAATGACTCTCCCCTCAACATCTTTAATCCGTAACAATAAAAAAAAAAAAAAAAGGAATTAGACAAGCAGATGGATTAAGAAAACACCACTGTTAAGTCCAGCAGAGCACTAAATACAAATCCAGGTATCAATGTGCAGCTCCAACTATGGTAAGAGGACCAAGTCAGTGGCCTGCACATCCATTTATTATTTTGACAACTGTGAGAAACAATTGACAGATACTCAGAATTCAAGCTAGTATTTCAGAACAGAAATCCACTTTTAATATTAAAAGAACACAGGAAATACCTGAAGTTAACGTGCACCTACATCAAAGCTAAATTTTAGTTCCAAAGCTAATTTTAGCTGCAAGCAGACCCAGCCGAAGCAAAGACAAGCAAGGGCAGGAGCTCCCGCAAAGTTTCCCTTGCAGCAAGCCAGAGAGATTCCAGAGTTGAGGAAATGTCCTCCAGTTCAGTTCTCAGGCTGCGGCTCTAATCTCTTGATAACACGAGATCACACTGGGTTTCTCATTAAAAATGGCAACCTCAGGGATTAAACAGCTGCCAAATTAATGACTGGGGAAGCCATTCGGATGTCTTAACTAGCTGCTGTTGCTTCCTCGCTTGACTCACATCACTGAGCATTTCCACTACTGAGGGAAACAGGAAAAAAGCCTTCCCTAGAGGTAGGGTTTGTGGCCTATGACTTTATACGCATTTACAAAAGCCAAAGACGCTAAAGCTTGCAGCACCAACAACTACTTGACATTTAACATTAAATCCTACATGAAGAGTGCAAACTGGGCAGACTCAGAGTCAAGTTTTTAAAGCTACAGATGCAAAACCCATTAGGGAGCTTGGCAGACACTTAAGACTGGGTCATAAGGTAACATAGATTTAAAAAAAGAAAAAAAAGCAGTATTGAAAAGGAACCTAAATAAAAGGCCCAATAAAAGCACCAGTATAGTATCTACACTTGCTTCCCTGAAAAGGCATTCCCAAATATTCTGCCAAATTCTGAAACAGTGGGTTTGAAATACTAGGTGTTTAAGGGAATATGGCCTCTGCAAAATACAACTCACAGGGAGGCCCTCCAGAGCTGACTAGCACCAGAATTTCCCATTTTTCCAGAACTGGTTTGCAGAGCAATTCCAAGACTCCTCCACTACTGGATAGCTTCACTGACAGGCCTGTTTGAAGTATGTACACAACTCTTTAAGTGTTCAAGTTTTTCTTTAAATATCAACTGCTGTCATCGAAAGAACCTTCTAGGCACTTGTTTCTTGAGACCCCTTTATACACCCCAGTCTTGCGATACATAAGAAATCTGAATTTTGCTCATTTCCCTATGCATTTAGGGTTTCCTCAAGAGAGCGTGCTTTTAACTACCAAGTGCTCAAAGCAATTTTTGCTTACATTGATAGGCCTGAACTTCACGCAGGAGTTTAAACAAATATTTTGTGCGTGTGCTAACAGCCCGCAGACTTTTAGACCCCTAAGAGCAAAAAAAGAAAAACCCCCAAAACCCAAACCACCATGAAAAAACCCCAACAACTTCCACGTAAGAAATATCACCATGAAATTAAATTCCCTGAGAGAGCAAGGTGCTTGCTAAGATTAAAGTACTAAGAAGCCAACCCAGTAAAAACCGAGGGGTGAGAGACCCTGGGATGGAGGCAGGACACATCACAAGTTTCTCCTGCCAAGCGTCACCAAGCAGGGTGACAGGAGGTGACAGAGCCCGCCCTGCTCCCAGAAGCGTGCTTCGCCTCGGGTCCGACGCCTGCCAGGCCCGAGCACAAGCCACCCCCGCCCCGAGCCCTCTCTCCCCCCGGTGCCGGTGCGCGTGTGGGGATGTGCGTGTGGATCCGCCGCCGCCCCCGGGCCCTCACCTGTTGATGAAGCCGTAACCGTTCCTCACGTTGAACCATTTCACTGTTCCCAAAACCTTCGTTGCTGAGGGAAGGGAAGGGGGAAGAGAGGGAGAGGAGGCGGGGGGGGGGGGGGGGGGGGGAGAGGAGAGAGGCGGCGGCGTCAGGGCGGCACGTGGCGGGGCGGCGCACACAAAGGCCCCGCGTGGCGGACATTTTGAGCCGCCCCGCCCCCACCCGCCGACACGCGGGGCCCGGCGGCGCGCGCGGGAGGGGTGGGGTGGGGGGGAGGAGGAGGAGGGCGCCCAACGGCCGCCGCGGGCGCGAGCGAGGGGGCGCGCGCGCCGCCCCTCAGCGAAGGGGGAGCTCGCGCCGCCCCTCAGCGATGGCGGGGGCGGAGGGGGGGGGGGGGGGGGGAGCGGGGCTTCGCGCGCGCCGCTGCCGAGGCCTCCCAACCGCCGCGGACCCCCACACCCTCCCCCCCGCCCCGTCCCCTCACCGATGACCTTCTTGTCCCCGCCGGCGGGAGGCGCCGCCGAGGCCAGGCCGCTGCCCCCGTTCCCGGTCCCGCCGTTAGGCTTGGAGTCGGCGGAGGCGGCGGGGGCCGCCGCGGGGACGGGGGCGGCGGGCGGCTGGGTCTCGGCCTCGCTGCTCATGGCGGCGGCTGTTCGGTGCGGACGGTGGTGGTGACTGGCTGTTTGCGCCGCCTCCCGCGGTGTGATGGTGACTGAGGCCGGCCGTGGGGGGGCTGCTCCCTGCTCCGGGCTCGCTGAGCTCCGCTCTCCGCTCCCGATACCGATCGAACTGGCCACAATGGCGGCCCGCACCGGCTAGCCACCCCGCGCGCCCCGCCCGCGCGCCACGCTATTCGCCGCTCGGCCCGCCCGTTAAGCGACCAGCGAGCCCATTGGCTCCCTCCTTCCCGGCCACCGCCCCTCGCCGAACGCCTACTGGCGGCGGCGCCTGCCTTTCCTCAGGAGCGCGCGCCCACTGGCTGCTCCGGCCGCGGCTGCCAGGCTCTCTTTTCTTACCGGCCTACCCGGAGACCCCACCCCCGCGCTCTGATTGGCCTCCGCCGCCGCTCCCGCCCCCAACGGGCCCGAGCGGGGAAGTGCGCGCGACCATGTGGCGGCGGCGGCTGCGGCGCCCGGGGTCGCTCCGTCCCCTCCCGCCCCGGGAGCACCGCGACCCCCGCTTCCTCCCCATCCCTGTCACCCCGGCGTTACCGGGACTCGCTTGGCGGCGTTTCCCCTCGCGATGGTGCGGGCGGCCCCCGCCCTCGGGTGCAGCCCCGGGCGCTCCCCCGGCGCCCGCGCCTCCCGTTAAGAAAAATAACGGTCAGAAGGAAGGAGCCCGGGAGCGTTAATTAACGGTGGGAACTGACGGATCTGGAGAGATAGTGCAGCTGCTTAAAACAGCATCATTCCGGGCGGCTAAAGCATCGCAATGGACCTCCCGAGAACCGGCGTGCTGCTGTAACCGACTGGGGGGGGGGGAGGTCTCTCCTCTGACCCCCGCCCCCAGCTCTGACCCCCCCTCGGGGAGCAGGCAGAGGGTCCCGAGCCCTGCGCCAGCCCTCCCGGCGAGGAGGGGAAAGGGGTCCGGGCTTCCCCCGCAGAGACGCGGGCCCTGGTTTTGGCGGGGGGGGGGGGGGAACTGCCCGAGCCCCTCGGCGCAGGGGAGGCACGGCTGTGGCTCTGCTCCCCTCTGCCTCGCTCCCCACGGAGCTCCTTTGATTGCACCTGCCTGGGTAGTTAAGATAAATGCCTCCTAATTGGGCCATTGGAGAGCCAGGCCACAGCCCCGGGTCAGAGGTCTCCTGAAAGTCTTAATTAGCCTTTTCCTAAGCATCCTACCCTTCCCTTCCCGGGGGAGCGTCTCTGCCAGAGGGATGGGGAGAGGCTGTGGGGCAGCTCCCCGAGCCCCGAGCCCTCCTCCCCACCCAGGCAGTCGGGAAAGCATCACTGCTGGGTTGGAGCCCTTCTCTAACAACCACCCTTCACTTCCTCTTCGCCTCCATCCCCATGATCTTCACCTTACAGCGGCTCAGAGAGATCCGGGATCTCTGCCGGATTCCCCAGAGGGAAGGTCCAGGGGAAACCCAGTGTTCTAGTCCACCACGTTATTTTCCTTGGACACTTGAAAAATGTGGTTGTTGGCCTACAGATTCATAGCCCTGCCCTTGGCTATGTGATTCCTCCCACAGAAAAGGTCACCAGCAGCCACCAGGAAAGTCTCTGGGAGCTGACCCATCATTCCACCACCTTTGTGACCAACGTGTATCCCCTTGGGATCAGCCCTTACAGCATCACCCACAAAATACTGTCAGTTCCCCCATCCTAGTGTGAACAATAGAAGCCAGGGACCCAGTTTCCCACATCACACCATGGCCAGGTGAGGGGCTCAGAGGGGGCCAAGGTCAATCCACCACAACAACCAATGTGGGTTTATGGACCTAGGTCTTGTCAAGCTGTCTTGGTATCTTTTCCATGAGATCTCCAACTCGGCTAACAAAGGAGAGAGCTTTAAAACAATAATACAATCCTGCAAGGGATCTGCATCAGGATCGTGACCTTGAAACCAGAATGATATCAAAATGGGATGATACTCAGTAAGTCCATTGAAAAATAAAGTCTTAAAATGTAATGGCGAATAGGGAATCCACCATGCAAGAGACCTTAGCGGGAGAAAATTGGGGAGAAAACTTCAAATCTCAGTGCTGAAGCCTGTGAGGATGTCAGGGCCATGCACCTACAGAAGAAAACATGGGCCACCCAACAGCTAACAATGTCTTTTGGGGGAGCAACACTGCAGGGCCCAGAGGCTAATCTGATCCTCAGATGAATCAAAAGGCAATCAGAAACACTGTCTCCAGTTGCAGCATCCACAGTTGGAGGAAGACGCTGGAGCTCAGAGAGAGAAGATCCATCATCTGCTCTACAGCAGGAGATTCCAGGACTGGCTACATACAACATAACTGAAAGGGGACTTCATCATGCGGGAATTAAACCCAAAAATGCGGTCTTTGAGAAAACTTTCAGCCTGCAGATAAGGAACAGCAGGATACATAAGCTGGAACTCTGTGCATTCAGCATCAAAGAGAAATCTAACAGGTTATAGTTAGCCATTGGAACAACTTTCAAAGAGGTTGTAATGGATTTGCTGCTGTTAATTAATTTGGGGAAGCTCTGTGACCCCTGCTACGTGGGAAGTCAGACTAGCTGATTGCACTGACATAAATACATCAGGCCAAGAAAGTGCCGCTGAGCCTGGACCCAGAAATAAGCTGGTTTCCCTGGTGAAAAAGTACGGTGAATTTGGGTACCCGCAGCCAGAACTGCAAACCTCAGCACTGCAGCTGGCAGGCACAGCTCCCCCGAGCCGCCTGGAGCCAAGTTACTGCCTAAACCCCGTAGGGAAGGGCCATCTGGACACGTTCCCTGAGCAGGACCAGCAGCTGAGTTTCTTTTTGGTCACCTTTATCTCACAGCTGTCACCCAGCTCCGGTTTTCTCCTCCCTGTCGGGAATTTTCAACCCTCATCTCACAGGAGAAAGCCCTCTGCAAAGTCTTTTTTGGGGCTGGAGAGGAAAGGGACGGTGTCCTTTGTGTTTCTTTCATCACCTGACATTCTGCAGGTACAAGAAGGTGAGATGCCTCAGGCTGGAGAGAAGTGAGCACGAGTGTCCTCAGCAGCTGTGCAATCCCAGGAATGGAGACCTGGAAATCCTGACAGCCAGAGCCTGCTTCAAGGACTTTAAACAGCGACGAGATAAAAAAAGCACACCAAAGCACGCCTGCAGGATCTGTCCTCCAGTACGTCAGTGCTTGGTATCTAGCACTGGTTAACACAAAAGCCAAGTGCACGGACTGCACCTCCCCGAGACAGCCCCACCCAATACACTCCTGCTGCCCAAGGAGTGATGGGACGTATCTGGATGGGATGAAACGCCTGCACGTGACAGAACAGACTTTGTCCCAACTCCTTTACATTTAATCTGCTGGATGAGAAAACTCACACTGTAGCCCAGCCCCCATGAGGGGTGCTTTCTTGTCCCCCAGCAGGTAGGTGAGCTTGCAACCTGCTTCTGGGAGAAAAAAGTCAGTTTTTCCACCAACCTGCAGCCTCAGCTGCGCTCTTTGTAACCATGCAGGATAAGGAGCCCCCATTTCTCCTCCTACAGCATAATCATTCTCTGCTTCCTAGCCCAAAGCCCTGCTCCAACACCCTTGTAGCACTCTGGTAAATTCCTGGTAACACCCATGGCCTGATGACCTAGTGCTGTTATGTGCCAGGGGAGGTTTTACAAACATTTCTTTACAACGCAACTCACCTCAGAGCCCAGCAAACTCATGCCGATGGAAGTCTGTGCCATACCCATTTCTTGTGCTTCAGAGTAAGGCTGCACATAGAAAGGTTCTGGAGATTCCCAAGATGACAGGAACCTCTCTGCCAGGCAGCCTTATTTACCTGCCAAGTAAAGGAGCTGGTGTAGCACGGCACTGCCATGCTCTGCCATGCTCCTTTCACCCCTTCTTTCCCATTTTGCTAATGCCCAGCAGCAGTGCCCCTCAATACCATGCACAGCAAAGGTTCCCTACTGAACCAGCTAGGGATAATGCACATTGCTGGAGATGCTATAGCCTTTCTCACCTGAAGAAGAATCTGTTCCCAAGCATGTTAACTGATGTGCACTGCACACATATTTAACAAAATTCTTTATTTACATTTCAAAATGTAAAAAAAAAAAAAAAAAAAAAAAAAGATAGATGCCAATTATTAAATAATTTCAGGCGAACGTCAAAAGCATGGATCTGGCCTGCAGAGAGGACTGGGGCAGTGGGGGAACTGGCTGGAGTTGGAACTGCATGGAGCCAGCACAGGCCTAAACACTGGTGAAGGAACACTGAAACAAAGAAGAAACAGGTCCAAAACGCTGGACAGCCATTCCCAACTCATCCTACAACAGCAAGACTGTGCAGTGACACTGGGGGCCGCTACAGCGATTTTCAAGTGAGTGCTACTTGCTGTATGCACTAGTTCATGTCAACCCTGAGCTAGAGAACTCAGGAGTCATCCTGGGTCTCCATGCCAGGCATCTGTATCTAACTCTGAACTTAAAACCAACAGTGCCTGTTTCTCCTGGCTGATTTTAAAGGATCTTGACAAGTAAATGATTTAGCTGTCTGAAGTTGGGCAAGACAAATGCCATTCTTGTCTACAGGCAGCTGAGAGGCAGCAGGGTGCAGAAAAGCAGTTCCTAAGACCTGGCTGGGAAGTAAGCAAAATGGCACCAGCCTCGTACCTAGAAATGAAAAGTTTCCAGTCCCAAGTTGGATGTTGGCCAGAGATCATGTACTCCAAATTGTAATGATCAAGTCTGGGCCTGAGGACAACCCTAAGGGGACCCAACCCATCAGCACCTGTCTGCCCATCTGCAAGAAAGCCCGTTAACAAGGTTGTCCCCATCTTCAAAAGGCTATAAATTCCACCAGAAGTACCAGGGAAACAAAAGAATAATTACATTCCCTGTTGTCACTTCATCAAATAGGAGGAGTTCCCAAGAGTCTGAGGCGCTGCAGATCTGAAACACTTTATTATGGAAGCAGGGACGCGTCTTCGTGGCTAATGCCAGATGTCTTTGGAAATCATCTAATGGGGAAGGTCAAAAATTGTGGGGATTTGCTTTTGTCAGTGCCTGCCTGCTGAAATTTGAAAAATCAGCAACCAAAAGGCTAATACAGCAGATTTTTGACAAGCTGCAGCCTGACACATTGAAATCTAGACAGATTTGTTTAAATGCTTGTGTTTTTTATGGTGAAGTGGGCGGACAAATGGAAACAGAATACTGTATGTTAGCCTGAGCTCTGTCTCGAGCCTTTGGTTTAACCAAAATGAAGCCTGAATAATAGTAAATGCTGGAAACATCTCCCTTCAGATGAGAACAGTGGTATTTTTTCGAGTTAAGACTATGTAACGTTAATTCCTTGGCCCTTCAGTGGTGGCAGTCCTGCAGCTGTACCATGCAACGAGGCTCAGGTCCTCTCTTCCTCCTCTGTTCTTGATCCCTGCCTGCCCCACACACAGATACTCTGCTTTCTGTAGCAATAGGAGAGTTCACCAACCTGCAGGTCAAAGTGAAGCCCCCCACCCCCAGACTGCCTGGGTAATACCAGCTGGATTCCTGCTGCAGTTCCCTTTCATCCACTGGTTTCTAAAGCCGAGGCTTCGAGGCAGCCTAACCCCATCCAAGGCAGAGCTCCCACAACCCCATCTTCCCCCTGATTGCAGCTGCAAAATCTTATCCCTCTAGCACTGCCTTTGGTGTTTGTGTAGCTCAGACGGAAGTCAGTTCAGGGAGTTGAGCTGGCAAAAAACTAACGCTGTTAGAGAAGCATTTTCTGGTGTTTCACTGAGCTGAGTCAGCTCTCTGCAGACTCAAATGAAAGTGAAAATAAGTCAAGAAAAAAGCAAGGAACAGAGCAGCCCAGAGTTCAATTGCACTGGGTGCCTGTGAAGACTGAGACTTACCACATTTCCGTTTCATTGCTTTACATTTCCCCACACTGAGAGATCACAACTGGCAGTTTGGGTTTGTTATTTGGACCCGTAGGCACATTCTGGGGACAAACAAATACATAACATTAAACCTTATAAAAGCACAACAAATCAAGTGACAGGTACTTGAAGACTGGTTAAGAGGTGTCTGTGCAACATCAGGAACAGGGAAATCTAGACACAGCTCTGAGCAGCATAGAAGCACCATCGCACATTTTGGCAGCGTTCAACTCACTCTGTGTGCAGAGGTTTGGGATACAGACCACACCCCGATCCTTTGAATGGGAGGGAAAGAACAGAGGAAAAACCAGAGAGCTCCTCAGGAGATACAGCAGGCATCATGTCACTTGAGGCTGCTCTGGCTTAAATTTTTAAAGTTCCTAATTACAGCTGCAACAAGCAAAGCAAACTTGTATTTGTACAGAGAGGGAATCTACGCATGAGATAGCCACAAAGCAACCCTCATTCTGAATCTCTCATTCTGCTGGACTCACTAATCTTTCATGAGTCTCTTAACTTAGTTCCTTTAACTTGCCCTTTACTGCAGTGATGCACAAAGCAGGCACACCACAACCCTTCCATCAGAGCTTTTGGTGAAGACAGCTAGCAACACATGGATTCTATCATGCTGTACAGTTCCTTGCACGTGACCTTCTCTCAATACCTAACAGTTGTCAGCTCTGCCTGCACCCCACTTTTTGGATTCTCTGATGGCAGAGGCCCTTGTGCACATTATCCCATGCGTGTGCCATGAAGTTAGTGTCGGCTGTCTTGAACTCACTGCTATTTGTTAAATCTACTCATTACCCTGCCATGACACCCAGTCACAACGTTGGTAGCAACCACCACCCTTGAGCATATTTATCTTCAGCTTCTGGAAGCCCATCAGAAGATTAGTTTAATTTTTCTTATTAAACATGCTGATCATGGATCAGCAGAACTGATGATTTAGCATCCACTGAATAATCCCAGGCAATGGCACAGAAGTGATCTGCTTTACACTCTCGTCTGAGTTGCTGATGGAACAGCTTTTCAATTCAGCTTCCTGAACAAATGCAAAGCATTGCAAATATAGCCACAAGAACACAATCCCCGCTCAAAGACTAACTAGCAAGCGTGAGATCATAGCATTTCTAAAGTCAATCTATATGACAGCCTTTGCCTCAACAGATTTCCTGCTATTTTATAACGATGACAACCTATAATACCAGTTATCAGCACTGGTATTGCCTGGTATCCTGTAAACAGACAGCAGGAGAGAACAGAACAACCCTTGTTAATCCCCTACGTGACTTTCCAAAGTGGACATTCAGAGAGAAACAGGCGAATTCAACTTACTTCAATTTTTCTCATGACCAACAGCCCATCGACAATTTTACCTAGAATGGGAAAATTTATCCATGTCAATATGGCCATTTTTTACCTTTGCTCCCCCACACTCATCACAGGTACATGCATTTTTGTTCCTCCTGGAAAGTCTTGTGCAGTATATAACTACTGGGCACTTCAGGGTTTGTTACCGATCTCTAAACTGATAAAGGAAACTATCCCTCTTAAAACATTCTCCACATTAAGTGCATTTTCCCATCACAGGCGTGGCACGTGTAGAAATCTAGGTGTTGAGACCTACCACCACCAGCTGTGCTAAAATACAGCATGAACAACCTCTCTATCAACACAACCTTTGTAATGATGCAAAAATGGCAATGAACAATATCAGTGTTACTTAAGAATCAGAGGAATTACTAAGTAGGACATCAGCTTCAAGGCTGGCACTGAAATCCTACAGCTCAAGTGGCAGTACATGAAAAGTTAGCAGATGTGGTTTCATAGAATTACTACCCAAAAACTCTGCTGAAAGCTCCGTCCTCTTTGACAGTGGAGAAGAAAGGTATCCCTTCACTCATCTGTCACTTCTGCACTGGCACAAAGATTTATGTAGTAGCACGATACACCGAGCAAGGAACTGATCTAAAGCTAACGTGCAAAAAAAAAAAAATGTTTCATTTCAACAGTGATCCATCTCAGTGTCTGGCTGCACAGATATCTCCACTGGCACAAGCGAGGGGGGAAGAACAAGCAGTCCATGGCTGTTTGTTCTAGCAGCTGCACCACAGGGAGTGTCTGTGAGCTGGTACGCCAGGCCTCTGCTGCAGGTACTCACCAAACACAACGTGTTTTCCATCCAACCAGTCACATTTGGAGCATGTAATGAAAAACTGACAGCCGTTGGTACTCGGACCACTGTTTGCCTGGGGGTTGAGAATGGCAAAGTACAAAAAGCGTACAATTTAAGACTTCCCAAAACTGAAGGCACACACATCTCGCATAGGAAAGAGTTGTTGCTCTAGACCTAGCTTAGCTTATTTTTAGCTTATTGCTACACAAACCAAAGGAAGCAAGATATACATCTGCAGGAGAGTACCCTGTGCTGGGACGTGGCATGCCACCAAGTCTGATCATGCCAGCGTGCGCAAGAGCCAGGTCACGAACTTTTTATTATGCTTCTACGAAGGCACATTCAGCACAAGACTGTGCTGAAATCTGGGCTCTAGTGCATGCTCCTGAAAAAAGGCTGAACTTTTTGGTGATGACTACTTACTGGCTGCAGTATGGTCCTGGGGAAAACTGAAAGCCAGGAACTGGGGCAGAAAAAAGCGCAGTTGATTTCTGCTATTTGGAAGGTTTCCTCGGAGTAAGTTAGGGGAGAGTGTCTGTTCCAATGATCAGGATGAGAGAGGCGACGATCATACTGGCACAGGGCTCACAGGAGCAGTGTGATGCTGATGTGAAATCTAATTCACACCTCAGCACAACACCCAGGGCATTTGCGCTCTGCTAAGAAAACAGCTCTGCAACACTTAAGTCCATTTCAATTTTTCAAAGCTCTATTCACAACTGGGAGATACTAAAGCATGTGTCTCTGCTGACAGGTGAACGGGGCAAGTTTCGCAGCTGTAGGACTGCACAGGACACGGTCACATTGGATTTTTACTTATTGCTAGCCAGCTTTGGAAGGATGCAGTTGGGATGGATCGTGGTTTGGCCCAGCAGAGCAACTCCAGAGCCATGCCACTTTAACACAAGGCTAGCAATACCAGTGTGGATCCCTTCTCCCACACCAGGGTACACTGGTTGCTTAGCTGTGTCATGACACCTCTTTTTGGGCCGTGTTTTGAACTGGATGAATAACTAATCCAAATGGTGAATGCCCTAAGCAAGTGGTTTTAAGAGCAGGGCAGCTGAAAGAGCTGGGGAAGAAGCAGCTGTGGATAGAACACTGAAGCACTGGCTCCACTTGATTTCTATTGCAAAAGTCAGCGTATTGTTCCTACCAGACAACATGCAATGGTTGCAGTTTTTCCTACAATGTTGAACAGGAAGCATATGTTATAAAAGATACCATGGTAACACTGCTATGGCTTTGAAACTCCCAAATCTCTTTGTTTCATCCTTGCTGAGGTCAGTGTTTGATAACAGTATCAGGGAAGAAGAAAACACCACCACTTGCCAGCGTATGAAAGCTGTAAGAATCAAGCTATTCTAAAAGCTGACCAAACAAAGCCTGCCCCAGCACTCCAACAGGTAAAAAAGAAAGGATGCTGCAGGATCAGGACTTTTATGTTACTCAACACATTAACCCATGAAAAGTCTTCTGACTAGTAATTACAAGACAGGTCTTTCAGACCTTGTATCCAATGGTGGAGATTTATTTTGTCCAGCAAGTAATTTATACACTTTGGAAAAGGGCACAGAGAAAGTACCAGAAGCTTTTTAGTCTTATAATGTCATTATTTTATACTCACCATAGAGAGCAGCCCAGGAGCAGAGTGTTTCAGCTTGAAGTTTTCATCTGCAAAAGGACCCCTATATATACTGGCTACTCCAGTGCCGTCTCCCTGTGGGAGAGAGGTGCCCAGTCAGCCATAGCATTTGTTCTGTAGCAATTAAATTTAAAAATTAATTTTAAAATCCCCAGGCAAAAGGACAGGATTAAACTCAGCCCAAAATGGATGCTGTACTGCCATTTATATACACCAGCAGTGAACACATTCCATGTTTCATTTCTGAAGAGGAACAGTGACTGGTTTCTAACTACACAGTAAACTGTTTGCTATCCATATGATGGCAGAAACCCACAGAGATGGTAAGGCTTAAGTCCAAGCCTCCCAGAGTGAGGTGGAGGCTACAGATTGCTTGGTACGGACCCACCTGGACTTGGCAGGGAAAAGGGAGGGGACGTAGAAGTATGGGCTGGTGTGACAAGGAAAGAAGAAGTGGTTGTGTGGAAAAAAGTCGGCTGATGGTATGCTTACTTATTTCACCTTATTTTCTGTGACTTTACTGGAAACAGGGAAGTGATGTCTCTGTTCAGCTAGGACAGTTTCTAAAATACAGAGTTACTAATTTTTGCTGTACTTTCTACCAAGTCAAGACATCTCATACTTAACTACAAGCCTGAGCACTCAGATCTCAAGACACTTATAAATTCAAGCAGCATGGCCCGGAACAGCCACAGACTGCAAGTTTTGACTGCTCACAAGTTTATAACTTTGCAGAAGCCTGACGCATAGTTCACATAAGACACGTTAACTTGTCAGACTGCTGGAAGGCCACCCTGCCCTTTGGTCCAGCATTGCAGAGACACTCCTGTGTGATGCCAAAAGGACTGAGCAGGGACCTTTCAATAGAATGGCCTTAAAGATGCTGCAGTGGGGAACCCTTCAGGGAAAGCTGTAGAAGCAATGCAAACAGGTATCTCTGGCACGGTCAGTTAAATTCACTGTTCTGACAGTAATTTTTTCCCTTTCTGTGTTGATTTTCCCTTTCTTTGTCGCTTCAGCCCCATTTCTTCTGCCTTGCTGCAACCTGTCTCCCTTCACTGCCTTTCTACTTAACACATACGTTCTTTATTAGGCCAAACTTAACAGGAAAATAAGATGTCGGTAATATACCATGTGCAGGTCCACATCTGTTGCTCTGCTTGCCTAGCCCATGCTTCTTTTCCTCCTATTCTCTGTGGCTCACTTAAACTGTTGGCTCTGAGACAGGAACATATACGCTATCTTAGTGGCCGGTGTGACCATTCTTGCTCCCCAAGTGGCTTTGTAATAAGCGTCATTTATAAATTACAAATACTGGTGTAATCTGTAGTGCTTGTTGAGCTTCAGTGGAAGTAATAAAGCCCACTGAGACATTTGAGCAGCATCACAATTAGCGACTACCTAAAAGTCTGGCGTGGCTGAGCCACCCTGCTGTGTGGTCAGTTCTCTCAGTGACTTTCATATAACCAAGTTTTATAAGTTTGGTATTAAAAAAGCTTTATCACCCCCCTCATATTTTCAAACACTTCCAGAAATGAAATAATTCTACTGGGTCCTAGGACAGTGAAGAGACCCTGTGGTCCTCCAGCCTTCCCCATACACTCGGCTTATCCCCAAGTCAGAGCATGACCACCACTGCAGGCACAAAGTCTTTTCTACTTTGAGACAACTCAATAACAAAAAGTTAGTTTTGATTTAAACTCTCTCTTGCACTAGATACTTGGTTCTGTACTTAGGGTTTCTCTCCACAAAGCTAATAGAAATTCGCAGGGTTTCCTGTTTGGGGGAACAGGAGAAGCAGGAAGGACAAAAGTGTAAAAAAAAAATAAAAATCTTTGCAAGTTTGAAAAGCCTCTAGCTGTACTGCCATGTTTTTTTCAGACAGGAAATATTTTGGGAAGGAGCAGGTATGTTCACCCAAGACTCCAGATTTGGTTTCAAGTACATTACAGTCTGCTGCAGTAAGATGGCAGCAATGCTATGAGGAAACCTCCAGTTACTACTGGGTACCTCAAAACAGATCCCACAAATCAGCACGGGCCCTTGGAAACAGTTGCATAATATACCATGTAGGAAAAATACAAAAAGAATAGAGAAGTACATACGTTTACAAAGTCACCTCCTTGGATCATGAAATCCTTTATTACCCTAAAGAAGTAAAACAACTCTTAGTTCTCTGTAGACAAATGCCTCAAGAAGTTTAATCTGTGTGATCTCAGACCTGGCACAACAGGAACGGGGGATCCCTCCCACTGACCCCAACGTACACATCTGACAGCACCCCCAAATCCCCCAAAGCTAAAGAAGGATGACATTAGCCACGACCTTCAAATGCCTCCCAGACCTAAAATGCCCAGAGGCAGGTCTCAAAACCACATCTAGCTCAGACTGCTACTTAAGTGCCTAAACAAAAGCAGATGAATTACCTGTGGAAAGTGCTTCCTTTATAACCTATAGGGACACCATCTTTCCTGCAAGGAAATAAAAAGGAAAATCATTGCAACTTACTGGATATCCCAACACAAAACCCTCCCAGGAATTCAGAGTCTCAAAGCATTGCCCTATACGTTAGTAACTGCCTTGATATACAATCGAGCACTGCAGCCTGGCTCTCAGCTGGTGCTATCAAGAGGCAAAGGGAAACCACAAGTGGGCTCTGCACATTAAATGACATGGTACCCTACAACATCCATACCATCAGCTTTACAGGATCCCACTGCAATTTGTATCATGAGCAGGTGGACTTTTTAGAACAACCTGGGCGTGAACAAAGTCATGCCCAAAAGAGAAAGTCTGCCATCTCTGTGACTGGCTGAGCCCGTCACAATTTAATCACAGCAGATTTCTGTAACTCTCTCATTTTGTACTGGTATAGTAAGAAAAACTTCCAAGTGAGCCTTCTTCCTACTCACCCAGCCCTGTCTGTCTGAGTAGGCTGCTTAAAAGGATGCTATAACCCACTTACCTGAATTCACCTGTACAAAACTGCCTGGAAAACAAAAAAGAAAGCAGAGCGTGAGGCAGATCTGAACTCTGAGGACACAGAGGGCTGTGTTCAGCAAACAGTCACCGACTGTTGTGCAGGACCCTCCTTACTGCATCGGGAGTATCCCCAGTGAAATGGGAACAGGCAGTAACTCCTCCCCACTTCCATTTCAAAACAGACTTCTGCGCTTTCTGCAGTTGAGGAGGTCAGATATCTAACACCGAGGTTGTAAGAGATGGTGAATGTGGGCCAGGCAACGTATTTCAGAGAACAGGGTATATCCATCTCTCCCGTGGAAGCAGGATGTCCAAGCGGTACATCCTTCAGTCAGTGGCAAGAGAACTGGGTGGCGAGGAGAACTCTACCATGACGTTAAGGTACTGCCTTTTGTAAGCGCGCTGAGTGTATCAGAAGCTCCACAGAGGGAGCAGGGAGGGACCGGAGTCCTTCACCTTCCAGCCAGATGGGCTGCCCCAGGGGATCAGGATGCTGCACAGTCACATCTCTCTGGGAACAGCGAGAGGAGCAAAGCAGGTGCAGAGCCTTGCTGGGGGGCAGGTGGTAGCCACCCTGCCGCGAGAGACACTCCTGCACCAAATAACCTTCGCAGCCCAGGTCCAGGCTGAGCTGCAGGAACGCTGGCTGCTCCTTACCTGAAGTTCTCTGCCGTTTTGGGTACAACGTCGGCAAACAGCTCAATCTTCATGCGGCCGACCTCCTGGGGAGACGGTGGCCAGATGAGCCTCCCCACACACACCAGCCTCCCCACCTCTGCGCCCACGGAACTCCCACAAATTCAACCTCCTGCTGCACCCCCCCCATCCCTGCAAGCCCTCTCCTGATGCACCTCTACACCCCTCCCCGCAGAGCTGCCACAAGCCCTTCCCGGTGCCCCCCCATAACCCTACAGCCCCCCGATGCTCCCCTGCAACTCCCTCCCGCTGCACCCCTGCAAACCCCACAACGCACCCCTGAACCCCCAAGGTACCCCCGCCATCCCCCACTGCGCTCCTACACCCCCAACTAACCCCTGCAAGCCCCCTTCCCCCCCCGCTCCGTGCATCCCGGGGTCATCCCCTATCCTCCCCCCCCTCAGTGCTTCCCTGCAAGCCCCCCCCCGGTGCAGCCCCCGGCCACGCCCGGGGCAGGGGCCGCGCCCTCACCCACCTGCCCGCCGATAGTAACATCGAAAAAGACGACCGGGTTGTTGGGGTTGGATGCCAGCACCGCCATTGCGGTCGCCTCTCCCGGAAGCGGAAGTGGCAGCGGAAGCGGCAGCGAGGGGCGGAGCCGAGGCCCCCTGGGAGCCGGCCGAGGCGGGCGGCGCAGGCGCAGGCGCAGGCGCAGGGCCGGCGCTGCGGGGGGCCGGTGGCCCGAGCGCGTTTTGCGAGTGGGCCCAGCCGTCCGTGGAGTCAGCCCCGCGGCGGTTACTGACCTGTGACGCCAGACCGCGCCGGGAGGGCGTCAGAGACGCGCCAGAGGGGTTTAGGACATCGGCGTTCTCGTGGCTGTCCTTTATCCCTCACGGACAGCTCTGAGCTTCCCGCAAGCACATTCCTTATTTCCAGGGCTCTCCCATCCAAGATGGTTCCCCTTTCCTGGGAAGCCCGGCAGGGCTGTGCTTCAGCAGGGCGCGGGGGCCTGTTTTCAAGCACGCCCCCTCCTTCATTTGTGCAGACGTGTCGCAGTGCAGAGAGTAGATACGAAATCTCCGACGCCCGATTTGAGATTTTCATGGGCTCTGGCAAGTGGCACCCGAGGAGAAGGTGTTGACGCCATTGCGTTAAAGGGTAAAGAAGTTTGGCAGAAAATAAACCCCCTTGCATTCCAGCTTATCCTCAGATGTCAGAGGGGCTGGGGGTGGCTAGGTTTAACTTCTGAGTGATGTCCAATTCAACACTGTAAGTCCGGTCGCGTTCAATACGCTGAACTATCACGATGACGGACGCACTTAATAGCGTACTGAACTCTCAGCTTAGCCACACAAGAATTACTGGACTTAGGGAGTTTAGTTGCGCTAATGAACTATCATGACTAGATTAATGAGCAGCACAGTTTATTAAAGCAACAGTACAGGTTCTTTTGGATTGCCGGTGATAAATACACTGTCTGCAAAGCACGTGCAAATAATAATACAGTCGACTACAAGCACGCTAAATTATGGGAAAACTCTATACGGGGAAGCACTCGGTATAACCGAGGGCTTGAATCTTACCCAACAGGTGTCCCTATGGGGGGGGAAGAGAGGTTCAGCCCGTCGACTGATCCCAGAAGTCAGCGATGTCCTCCTGATTTGTCTATGATGGTGTCTTCCCTAACATTCTTCCTCTCTTAAGCCCTTTTATATTTTCTTACTTTTTAGGTGGAGCTTGAGTGACTCCAGTTAGACATACCTTTGATTGGTATAAAGTTCTCTCACTTTACTTTTAAAGGTATATGCTAGAGAAAATCCAGAGCACATGCTCAGTGAGGAGTGGTTACACCTCAGAGGCGGGTAGGTTTTGAGATGGAGGTGTGTTTTGGTGTTATAATGAGATTATAATGAGCAAAGTTCATCCAGAGAACATGATTTAGTGTGTCACTACTCCAGAACTGGGCACTTATGATATAAACCAGAAGTAAGGCCATAGCGTTGACAGAACCCCCACTGTTTCACCTCCTTGCTTCAGTGGATTCAATGCAGGGACCTTCCATTCTTGTTCCAGTAGTTCCAGTTCCCGATTCCTGCGGTGATATCACAGAGCCTGGCCGCGGTGTCTCCACTCCGCTCCACTCTCCATGTTGTTTCTCTTAGAGTCAGCATACCAAGCTCCCCTGGTGCTGCTAACACCTAAGGTTGCAGGTTATGTTGCTTAGGGCATTATTATGGAACAGATTTCTTGTATATCCACTGCATTCCACCCTGGAGGCTTACCTTCCCTTAAGTGGGGGGACATATCAGTAAGTCACCGCCAGCAATCATTCCACAGACAGGCATTAAGGTGACCATGAAAGTTGTGTGGCCCTTGACTGAAGGCAAGGACTTTGAATTTTTAGTCAAGAACATCACCATCCCGGTGTGCCGAGGAAGGAGAGTGGTCTTGATGTTCTTTGAGGAGCTGCTCCTAGATGTGGCTAAGGTGGGGATTCTGGCTAATGTTTTTCTCCGTGTACGTCTGGCACATTTTCAGTGCTCCCTCTAACTCCTTTGCAGGCGGGTCAAAGCCATGGCCTTGGGCAGGTTTTCCTTGGTACTTGTGGCTGGGCCTGCCCTTCTCCTTCCAGAAAGCCATGCCTGAGGGCCGAGCTTGTCAGGGGTATCCAGAAAGGTGCAAGGGTGGGTCCAGACTCACCAGAAAGGCACGTCCAGGGGTCTGGAGATGCCCTGAAACACATACCCTGTGAGAATGGGACACCCTGAAGTACACATCAAGCTGTTTGGGGTGCCCCGAAAGGCACACCCAGGGGTCTGGGGTAGCCAAAAGCACAGCGAGGGCTCTGAGGATGCACTAAAACACACAAAGTGAAGTTCATGCAACACTGACATGTACACTGTGGGGACGAGCCAGAAGACACATCCAGGGGTGTGCGACACAGAAAATCACATCGAGAGATGCCGTCCCCCCTGAAAGGCACACCTAGCCAGAGTCCAAACGTTTTTTTTTCCCCCACGTAATACAATGTGACCCTTTTCATCGTGGCTTTTCCATCCCACATCCCTTTCTGGCATCTGGTCAGCATGATGTGGGCACCTTCAAGACAGCGTCCTTCTCAAAAGACTACACCTTGGGCTCTCCCATCACGCAGGCCTGTTTTTGTTTCTCCTTACTGACTCTGAAGGAACGAAACTAATCAGGCCTGTCTGGAGGATGCTGTAGTTAGTTTTCTTTTAACAGTTTCCTGTAGCCATCTCCTCCCCTGCGTGTATGGTGGAAAAGAGGAGCTTAATTTCTGCTGCTGTTATCCTCCTAACTTGGCCTAGACACACTTGAAAAGGCAGAGGGGACAGAACAGGAGCCCGTGAGGCAAAAATAATCTATTCAGCTGCCGTTACGACGGTTCCTCTTCAGTTTGAGTTTACACTGGGAGGAGGGGAAGAGCCCAGAGTCCCCACTGCCTTCTAGGAAAGCTCCTACACAGATTGCTTGGAAGCCTGAGAAGCAGTCCATTTGGATGCCTCAGAAGTCTATGTTCCTAAGTGCAATGGGGTACTGTCACGCTTGGGAAACAACTTTGTGCCAATATGCACAACGGTCGTTCTTGCACGTTCCTGCATTTGTCACAGGGCTAACGAGGAGCTAGCAGAAGCCAGTGCTAAGAGCCCTCAGCAGCAGCGGCGCACACTCTTCAGTTGCAAGGCAAAGAGTCTGAGCCAGACCAGGGGACGGAGCGGAAACCCATCGGGCTCAGGTAAGCAGTGGCAGGCTGGATTCTCCGATGGTCAGGTGGGTTAGGGCTTACGGTTGCGTTTTGCCTGTGATACTGAAATAGCAGAAGTCTTTCAGAAAGCTAGTTGCCTGACAGTCAAACATGGAAAATCTTGCTTCTTCCTTTGCCTGTGTCCCTTTCATCCATTGTTTCCTCTGGCGGGCTTAAACCTCTCCAGATCTTTACAGTGTCCTGTCACAGTAGAGAGTTGTCCATGGACTTCCTGGGATAGGTCTGCTGTAGAACTAACATTGGATCTTACTTTTTCTCTCCCAGTCACTGGGGAACAGGAAACCAGATCTGCTGGGGATTCTCCCCGGGCGCCTCCTGCTCTACCGCCAAACGTAAATGAGGTCCAGGGTCCCCCTTCCAGAGCAACACAGCCTCAGCGTGATGCTCTACGAAACAGTTATTAAGCTGGTAGAAAACACTTCTGAGAGTTTGTTCAAATTCTTTGTGTACCACGATCCTCCCGTGTTTTCCCATCACTGTCCCTCAGCCGGCCACAGGGCCTGGGCACGGCTGTCCCCTCTGCCCGCAGCCTGCTGCCGGGCTGGGGGTGTCTGGGCGAGGCCCACTCCCACTCCCGGGGTGGGGTGGGGGTCGCTGGGGGCTCTCCCCCGGGGGCCAGGGGTGTTTGGGGGAGGCAAGGGCTTGAGAGGCATGCTTGCTTTCAAAAAAACCAAGCATCTTTTCCCTGGGTTGCAATACAAACTGAGTGGATTACAGCTACGCTCTCGAGCCATACATTTGATTTTCACAGAGACTTTATAATGACAGAAAAGCATCTGCCATTGAGCATTTTAATGGCATGCTCTGAACAGAGATGTGGAGGTATTATACAGCACACAACACTTTTTGCTACGTTATTTTCTGTCAGAGTTCATAAAGAGCAATAACCAGAGTTTCCACAGCACTACTGGAGCCAGGCCTGCAGATGTGAACGCTTCAAACTTATCAAGGGTTTAGAAAAGTGTATATGATGGTGCTTTTAAAGACTGTGCACCTCTGCTCAAAAAGGGAGAAAGAGAGATTTGAGAAAGGTTATCAACAAATGTTCACAAACAAAATGTTCGTAGTAGCTGAAATTGTGAGAAGAGGACAGATATCTGTGTGTTGCTTAATGATCATGAAGCAACTGAGGGGCTGTTTTATCCTGAAGAACTTCAGAAAGTGAACCCTGACAAGGGCAGACTCTACAAAAGGGACATCATTGCTCCAACAGGGAAAGGAAGAAACAAACAGGGCTGGCCACAGAAATTTAACAGTTGGGTAGAAGCCACCCAAGTCCAGGCTTTGCAGTGGAGCAGGAGAGAAAAGAGTCATAGATATTGAGCTGTTGACCATTAGTCTCTGGATGCAACCATTCAGCCAATTCCTTATCCAAAAGAAGGGTGCCAGGTGTGGCTTTCTACATCATGCTACCCAGCAATGCCAGAACCTTTCCACAAAAAAAAAAAAAAAAAAAATTTAAAATGCTTGAACTTGACTACACTTGACCAGGGGAGGCCCCTGGATCTCTCCGGTAAGAAGAGGTGTTGCTGGTGGAAAAACAGGACCCACAGTGCTGGAATGACATCAGCAAAGACACCATGTCTGAAATAACACTGCAAAGAAAGACAGGGCAGTCTGCTTTGCAGAAAGGCTATTATCTGTCCCTCTCCACATTGATGCAATGTATGAATCATCTTCTTAACCCCCACAACAATGCTGCAGCTGTCAACTTTCCAGCTGTGGCAAGGAAAACAGAGCTCGAAAACATTGAAAAGCCTTATGCTTTTTCTATGACTGGGGATCTGGTACATATTTTGTGGGGTTCTCTGGAGGGTTTAACTGTGCCTCTACACAGATCTGGGGTATAGCACCATTTTGGGGGGGGATTATGCAGTTCTTTTATTGTGCTGTGTTCTGACTGGTGGCAATAACAAGATCCTGACAGTGATAAGCCACACTACTTGCTGGTAAACTGCCAGCACATTGACACGACCAGCATTAAAATAAACACTGGCCAGACCAAGCATGTCTCATTTAGCTTTGGAAAAAGACATTGTGAAGCTGTATCTTCAGCCCTGGAAGCCTCTGATATTTTAAAAAACCACACCAAAAAGGGGGCAGTAAAAAATTATGGGGACCTGTCCTTGAACATGAATACAGAGCCCAGGCCAGCAATGGTCTTGCCACAATTTATGGTGCAGTTGTCAGAGGCATAGTCCATGGCCTGTTTAGGAAAGCTCTTTTGAAAAGAAGTTTGGAAATTGTTAAGTCACATGTTAAAAGCACTGCCCAAGATATTGCAAAGAAAGTGCTTCCAAGGTTGTCATGGACAACTTCAAAATGCTGTCAAATCAGGAGCACTAGGGACTTGCTTATATTCAAAGAAAAAGCCTTAAAATAAAAAGCCGTGTCAAGCCCCTGGAGGGAAGGTCCACCCCAGCCCTTGGAGAACAAAAAGGAACAAGAAAACAGTTGGACCAGGACAAGAAGAAGAAGAAAAAGAACAGCAGTCCAGGCTCCACCATGCAAAAGAGACAAAAAAAACCTGATAAAGAGGTCCCCTTATACTAGAAAAGGAAATATATTCTAAAAGGGATGGTTTTCATTCATGACTGTTCAGAAGAATGTACCAAACACAAGCTGGATTTGTTTGAAGTGTCCCCAACACAGACCAGCCTTGAAAAAGCCAGGTTACTGAGGTGCCTCCACTTTCCACTGTTGCAGAGGCTGCACCTCTGGATTTTTCACAGCTGGGAATGGGGAAGGTTACATAGATCTGAACACCCTGCCGTACCTTTACAAGACTGTAAAATCTGACGGGTCCAACCTCCGAGACGGTGAAGCCGTGGGTCTTGCAATTTATCCACTGACGAGCTTTTGTTGAATGGTGCAGATGTAAAAATCAAGCTAATGTGCACCAAAGACAGATTTGTGTGATGACCTTCCCAGCAGCAGGATCTTGCAAGCTGGTTATTACCTCTGTCTCACGTGTGTGTGAAGATGGCGGTGGTGCCTGGAGTGCATTTGGGGCACGTTGAGGCATTACAGCCAATGCTAAATACCCAGTGGACCAGGTGTGCATAAAAGTGTTCAGCACACTGCCTGGCAGTCCAAATTTGGCAGGAAAATTTGTTTCTGGGATAGCTACACAAACTTGTTATTGTGTTTGTAGATAATGACACTTTTAGCATCACTTACACTAAGAACACTTCCAACTTTGAACATTATGATGTAAAGTTTGTGTCCCTCAGCGTGGAAGATGATCATATGCTACTGAAACTGATGCAGCCTGATTTTGAGAATGGCTGCTGTGTGAGAGAACACATGCAGCTCATTCAGACAATGGACAGCCATGTGAAGGACCATTCCCTGCTGCTTGAAGAGTTCACCTGTGGCTGTTAATTGTCTCCCTGTAATCTTTCTTCAGGCAGAGAATGTACTCATCACTGTTCTCCCATTAAAAGAGGAGACATAAGAGCAGAAGCATGCTTTGCAGGGACCGTGATCACCACCGTTAATATGAAAGTGTAGGGTGCATTTAAAAAATGGGATAGAAATAAACTGGCTCTTCAACTATATGTGAGGATGGACACCGAACACCTCTCAGTTTCCTTCAGCAGACCCCCTACGCCAAGGAAGCATTTATTTGCATTTACCGGAGCGGCTGGCTCCTTAGGGCCTGTGTTTCTCCAAAACTAGCAAGATGGCTTGTGATTATGCATTCACATAACCAGTCTGGAGAGCACTGGCTAGTTATTTTCCCAGATCAGAACGGCACGGAGTTTTTTTGACAGGTGTGGTCAAAAAACTGTATGAGTGTGCTTTTTTGTGATCCCCAGACCCCTGGGTGTGCCTTTCAGTGCCCCCCAGTGCAATCTGCATGCACCCCACGAGTGCTCAGATGCTTCACCTTCCCCTGCCAGCACTCAGAAAGCCTCGGTTCCCCTCCGAGGGCACTGCCATGCCATTCATTCCCCTCTGGGAGCACTCAGAGCTCCTCCAATCCCCACAGCGTCCGTTCATGTCTCCTCTACAACCCTGGCTGCAAGCTTTGAGCCTCCTCTTTCCCCTTAGTCCATGGGCACATCCCCTTCAGTCCTATCCACAGCATTCAGGTGCCCTCCCTTCCCCTCCAGGCTCGCTTAGATCTCCTCCTCAGTTCCCATCCCCGGGTGCTCAGATGCCTTCCGTCCACCTTGCTGGGCACTGCCCTCCCTTCCTCTCCCTTCCTGCACGCCTGTATCTCATCACCTCCCCTCCAAGCTGCTCAGCTCCCGCTTTGGGCAAGACTGGGCTGAGCTGCATATGCACGGTCACTCCAAGGGGTGCTGGGGACAGACAGCACCGTGCACGCAGGTTGCTTTTGTGCAAGGATGAGCCAGCACACAGGATCGTTAACTGCCCGTCCTTCCCAAAGCCCTGCCAATGAATGTCCTGCCAGGCATGTGTCTGTGATTCCAGCTGGGTGCAGGACCCCGGCATCTCTTAATTGGTATCTCCAAGAGGAATACAGCGCTGCCAGGATGTCCTTGTGCTTTTCTTTGAGGTCTCAGTGCTCCATCATACAAAGCTAAAGCAGAAACCAAAAGCTGTTCAGTTGGAGGTAGAGAGCAAGGCAGAGATCTCCTGCCCACCTCCTGCAGGGCCTGGTCCTGGAGGCTTTCTGTGGTCTCCGAGACACCCCATGCCCCACGGGCCCGAGACCTGGCAGCAGACAGGTACGGTCCTCCAGGCAAGGTGTCTGGGTGTGGATGCCCTGGCAGAGGGCATGATCGGCTTTCAGCAGACTCACATCACCTTGCAGCACAACGACCCTTCAACCAACCCTCCTCCCCCACCACCAGCTCCCCATTCAGCAGCAAACATCCTGCCCTTGGGGCACCCTGTCCCCACGCAAACTGCTGCCCCTGTCAAGGGGGAGATGGAAGCAAACCCCAGCTGTGACTCAAGGGGGAAGCACAAGTCTGAAGGTGTCTTCTTACCAGACCGTGATCTGGTCTCATAGCCAAGCTTGGTCCCCACCAGAACTGGCTTGTCCAGGTGGAACGTGGGTCTCTGGAGCTTGAAACTCGCCTTGTTCCCATTACAGAAGTACTCGTCCCTGACGTACACAATGACTGGCTGCAAATATGAGTGAGAAAAAAAACAGAAGTTGGAATTTTTCCAATGAGAGAACAGTGTGAAGACTTGTCTGGGCGTGCTAAGGCTTAACTGTTGGCCTGTCCACCCCTGTGGTCCTCAGGGACAACACAGGGCATGTTGGAAAGCCTTGGAGAAGAGCCTTGCCCTCCAGATTGCTCTCTTCTCTCTCCTCTTCGCAGGGCACGCAAGGTGAAGGACAAGCAGGACACACCACCTGGAACCTGAGAAGGTCCAAGGAGGGACAACCCCTGGGAAAAGCCCTGAACACTGCCCCAGGCTCTCTGACTGGTCATTACACCCTGCCAGCAAGGCTAGGGAAGACTCCAAAGAAGAAAGCCCATGTTCTTCTTCATCTTCAGCTTTGCTTTTCCTCTCCATTCACGCAGAAGTTGCTCTCTGGCAAAGCTGTCCACTGCAGTATTCTGCTGGGGCATTTTTTCTGCCTTCTAAGCTGGGGGAAGAATAAAGGGCAGGGAGAGGGGTCAGGACACATCAGAGTCTGAGGGAGGACAAGGAAAGCAGCCTCACCTTGTTCACCAGCAGCTCGCGGCGACAGCACTCCGACACGCTATCCCAGATGTCTGTGATCTCTGGGGAAGAAGGACGGGCCATGCTCGCAGTCAATAAGCTCCCCACCTCGCCAAGCCAGCAGATGCAGGCATCATCCTACACCACCACGTCCCCCCTGAAATCACCCGTGCAGGAATTGGCCTGCAGAGCTAAGTTTTAACCATGTCCCCATGAGAAGACTTCCCTGACGGGGACAGAGGTCTGCTTGAAATAGAGACACGAGAAGGCTTTGCTCAAGGATGTCCTCCCATCTACAACTGGAAGGCATCTCCGAATTCACAGTGATCTGTCTTGAGCATGGGACCTTCTGGCAGCACTGACCCTTTGTGAAAGCCACCAGGTGTGGGGACAGCACATGGAGGAAGGCAGAGGAGAACCACTCCACGGTTGCAGCTCCTCCTGGCCGACCTCCTTCACTCCTCCTCCATGCCTGGGCTCATCCCCGACTCACAGGGAAGCGCGGGTTGGGGTGCTGTGGGGACATAAGGTGTTCTGGTGAGGTGGGGTGTCCCACTGCAACCGCAGCTCATGTCAGAGGGGCTGCAGGGACCACCTCCAGCCCCTCAGGCACCCTGCCAGGCTTCACCCTACAAGGGGAAGGGGGCATTTTCGGGGGCTTCCCCCATCCATCCACTGCCCTCTTCACAGGGAGACCCAAAGAGTCACAGACAACCACCGTTGAACCTCACCTGAGCAGACACAAACATGGTGCCAGAGAAACAAGATTAGAAGACTTGAAGGTTGAAAAAAGTCAAGTTGAAAATAAAAAAAAACTCTCAAAGATAATTTAAGTTTCAGGAGTCCTTGCTCAAAAGTTGCACAAGCAGAGAACCTCTAGATGAAGAGGACCACACGCCTTGGGAAAAGATTGCTCGAAATTGTTTTGAGATGGGTATGAAAAGTAGCCTGAGTGGAGAGCAAGAAGACAAATTCCAAGCAAATATCTTTAACACTGGATCTCAGCACAGATACAAAAGAGCATGGCAGATTGGAAAACAGTTTTTCTTGGAACTGCAGTTGGAGCCAAGTAGGCTGTGTATAAACCTCACCTGATGTGTGCTCAGATCCTCTTCATTCTCCTGAGAGATTCTCTGCTCCCTTGCTTGCTCTCTTCCTGTTGGGGACCGCTCTTATCCCCACTGTGGCCCCCTGTGCCAGTTCAGATCCTCTCTGTCCCCCTCCAGGCACACTTGGATGGCCTCCAGGCTGATTCATTATTTTTCAGGACTTCTCCCATTCCTCCTCCAAGCACTCAGATTTCCTCAGTTCCCCCTCATACAAACTGATTCCTCCCATGTCCTCCTGAGTATGCACAGATCTTCCATTCCCACTCACGTGCGTTCAGATCCCTTCTCTTCACCACAGCTCACACTCTGATCCTTTCTGCTTCCCTCTTTGCATACACAGATTCCCCTCTACACCCCTGTTCTGCATGATCTGATGCCTTCCACTCCCACCCAAGCATCCTCCTAGACCCTCCATCACTGTCCGTGAGCATTCACAAGATCTACGCTCTTTCCTTCTCTGGATGTTCAGATGCCCTCCTTTCTCCTGCTCCTATTCCATTTCCCTCGTCCCCTCCATCTCCATCTGCCTTCTGGTCCCTTTACCCATCATCCTTGCTCTCAGAGCCCCTCCTTTTCTCCCCATCTTCCTTCTCTACACGTTCTCATCCCCTCCCTCAGTACTCAGATACCCT
Organism: Harpia harpyja; assembly: GCF_026419915.1. Lineage (NCBI taxonomy): Eukaryota > Metazoa > Chordata > Aves > Accipitriformes > Accipitridae > Harpia > Harpia harpyja. The sequence continues at coordinate 9,145,478 of NC_068946.1, read as the reverse complement.
CCGTTCCCCTCCACAGGCTTGCACAAAGCAAAATGGAAGGGGTAAGAGCATGCAAAAAGGGGAACGACCGGCATCTGAGCACAGATCGAGAGGAATAGAGAAAAAGTGGGCACATGGTGGAAGGGAACACTTCTCTGAGTTTTATTTACAAAGCTTGTAGTTTTGGACTGGACAAGGAATTGGCATTCAGGGGAAGATATGCTTCACCCCACCCCTCTTCCATTTTACTGAGTTTATCTACAAATTCCAGCCTCCAGGTGCATCTGGGATCACACACACACACATTTATGGTTGGGTAAGCTGAAAAAAAGCTGTTGAATAATTTAGTTTAGAAATGACCAGGTCAGTCCATTTGGCAATTCTCCCCCTGCAGTCCTTGTCATCCCACAGCAACAGGAGCCCAAACCTTGCAGTCCAGCTAATATTTTACAAACATCTCCCCCCATTTAGAAGTTCTCAGAGCTGATGCTCTGACTCTCCTCCTGCAGCTGGGAGGCTGTGGTGTCTCCAGGCGAAGCTACATTTAAGTACCCTATCTCAGAAGGTTGAGAGGGGGATAAGCAAAAGGATGAGTCTTGGCTTTCAGCTTCTCCTTCAGGCTTCGTGTCTTGCGTGGCCTTCAGGGTGCTGAGAGAGTCTGGTGGTTCTCGTGATGGGAAGCTGAAAACAGATTTCCTCTCTTAAGTCATTCTGCAAACTCTATCTGACCCTCCACCACCTGCACAGCCCCAACGCTCCTCCCAACATCTCTGTGAGGCAGCGCAGGACAATGGTCAATGCCTTTCACTGGGACTAAGGCTCCAATGCTCTTCCTCCAGCCAAGCAGCTGATGGCCCTCATCTACCCCAGAACCTACTCAGACTGTCACACTCCATGGCACCCAAAGCCTGTAACCAAGTCCGCTGTGCTGGGTCTCCAGCAAGCAGAGACCAGAGTTGCAGAGTCTCTCTGCCTTCCCCTTGCCTGTTTTGGCACAGATCGTGGTGCTCCTGGCTATACCAGTGGAGAAATAGCTCAAGCTCCCTCCTGCCCCATAGCCTGGGATGTGGGTCATACAGCTCTGGGCAGCAGTGGTCCTCTAGGCCTCATAACCTCTTTTGTAAAGACACTCCTCCAAAACCACTGGACACCAAGCCAATTTGTAAATCCCAGTGTTCCCTGACATATTTTGATAATTTTACTTCTCCACCCCATTAGTTTCAGAGTCTTTTTAATACCATTTTCCCTGTAATTTGACCAAAAAAAACCCAACCCCCCAAAAGAGACCCTTGGAGGTGAAAGCACAGGGTGGAGCAGCCAAAATGCTCAACTTCTCCCTCACCACGTGCACAGAGGCATTCCCTGCCTACTCCTTTTACCCCACAGTACCTGGTACGGGGAGATGGCAACACCTTACTCTGTAGTTGGCGTTCAGAGAAGTTAACACTCTTCGAGTCCTGAAAGGAGGAACAGAGACTTTCAAAGGAGGAGGTGCATGTCAGACCCTGAATTTCAACATACAGTCTTGGTCTTCAGAGTGCCCCCAGCTCCACTGACAGTTCTTCCCATGAACTCCAGCCCCACAGAAGTACTAATCATAGATTTGTCCTTTGGGTCTGAATTTAAACTATAAAAAAATAAAAAACAACAAAAAAACCCCAAACCAAAAACCCTAACTAGCCCAGGTAAAACAAACAGAAAGAGATAAAACACAGTGGAACACACAAACAGCTCTTTCTGCCAGGCCCCAAACAGCGCTTTCATCCTTAACAGCTCATTTCCAACCAAAATGGGTTCCCTCCAAATTTCAAAATGTACCAATAAACTTCCAAATCCACTTGTTTTCTTTGAAGAGTTGTTGAAACACAGTCTTTTACTTTCCTGGATTTTTTTCCATTTCTCCCCACAAAGTTCATCCTTAACTTGGTCAATCCAAAACTGAATTTTCTTCATTCAGTTCAATTTAGTCTGGGTTATTTCTCCTAATTTTAAAGCTAACTTTAAAACTAAGGTCTTTTAACAACTCTAAATCTGCAAAAGAGCCAAAGTGAAATTTCTGTCCTTGTGAAAAAGGCTCTCATCATGCAGCAGCTTGGGGGTGAAGCGATATGGCCAGTGCATTGAGCTTTCACCTGCCCACAAAGTCCCTCCTCACTGACAAAGCCGCTGCAATCTACTTTGTGTTTGGTGTCCCCTTCCATCCCAACCTAAGGATCGATTCAGCTCTTCTCCAGCACCCTCAGCTGCAGGTACAAACACCAAGCCGCACTCACAGAAGACATCAGCTCCTGCAACCCATCTGCTGAGACCAAGCCCTCTCAGAGTCTCACCTCCATGTTGGGAGCATGGATGCTCCTCAGCGCACGTTGTGAGGTGGGCACGTGACCAGAGAGCTGGAGTTTGCTCTCGTGCAGCCGCACATTCTCCTCGTCCAGGATCTTCACTCTGAGCACGTCACACATACAAGGCACAAGTTATTTTCCTTCCGGCACGCTACATTTTCAAAGAGGCATTTTCTTTTTCAAACTCAGACCCTTTGGCCTCCACAGCCTTCAGCTGTATGCCAAGGGCTTTGCTGGGGAAAGGGGCTGATTAAATCCCACAGCAATTAAAAGCCACAGCACTAATGACTGGGGCGTAGTTCAGGCTTTCCTCTGGATTTCTTAAGAGAAACAGGCATAAAACCAGAGAAGCACTTGGAAGAGGCAGGGTCCCAGTGTATGACCATCATTATGTGCCTACCTGCTCTGCAGGGTGGCAATTGTAGACCGGTTGTTCCAAGGGGTCTCCTCTTGGTCAGTTATCTTCTGGAGGAGCCGTCTTCTTTCATGGAGTAATTTCTCATTCTCAGCTGTGATCTGTGCAATCAGCACCTTCCCCTGAGCAGTGTTGCAGAAGGAAATAAGAACCAGCAATTACGCTTCACTCTTCTCTGTCCTCTGTAAACCTTAGAGAGCTTTACCAAAGCGGTCACCATCAAGCATTAACTCCTAGAAGTGATATGCTATTTGATGTAACATACCCCAAAAAGAGGCTTTTGAGTCACTTCCCAGCAGTAATATTTCGGAGGCAAACGAAGATGGAGCTTAGGTAGTTTCTGAAGGGGATTTGAGGACACGGGTTCACCCGAGGGCAAACTTAAGCCAGGAATCTCCTTTTGGCTTTTTGTTCCTACAAGAACAGGCTGAAGCCCCTTGGCACTGCCAGCTGTTTCCCAGGGCAGTGTCAGTCCTGCGCACAGAGCGGGAGCAGCACATCAGGCAGAGCTCTCCGTGCTCTGACTGCCTGGCTGTTTAACAGTGCAATCCCATTGCATGCAAACCAGCTGTTCCTAAACCTCATTTCCTTTTTTCCTAAACTGCATTTCTATTTGGAAGAAGGAACACTCCTGCAGACATGCTGTAGCCTACTCCCCTGCCTTCCCTTGCGGGAGAAACCCTTGGTGTCTTCTCTCACCTTTTCCACTTGGAGCTTTGACTCGCTGAGCTCATTTTCAAGCTGCTTAATTCTGCTGTCCCTTTGTTTCACCTCATGGATAAAGGTCTCCTTGGCTCTGCGGATCTTGTCTTTGTGGCGGAGCTGCATTTCGTTATATTTCCTTAGGAGGCAGAGAGACAAGCATCAGGCTGTGAAATGCTTTTGTGTTCTTGGTCAAGAGCAAGGCAGAAGGTGTCCTGTATTTATTCAGGCTCTTCAAAGACTGAACTGGGGGCCTCAGCCACCTACTCAACTCCTTTTGGCTGTGCAGCTAAAGGCAGAATGAGTACACTGACTTTCTGGACAATGTCTTTTCACTGATCAGTTTGGGGGTTTTTTTGTTGCAAAGGTTATATTGTTAAGTGTCAACCAAATGGAAATTGATTGAGGGAAAAGGACCCAAAGCATCCCCAAAACTGACTCCCATTTTTACAAATCCTTGTGCTCGTCCCTCTCAGCTCTTTATACCAAACAGGATTATAATATCACCAAAATTGGAAGTAACAGGGAAAGGGTAAGTTGTTTATTTGGGTGGGAATGTGGGTGGTTAAGGACAAGTACTTGTGTATGGGGGGGAAAAGGCTGAAAAAAAGAATTCTAAACAGCAAGGGTCAGGCAAACAGGTTGCAGAAAGAGCTACTTCAGTGGGAGCTTCTTAGAGCTTCGACACTGGGGTTAAATATTTGTCTCTACTGAGACTTGTGATCATTGCTTTTCCCTCAAATTTGTCCCATTTAGGCAGCGTTCTTGTTTATTTTTATCCAGTTGGGTGAGAAGGGAAAATAATGTCAAAAAAAAGAGAAATCTCTACTGTATAACAGATTATTTGCCCACGTTTGCTCAAAACTCATGACAAAAAGGCTACTATGCTTCAAAAATTAGATCAAAAGTGCTCTGGGGAGAAATGAGCAGCTCCATGGAGCATCTCTGCCAATGCCAGACCCTAAACAGCAGCACCTTCAGCCCTCCCTAGGCACCCCCTCATTTTCTGCACTGCCTTCAGCTGCCGAAGAGAACATGACGGCAGACATGCCATACATAACATAACTGAATGCAGGGGTGACAGGTTAAGGCAGATCTCTCAGTGCTAAATGCCTTGAACAGGAGAGACAAGAAAGGCTACAGAACAGTCAAATCCAGTGTCGCTGCCAGGCATGTAAAGGGCAATTCTTGGGTAGGTTTTTTTTTGTGTCTGCACATCCCCTGCCTGCTGCTGCAGTCATTACCTGACATACAGATCCTTCTGGTTCAGGAGACGGACTCCTTCCTCATACAGGGCTTTGTTTTCCTCCTTCAGCAGTGAAAGTTGCTCTGAAAGCTTCTGGTTCTCCTTCTGACGCTGGAGCTGCTGGAAAACATCTAATTTTTATTTGCGTGTGTGTCCTCAGCTGTAGGGGCCCCTCTGCCTCCTTTCAGTCTGGTCTCCAAAGCTTCTCTGTCATAAATCTTAGTGGTTCCCACTACAGATAATATCCATCCATTTTGCCCCCCAAGGCCACTGCCTCCTCCCCTTAAAGAAGGGGGAGTGTGGATTTCTGTGCTGCTGGGGGGGGGGGCTGTAGGCTTCAACAGGGCAGAGAGAGGTAATGCTCCCAGGCAGCAGACTCTGCCAAAATTTTCCTGCAAAAATCTCCATGCTCTGCAAGAAAAGGGGAAGGGAAAGGGGAAGAAGCCATCAAGTCCTCCTTCTGTGCCCTCAGAGCTGCATCCCCAGGAAACCTACGTGAATAGGATGGTGATTTTCCTCCAGCTTCTGTTTAAATCAGTGGGATCTGCAAGGGCTCAGCACCTGGCTGGATTTGACTCTATTTCAGCAGTTCCCAGGTACAGATTTCACACTGGGATGGTCCCGTTTCCCTCTAGAGCTCAGTGGCCTGATCTGGAGTCAGCCACCAGCACAGCATCCCCTTGGGTGATGAGGAGGACCCATCCATGCTGCAGCTCACCTCGCTTGAATCAGTTTTCCTCTCATCTTCTAGGACATGCAGAGTCTTGGCCTGCAGCTCCACATGCATCTTGGCCAGCGACGCCTCCGTCTCCCTCGAATGCCGGAGCTGCTGCCGCAGCTCCTCCACCTGCTGCTCCAGGAGCTTCCTAAAAGCATGTTGGTGTGACAGTGAGACACTCACGTGGAGGCCAGCCCTTGATGTACCACCGTGAATTCAAGGCTGGCTGTGATCTAAAAAGAACATCACACTGCTCTGCACCTGCCCTGGGCAACACTGAGGGTAGAAAGAAATCAGTATATCCTGGTTGTCCCCATGTCCCAGTGGCACATGAAAGGGTACATGGCATATCTGGGATCATCAATCCCAGCTGCACAAGAAAGGGGACCGCTGGCATCTAGAGGGTAAACCAAATCACTGGGCTGGCAGGAGGGGCCACGCACCTTCCGAGGCAGCTGAAGTCTCAAAAAATCTTTTAAATCATAACAAGGGGATCCTGTGAAGCTCTGCCAGGGATACTGGCAGGTCAAAAAGAAAGAAAATGTAAAACCAGTAGTGCAGTGACTCCTTGAGCCCACCTAGGGCCAGCCACTGAGCTGCAGGAGGTAGCTGCAGGCTGGCACAGCAGCATTTGCTGGCACACACCTCCCCTCTGCACACAGCACAGGCCTTATCCAGCTCTGGGTACCTTTTCAGCTGCTCCTCGTGAAGTTCTTGCTGCACACGAGCTTCATTTTCTCGGGCTTCCTTCAATTCCTCCTCCAGGAGTTTCTTGTCTGAAACACGGGCCTCTGCCAGCAGGAGCTGGTGGTGTGAATCTTTTAGCTTTTGCTGGAGTTTTGAAATCTTGGATTAAAATTGGACACAGATTAAACTTTCTGAATTTACAGGCCAGTATACGAATCCAAGGGATTCGGATCCCTTTGATCGCTCAGTATCTGAATCATGGGAATGAAAGATTTGCTTGCTTCTACTCAAAAGTACTTCTGCATGTCTTTGTGTTAAAGTCCTTTAAAAGCAAAACCTTTCCAACAGCTACCAGATTTTGGATCAGACACTATCTCATAAATTAGCAACAATCCTTTTTGCACCTAATTTGATCCTGCACACTTCAAAACCAAATTCAACGATTAGTGCAGAAATAAGGCAGAATCAATGCCATGGAAAACACAAGCTTTTGCAATTTACCAGGTAGCAAACAGCAGCAAATCTCCTCAACAAGAACATGATCTGAGCTCCCTGCGCCTGCCAGCCCTACTACCAGTATTTTCAGACATATTGAGCTTCAGAGACAGGAGTTGAACCATCAGATTTGACTTCTATTATCTTGATTATGCTCCCATTAATAACAGACATTTTTCCTAAAATATTTAGCCAAGTGATCTCAAAATGGACTAGAAAAATGGACTTCAGGGAACTGATTCTTGAGCTGCTAGTGCTTCTTTTTTCTGAACTACAGTTGCACAGAACTGCTGAAATCCTATGTCCTGTTAATTTAGCTCACGCTGACGAGTTACCTTTTTTTGTGCTTCGCATACTTTGGATTTCTCCTGTGCAAGTTTCTCTTGCAGACTGCTCTGCAGTTTATCAGCCTGGGAACACTTCAAGAGCTCTTGTTCAAGTTCTTTGACCTTCTGCTGGCTTTTTTCCCACTGTGCTGAGAGAGAGGAGCATGTTTCAGTTGTGTCCGAGAGTTTTGCCTGGGCTTGCTTCAGCTCAGCTTTGACCTGAGTTTCAAAAGAAGAAATCAAGTTTGCACATCAACATATATCATCTGAAATGTCTTGATTAGGAAAGGGGCAACAGGATTACCAGAGAGTGAACAAGAATAAAAGAGAAATGCAGGGAGCGAGTACAGTACGTTTTATTTGGAGGCAGTGCAATTTCCATGGAGCTGAGGAAGAGCACGCTTGAGACCCCAGGTACTGCACAGTCAAACATAAATGAGGTCCAGTCTGTTGAAATCAGCACCTCAGACCTCCCATAGCTTGTAAAATGAAGTGATGCTCTCTTCAAGCAGTGCTCCCTGCTCTGTTCCTACCTTGGTGCATTCCTGTTGGAGCAAGAGATTTTGCTTCTGTAAGTCGACGTTCTTCTCCCTTTCGTATCTCAGCTCCCTCTCGGCTGAGCTGCACAAGTTCTGAACTCGACGCAAGTCCTGCCGCAGTTGCTGCATTTTTTCCTCCTGCTGCTGGAATCTCTCGTCGGGCAGACTCTGTAGGAACAACAAAATGACAAAGGTTACATGGAAATTAACTTCAAGGAAAGATAAAGACTAGTAATTAAGAAAGGTAGAAGTATGCCACTAGGATTTAAGGCATTTAAGTAGCAAGATGGGTAAAGCCAGGCAGCATTTCTTCTGCCCCCACACTACATCCTGCTCCCTACCCTGTCCATCCCCTCAGAGAAGCCAATACAACTCTTGAGGTCGAGGGAGAAGATGCAATAACCTGGATGAGGGAACAAATCCCTCTTAAAATTAACCTGTCAAACAAAAGCAAAACCATCCAGGTTTTTCTTAACTCTTGTGCCAGAGTCTCACTAAGGCAACTAAGCAGGAGCGGCACATCCAGCTGCAACTCCCAGAGGTAGCAGAAACAAGGGAAGTCCTGGCAGCAGTAAAGGAATGGACACACTGGCACAATGCAACAGCAGCCTGGACACCATGAGGTGATCACCAACGGTCTATGATGGCTTTCAGAAGATAATTGAGCTCTTTGGTTCACCCACTTTCTTGCAAGTGCCCTGTACACAGACTAAAAGCTCTTCCCATGTTTGGTGTACCAAAATGCTTCCTCCCAGCATTACTTTCAGCCATCTGCATTCCTGCTTTTCGTCTTCATCCTCTGTTCTTGGGACCAGATGAAATCCACTGAACATCAAGCTTCCCTTCTCAGATAAATTCCCAAGCTGGGAAGTCTTGATCCAGCACTGTAGGCAATGTCATTTGTCCTCAAGATCAGTTAGGTTTCATGGTTTTCCCCCCCACACCTGCTTCAACTGGAATCCTTTTCAGCATCCCCTCTACACCTTGTATCTTGCTTTGGTCTGCTCTAACTGTACAGATTTGCTGCTTCTTGGTATCAGCACGACTCTGATCCTCTCCTTTCCACGCCCTCTCCTGCCTACAGATCACCCTGTCCTCTCTTCTCTTCTAAACTCTTGCATATAATCCTTGCTCCCCAACCTTTCTTCCCCTTTTGGCAGGGCTAGCTGCTCTTCCATTTCTTTTTTTAGATCACACAGTACAAAAGGTGAACAAATTGCATTTAAAACACAGCTAAACATAGTGACAAATAGGGGTCTTGCCTGCCAGCTGGTAAAACAATTAGAGAGAGTAACTGAGCCATGGGCACAGGGCTGCAGCAAAACCCAGCTGCTTGTGAACTGCCGCTGCAGGGCAGCAGTTATGGGATGAGTTCAAGCACTGGAGCATAAGAGCAGAAAATCCCAAGGAGGAGCAGGGAAGATGAACAGCTTCTGCCTACAGCAAGAGCAAGACCACTGTGGGAATAGCAAGCCAGCTCTGTCACTCACACTCCAAAAAGGTGTTGAGAAAGACCTCCAAAAAGGTTTAAAACATCATTTAAGGACTGTATGACTTATTTCTTTCACGTGTACTAAGGGGGCCATTCAGTTTATCCAGGTTCCCGCTACGTCCAAAAACACAACAGAAGGAAGTGATGACATTCATAATTTCCAAATATTTTCCACAAGGAAATCAGTCAGCCTCGTCTCCCTGCTGTGTGCTAACACTACAGGACTGGCTTCCAGTCTACTTTAATTAGGTTTTGCCACTAAATTAGTGAAAATAAAGCACGGTGCAGATGGCAAAGCTGCCCATACCTGTTTAACGCTCCCATCTAAACTGCCTGCAGAGCTCTGCAACACGAGAAACCTGTTATCTCTATGCGCCATGCCTTGATTCATCCTCAAAGTCTCTTCAAGCGTGTTGTCACCCTGCTGCCAGGTAGTCAGGGTATCTTGTTTTAACTGGGCAATTTCTTCCAGTAACAACCGTTTTTCTTCATTGCTCTCTTTTAGCTGCTTTTCTAGCTCCTCCCTCTTCTTGTTGCTTTCTAGTAATTCAGAACTTGAAGGAGAAATAGTAAAGGAGAGAGATAACTATACACATCCAAGGAAAACCACCCTCTGAAGGGGAAAAACATGGAATACAAGAGTCCAATGAAACACTCAAGGCAACGTCCAAGTGTCTCGGGAGGCTCCAAAGGGGATTTAATCCTGGGTCTAGCAGTTCTGGGCAAGGGTCACTCTCCCCTGGACACTGACCCACAAAAAAACATGTGTCCAAAGGGTCAACTCTCAGTCATTCATGAGTAGGTTAACTGCTGGCTAAGGAAATATTCACATGGGGCCACATGAGCGGGTCTGCACTCACAAGCAGCACGGAAGCACTCGCACAACACCTCGCTGTACAGAAGTATGGGCTCAGGTCTCCCAATCAAGCTGTCTCACTTATGTCAATCCAAACTATATGTCCTCATAAGCTAAGCTACCTGTCTTATCCTGGTTTTACTTTATCTCAGTACCTAGTTATCCAGGTAATCAAACTGACTGTAACTATACTGGATTTAATCCAAGCTTTTAGTTACTAATGAGAGCCTGAGCATGGATGCTCCAACTCCAAATTTGTATTGCTCTACTGAAGAAGGGGAGTCAGGGGACCTGTAAGAGCTTTATTTACAACCCTGATGCCCACTGACACCTGCCCTCCAAGGAAAACTGAAATCCACAGCAGGATGTATATCATCAGCTGCTGGCAGCAGTTAGCCCCAAGGAGCCCAAGACCATGATGGGAGCTTTTTGGGACCATGTTAGTCCAAATACTACCTCACCCCAAGAGAAAAAGCCTCATCCTAAGGACAGCTCTCATTTATGCCATTCAGAAACTAGAATAGCTGCAGGAAAAAAGAGGTTTACTCCTGACTGATCATGATGTCACTAAGGAAAATGCTTATTCACCAAAATCTCTACAGAGAGATGATTACTCGAAAAGGAAGACACAAAGCTGCTGTGCCCATTTTTGCCAGAAGCAGCACTATGGGCATCTTTAAAAGACTAAAAAAATTAGTCAGCAGAGGTAAGGGGCAGAAAGTAGCACAGGCCTCGTTAAGGTTTACCAGAGCAGTTCTTGTTCATCCCTCAAGTTTTTGATCTGTTCTTCCAAAAATACTACTTTAGCCATCTGTTCTTCACAGGTCTTTTCATCAGTACATAGATCTTCACGTTTCTGCTCGAGTTTGTTAATCTGTTCTCTTTCTTGTAGGAGTTCAGAGACCTGTAAGGTCAGAAAACACCATGACTTTGATTTTCTTTGGTCTCATGGAAACCTTTTGAGCAGTATAAGGCAATCTGGGGACTTCAAGACATGGCTTGTGATTCTGTAGCTAAATTATTGTAGTTCTTCACCCTTGAAGATACAGGTGCAAGTTCTTTTTTCTGCATGGGAAGTAGCTGCATGTAAACTATCATCAAATCACATTTCTTTATTTGATTTCATCCTTCTGTTGCCCATCTGTAGTTCTCAGGGCTTTATATCATGTGCCATATCTCTTTACAAAACTAGCAACTCTTGGGAAAACAGGACGAGCACAAGGTACACATTCAGCTGTCTCATGCAGAGAGCATCCTCCATCCAAGTCAACCCAAAACAACTTTCTATGGATAGCTGCTCTCCATGTCCAATGTTACCTCATGCCTCAAAACCAGGCAATGGCAGACCCAAAACCTGAGACACGGAGAGAAGATGCCAAGAAAATAAAAGGGGCGAGAAAGGAAGGCACAAGGAGTGCATAAGGACACAGGAACTCCCAGACTGGATTAGAACCAGAATCTATCGAGACTAATATCTCCTGCTAAGCAGTGGTAAATCCAAATCCTTCCAAGAAAAATGCTTATCTACACCAAGATAAATTTACTTACATTTGAGCAACATACACAGCTTCTGTCTGCATCAGACACCAGAACGGGGATTTCTTTACATTTCTCACTCCTGTATCTAACAAAGCGTTATCTTTTTGTAGCTTCTCATGGGATACATTAATGAGAGCCCTGCTTGCTGATGTTCTTTGGAGACTCGGGAAGTATTACAATGGCTCGTAAACTCCAATTTTGAGTCAGGCAACCCCGGTGAGAAAACCACAGCAGTTAGCAGACATAATATACTCCTAACTACAAGCTCAGAAAAAGTTTTCTCCTCTCAAATGTCCAAAAACCTCTTAAAAACAAGAAGAGAGTTCCAAACAAATGCAAAGAGCTCTTTGCATAGCATCAGCTCATAGCACATCATTAAAATTTACAAGAACCAAAATACTATCCAATTTACTTGCCCATTCTATGCGTTGGACATCCTGACAACATTGAACAACCTCAAATCTTGACCTCCAGGTATGTATCACCCATGAGAACCCAATGATTTCATGCCAAGCTAATTTCCAGCACTGTGTTGGTAAACAATTTGTCTCAACACAGCTGCTCTATCAAAAGGGAATGAACACATTTGTGAAGGCAGGAATCCCACCAAACACATGCAAAGTCCTCTATTTTAGAGACTGTTACAGTCTAATGCAGGCCACTGGATTTCATCTCGTGATCCCTTTCATGGAAAAATAGTCCTCTCCTTAGGCAAAACCACCAGGCAACTGGTGGCTGAATTACAACCAAACTTACAGGAATGTATGATTTTGATTAAAAGGTCCCCAGATTGTGAGTTGATTGAATTATTGGGGTGCAAAGGTTAAAGAGTGACTCTTCTTGTTTTCCCCATCATCCCCCAAATCAGATAATTGCTTCTTATGTGCGTATTCATAGACTGACCTAGCCCCTTGCTAAACCACTCTTCAGCAAGGCTTAGTCTGCATCCCAAGCTTTTACAATGTGAATTTGTTGCCTAACAGCCCTACAAAAATCCTCTCCTCTAGATGCCACTGTTCCTCCAGTAAGACTCTTGTGTATGTGCAGTTGTGCCAACAGTTCAGGACTTTCACAGTTTCAGGACTCACAGCTGGTTTAAGGCCTCTCAGAATGCTGAAAAATGGGGTTTGTAATAAATGTAACCCCCCCTTTGCCAGCCTCCCTCAGGTCCCCCTTGTCTGCCTGATCCAGGCCACAGATCTGCAGCTCTCCTGAATTTTCAGCCTAATTTTCAGCCCATATTCCTGCCTATGTCTGCATCAGTCCTTGTGCAATTTTGCTGGCATCATACGCTCTCTCTCCTCTATGGCCCAACTGGAAGACAAGAGCACCAGCAACTCTCCCAGCAGATATAAACCTCCAAGAAGTCTATCTAGCAGTGAAATTGCTTCAAGCAAAGTGTACTGAGGTCCTTAGGGCATGTAACAAAAGGCAGCGCTGGGATCCCCACAAGCTGTTCATGTAGACTTCTCTGACTCTTAGGTATTCTGACTTCTTATCACACCATATTCTGGTTAAGAAAGAATACTATTAATATTAAAGGGGACCCATGTTAAACAGCAGTCATTGCTAACAGGTAACCGTGATGTTGCTCTGCAGGGAGGTATTGGCTCAAATCTACAAGTACCCTGCCATGTTGTGACACAGAGAGATGACAGTTCATGATCATGAGTCTTATGGTCACAAATAACTCTGCAATAAATACCTAAGTCTGAAAACTTCCATTGTGCCCTCTAGAGAAGGGGGCTTTGGCTACAAAGTTTGAATTACTGTTTTGTTATTAGATTCACTGAAAGGAAAAATAAATTACAGAGTTAGAGACGGTTCCATTAAAGCAGATGGATTTAAAACCATCTACCAAAGAGGCTTTGAAACTGGCTGAACTAGAGAAATACATCAAGAGAAGTCAAAGAACACACTTGGGGGGCAACTGGGGCTGTTTTATGGAGTCACAAAAGGCAAGCCTCCTGCAGGGAGTCCCACTGTAGGAGCTATATGTACTTGGCTGCCCAATACCTTCTTCTCAGCCTTCAGATCTTCTCGTAACAGTTCAAGCTCAGATGCAAGTTGCCTTCTCCATAGTCTCCGCTCTCCCAGCTGACTTCCCAACTTTTCTATTGTTTCCTGACAACTTTCCAGCATCTGAAACAAACAAAATTAAGAGTCACTTCCATGACGACATTTATTCTAGCAAAAGAGAAACAAATTGCAGAAAATGTGTCTTCTAGGAAAACAAGGCTGGGGAAAACGGTTCTCAAACGTTGCCAGCAGGATTCCCATACCTTATATGCAGGGCTGGCTGGACATCTCTGAAGGCCTGGAGCCTCCAACTGACCCAACATACCTTGGGAAGGTCATCTCCCACATGTAATGAGCTCCGTCTGGCTTAGACAACTGGCAGATCCAACTGGCTGGCAAGGAACAAATCGACCGCAAAGTCAGCCCCAAACCAGCTGGGAAACAGCCTTGTAAATGTACCTACACGCTACCTAGGTTTCACTACACCCTAAACAAGAGTCAAGCACCTTCACACGTGTAAACCCTTCACTCTCGCCAGGGAGAGAACAAGCTCCTCAGCTTGCAGTGCTGAAGGCAAGACAATCTCATAAGAGAGACGAGTTATCATGGAGATCATATTGGCATGTTAGCTACTCTCCTCCCAAGATATCCATCTGTCTTGCATGAGCTGATGGGCTACAAATATTCAGAAGATGGTGACAAAGTGCATTCACAGGAGATGCTCATTTGATACATTTCTAAACAAAACAATTTCTTTCCCAAGAAAAACCTCTTACCTCTTGCATCTCTTGTGCTCCAGACGATGCCTGCTCTTCCCCACTCATCTCAGTTTTGTTCTTCTGCACTTCAAGTAACTCTGTTTCTAAACTTGTGATCTTAACGTAGACAAACCACAAATTAAAACCAAACCAGTACTCACAACTAGTACTAAATGCACAGTTACTACTAAATTGCTCCTTGTGCTGCTATTACAGAATAAGCCCCATGTTTGGAAGCACGGAGGGGATGTGGACAGCCGCCAGCGTGGGCTAGCTCCAGCTCACATCTTTCATCCTGCTGCTTCAAAGGGTGAAGCAGCCATCCAAGGCCAAGTCAGAAAATGAAAGAACCCTACTCCACAAAAGGAGAAAAACGACCCAGACTTATGGCGAAAATTCAAGGCCTCCACAGCTTGTGAGCCTTCTACATGCTGCTCTCCCAACATGGAGGACCCTACGAGACCCTGATTTGTATCACGGGCCATCCTCCTTTCCCATGCTGTTGCAGTACCCACTGCCCAGCAGCTGATCTCATTCAAGCAGATGTTGGACCTGGTCCACCAGGACTTGTCCTGGTCCCTCCACCGCTCAAAGGAGGCTGTAACTCCCTCTTGCAAGGCTCTGAGGACTCTCAACTTAAGCCAGCAAAACGCTGACCTCCGTGCTTCTCCTGGCAGGCAAGAGTTTGTCTGGACAAGTGCTCACTCTGCATATGCACCATCCCCCCACCCCCACCCCAAGGCGTGTACCCTTGTGGAGGATCTTGTGGGAATGATTATTAGTCCTGCAGTTTTAAAGGGCTTAAAGGAGCTAGGAGCAGTCCAGCTTCTCCTCCCCGTTACGGTTCCTGCAGACCCTTTTGCAAAATCCCAGTCTCTGCACTCACAGCCACTCTACTCCACTGCCAGCCAGCACAGAATTCAGCAGCCTTTCCTTTCAGCTCCTTATGCTTGGAAGAAAGTTTGTGCTGGTTTTCTTACTTCTAAACCACCAAGGTGGCCTCCTCAACTGCCTGAGCTGGGCTTTCAATGAACAAGGCTGCAGAGTGAGCAGGGACACTGGAAGGAGATGAAGTCCAGCTGCAGATGAATTCCAGCTTAATCTGTACACAGCATACCCCATACCCATTCAAGCCCCACTCAATACAGATGAGTGTATGGTGAAGCATCTAAGATGCCTTATGCCCTTCTCACCCTCCTTAGTTTGCACTCATTCGCAGATCATTTTTCATTCCTTTCCAATGGGAAGCCAAAGCTGAAGATGTGCCAACTCTCTGCCAATCCCAGTCTGTTTAAAATTATTACAAAGCAGCACATCAAAGCCCAGGAGCTTTGCTTTCACTGTCAGGCTTCAGGCACAAGATGGCTCTCTTGAGGCTCCCAGCAAGGAATAATCTCTAACAGAGGAAAGCTGCTGTGATACTGCTTTCTAAGACAGATGATGTTACCCAACCTAGGTGTTAAAAGCAAATCGGTGGGGTGAAACACCCAGGCCTCTTGCAGAAGAGCTAGAGAGCAATAAACCCTCTTCCTCTTGCATGACTAGATGATAGTTTGGGGTTCAACATGACTTTGGAGTTCTGGAAAGACTTTCAAAGGCAAAATACACCTCCCTCCCCACCCCCCAGCCAACTTTTGGTCATGAAGTTGACACCCAGCTATGCATTTCCATCATTTTGCTTATTTTTCCTCCAAGCCGCTAACTTTTAAGCATTTAAGTTGCGCTCGTAAGTCTCATGCCAATGGCAGAACAATACTCACATTGTATCCTGGTGTCCTCGTTCCGAGTCAGTGGCCTAATCAGCCAAGATTTTTGTAGGCGTGCCAAACCAGAAAAGACTTCCAAGTCTTTCTCACATGGGGCAGGCTGGCAAACACCCAGCAGTGCTGCTTTCTCCAGGCTCCAGCACACCTGCCTTCATGCAGTCCTTCCCTCATTACCTCCAAGGCACCCAAAAGCCCCTTGGAGATGAAGGGTGCAGCTCTGTAGCCCTTCATCTGAGCAGATGCTGGATCTAACCAAGGGTTAACCCACCTCCTCTTCCATCCTGTAATCCGCCTGTCTCTCCTCCGCCGTGTGCCTCATTTCTGCCCCTTTTTCAGCTACAGCAGCTGCCGAGCTCATGCCAGCCAAAATGCCTTGCATCTCCCTGGCTACTCAGCACTCCCTGCTGCGCTCACCCTGCATCCCCCAAAGCAGCGTTCCCAGGGATATGTTTAAGAACGCACTGGGCGAAAAAGGGATTTCTCCAACTTAAAGTGCATCTTCTTTGATTTGTGGAGGGTTGTGTTTATTCTACTTCAGTGAGAAAGTGGGAAACATTTTAGTGTGTGCTGAACAAACCCCGACTTAAACAAAAGCACAGTCATGGTGGACAGACCTTTTGCCATTCCCATCAGAGCGCCTGCCCTTGGCTTCTCAGCTACACACTTAGAAACATGATGTCTGCTGGCATCCTTCATTAAGGTATTTGAACATGCCTTCAGTCTGTTTCACTGTATTTAGAGACTTCTTTCTCACAGCCAGAGGCTACTGACAAGTAATTCATCTTTTCTTTCTTTGAACAATTCATCTTGGAGATGTGTGGCTGCTTCAGCGTTCACATGGGATATGCCTTCACACTTGTACTATTTCCTACATCATGTTTTAACACAACACCAAGCGTATGGTCATGTCCAAGCACCGCTTACTCCTGACTGAAAACCTCTGCATGCCTTTCCTTCTCACCTCAGAAACCCAAGGTCCTCTAGGGACACTGCAGACTGGCCCTGCTGCGTGGCAGTCCAGGACCATGATCACTGCAGAGAGCATCTCAGCCTCAGACAGAGGGGAGAGGGCAACTCAGCCCAAGGAAGGAAGAGCTTTTGGCCAAGCTGCAGGGCTTCAGCCAAAGGAAAAGACCTCCTCAGCCAGCCTTTTGGGGGAGAAGCCCACCTACCCATCTAGCAAGACCAATTTCTGGCTTCCTTTGTTCTCTCTGGCTATAAATTCTTCCGCTGCCCTGTCTGCAAGGGATCATGTGCCCTGGTAGCGATGCTGCACAAATGCTGCAAATGGTATGTTCCCTGGGGCCAAGCAGTGACAAACCAGTCTGTAAAGTGCAGGTGCTCCTCACAGAGCGACGTCCAGAGGAATGGAGAGTCCATCCAGTAAATTGAGGCTAAAGACCACTCTGACAAAGGCAGCATCAGGCTGAGAAGCTTCAGCAATAACTTAATCTTTGCTTAAAACATGGATGGAGATGGCTCTCCAGGTGTTGCAAGACAACATCTAATGTTGCCACGGTTCTGGTAAACCAGATAATCAACATGGTGCTTCACATCTGCAATTTCCCAGAGGTTCCCTCACATGCAAATGAGCGGAAACAACAAAGACTTTCTATCAACCTCCTAAAGTCAAAGGATGATCTGAATGGTCTTGTCCTATTAACAGGAAAAGATTCAGACTGCCCTGGGTTGGGGGGTGCCCAAAATCAAGCAGGGGACAGGTTAGGAAGAGACTAGTGAGATCATATCTTGATCAAGATTGAGCAGAGCTTCTCCAGCTTCTCTTCTTGATCAGCTTATCGCAGCTCTTCAGAAAGATGTGTCCAGCCATGCCTGCCCCATTCAACAGCAGATGCTGCAGCAAGAGACAGCAGGTGATGAGGGAAACTCACTGTCCCCCCAAATTCAGTATTTTCAGCAGGGATGTCCCCACACAGTGTAGATCCTGGCCCCCCACACCCAGAAGTGCCTTGGTGTTTGCCACACGGGCTGACAGGTCTCCAAGATGCTGTGCTTGGGGAAAAGCCAGAAGTGCAATCCTTTGTCACCAGCATGCTCAACTGGTGACCTTTCCTGGGATCAAGGAGCATCAGTGTTCCACATTGACCATTTTCATCCGTTGGACAGGTCTGCAGAGGGGTTAGGGATTCAGGTCAAAGCAGGGACTTCTATCATGGGTGCCAGGTTAAGGGACAACTCACAGGCTTCAGGAAAACCTCTTGCCTCTCTTCTGAGCCTCAGGAGGACTTGGGGCTTCCTGGAACTTGCTCTTCAGCAGGAACCACAGGCAGAAGAAACAGCCATCCAACATGGAAAAGAAGTTCCTGCGGGAAACCAACGCTGAAGTCCATCAGGAGCACTGATGCCATCTAAGACAGCCTCTCAGGGGAAATCAGACCTTCTACGCTACAAAAGCTTCAGAAGAAATAGCTCCAGAGAAAAAAGATGCAACTTGAATTTGAAATTAAAAGGCTTTGCTTCAGCTCAGCCAAGAAACTGAAGGGTGCACAGCCCACACATACAGAAAGGCTGTATGGGAGGAGAGTGTTGCCTGATCTCGCTCCTGTGGATGCAGGAGGTACGTTAGCTAGTTAACTCTGCTTGCCCAAGCACCAAGGAGTGGGGACAGGAGCTGGAAAAGACAATGCTGCTGTGACACTGGGGAAATCTGTACCTCCAAGCAAGCATCATTTACTCACTGCTGGAATTTTTTCCTTCTTTTCCCCTTTTTTCTGAAGCTGGGACGTTTTGCTAGTTGTATTTCTTGTCAAACTAAACAAAGCAGCATGCAGCTTTAGGTCAAACATCATTTTATTTTACTAATCAATGTGCAGAGAGAAAAGCAGCTAGAATTAAACAAAACCAAACCATATTTCTTCCATTCCTTACTTACTTTCCGGTGAAGTCCCTCCACCTCACTCTCAAACTGTTCCTTCTCCTGCTTGGTTTGGATCTGTGTCTCACCCAGAATTGATTCCAGCTCTTCATTGCGCTCAACCAAATCCTCGTGCTCCTGCTTCAGTTTTTGCAGCTTGTGAAGGAGCTGTGAATTCCTGCCCTCGGTGTTTTCAATCGCCTCTCGGCACCTACACACCAAAGACCGACATCACCAAGGCTAGAACTGCTATGTAAACGCACTGACACACATCCAAACTGCTTACCACTGGTGAGGAAAAGCCATTGTGTTTTTCACTATGGAATATTTCTGTCCTGCTAATTTTGAGTCTCACATCCAGCATGACCTGTGCCTGCTCCTATTTAGGTGGTGATGCATGGGAATTAGTGGTGACAGGCTCTACACAAGAAATGATGAAGGTCTGGGGAGAAAACTGGTCAGACACGAGGATGCTAACAGCAGAGAGGCAATGGCAAATTCAACTGCTTGAGGTGGAGAAACAGGCTTGGGCATTTGAAGGGAAAGAGAGTCAGAGAGATGACATGGGATCAGACACCCTTTCCTCCTTGAACCTGCTAGAAGAGGCAGAGCAGCTTCCCGAGCAGGCCACAGGAGAACGAAGCTTTGACTTCCCCTAAAAATCACAGTTTACATATTTAAGTTTGAAAGCCAAGTGTTTTAGTACACCCCTGGACAGCAACCAAATCCAGAGAAATCTTGCCAGCAGCAAAACAGTTTTGAAGACAACACTGTTGTCTGCAGAGAGCCACAAAAGCCCAACCCTATTCTTCTAGGAAAGCCATAAACTGGAGAAAGTGTCAGAAAACAGCCCGCATTCTTGATACCAAAGGCTACAGACCCACTCAGGACTGCATTACCTCCAAACTTTCTGATTTGGGAGCAGAGGAACGAAGGTAGTACCAAAGAGTATTCTAAAGAATCCAATACTTAAATCCACCCTGCAAGACAGAATACCAGCAACCAGAGTGCCAGATAAGCCACTGTGAAAATACAACAGATGAAGGATTTCTACACTGCTCACCTTTTATGAAATGTTTCACTACCCTGATATCTGTCTTCTTGATCTGAGCCAGCTTTGCCTAAAACGCAGTCTCCTTCAATCCTCCCTTCATCCATTGTGCCTTGTGTCTCAAGAGAAAATGAAAAGTTAGCACATAATTAAGAGTGAAATCTTAGCACAATGTGATTCCAAAGCTACCGGAGTCTCTTATAAATAAACAGGACAACCAGAAAACATGAGCTACATCATCTACATCTATCTGCATTAGATGATCCACTGGCCGTAGGAGCAAAACCCACCCAAGACCCATAATAATATGAAGGCACTAGTGGGTATTAGCTTACGCCAAGAGACATGCTCTACCCATTAGTGTATTTGTCAGGCCCAGCATAAATCCTACATCACACCTGCACAGGATGCACTCATGCATACATAGAAAGAAGAACACATGCGTTTCTGCACTACAAGCCATGCATCTTCATTTATGGCATGGGGCTGAAATGCAGAGGGGGGCCTGTTTGCTCAATTTGCTTTCTAGAATGGCAAACAAAAAGCCCTTGAAACTACCTGCAGTGAGGACGCAGCGACTTCTTCAGTCTCGGCTGGCGCAGGCAATGGAAGTCCTTGCTTCTCACTCTTCTGATACTCACAGATCTCCTCTTTGAGCTGTTCAACCTTCAAAAGGAAAACACTTGCTTTTATTTTTGGTGAACGTTCATCCTGCCATCTTAGAGAATTAAAATTCCCCTCAAATTTGCTGTAGATAAACTGCAGATTTATTAATATTAACCACTCAGCTTGATGGATTGTTTGAGATCTCCAGCTGGGTGGCCTCAGACTATTTAGGGAGGTAAAGAGCAATAAAAGGGGGAATGTCGCACTGCATTAAAGGGTAAACAATTTTTCTTCATTTACTTCAGTTACTGATCATGCACATGTTGTACATCCCCTTTTACCAAATGGGATTGAAGGCAAAGGGCTAGACAGATCACAACCACTACTTCTGAAGACAATTTTTAGTCTTTGCTGTTATCGATAGGACCAATATAATATTATTATTAGCAGGCAGCTGTTCACACCACACAGTCACTTACTCACTCGCACACTCACTCTTGGCTACTGGCTGGAGCAATAGCTGGGAGGCCAACCCCAGCCATTTACTCGGAAGTGGAGGGTTGTACCGCAGTGGCTTCTGGATGGGTGTTCATGAAGTCCTGCAGACAGTGCTCACCTTCATCAGATGCAGATACAATCCTGTGCTCTTCAAGCGTATCCAGCAGCACATGTGGATGCCATCTGAGCCTCACGCAGTCGATGCTAGGAACCTTGCACAGGTTCAGTGGACCATTAGTGTCCCAGGTTTATCTTTTTTTTTTTTTTCAGATTTAACAGCACTGCTAGTCTCTGGAGCTATCAGCCCTTGCAAAGCTTTCACACACCACCTTCTCGGCATGCATTTTTACTTTCTTCAGTCTCTTCAGCTTCCATCCACACCCACAGGCACCTGCAGAGCCCACTCACACAGACTCACTCACGCCACACAGACACCGACCGAATCCTGCACAGTTAAGGCTCAGTACTCCAACTGGTGGAGCACATGGTAGGGACGAGGTCGGTCTCCCACAGACAACCAAACCAGAGTCAACTGGCCAGCCTGCTCCTCAGCCAGCTGTCCATAACTCGCAGGCAGAAAAAAAGACTTCAGGATGCAGAATTTCTGTGGCTTGTAATAAGGTACATGTTCAGCTTCTACAAATTAAAAATCATGGTTTTCTAACTTCTATACCAACAGTTAAACCTCATTCCTAAGGAACAAAGGTAATTTGCTTTTAGCTTAACAACATGGTTGGTTGGAAATTATCTCGATCTGGCTATATTTTTTTTCTGTACAGAGAAAACAATACCTTATTTGTATCTGTGTATTTTTTTGTGTATATATAATTCTTTTTTATATATATTTAGAAAAAATATATATATACAGGTGTATGTATACATAGTGACTGAAAGAAGCAATGTCCTAAAGCAAAGAAAATGTTATTTGGAATAAAAAAAAATGTAAACTGAGGAATGTGAACTAAATTACATAATATTTTTTTGCAGACCCAGAAACAGACTGTCCTGTAAATACAAGGTTTGAGATTACAGATATGCTTAGATGCTGTGCTAAGGAAGAACAAGCAACTTTTTTAAATGCAAGGAACAGAACTACATACTAAAATTTTTAAATCCTCAAATGTGAATAAATTATATTCAATGAAGTAAATCTTTGATATTATTGTAATGAGATGGGCATGGTATTCTCAGAGATACTCGTATTACTTTAAAAATACTCATTTTAATCCAAGAGCCCCGCAAGGCAGCTGCTGAGGTATCTGTGCTGTGATGGTGTAAGTAATTATAGGCTGCTGGCAACCAATTATTGGCTGCTGAAGGACTGATATAAAGAATTTGAGAGTTAAGAACAGAAACAGAATTTGTGCCAAATGACACATTTTAATGGGAAACAGACTGTTATATTCACTATTGGCAATCTCAGTAAGGAACTATCTTGTTGATAAAAATTATTGCATTCAGAGAATCCTAAATGTAGTACATCAAGTATTTAACTACTAGTAACGTAACACTAAGCATTTAACTAATAGTAATGTAAGTAATTCACTTAAGAAAGCCCACACAAAATCAAAAGGATTAAGTCTATCTTCTACTGAGCAAATCAACGTAACGTAACCACATTTTAATGCATCCAAGGAGGCTGAGAGGTATCAAAACATGAGCATAAATTTAAAATTGTTTTAAAAATAGCTAGTTTGGGGGTTTACACTACACTTGTTTGCTATCTTTAATAATAGTCCTCAAGAAAAGGTAGAAATGTTGCTTATTCTGTTTACCCACTTGATTTTTTGCAAACGTTGGCTAGTGACAGAAAGCATCAACCTGATCCTGTACACTGGGCACAGGAAAACATGTATTTCAGGGCCCTACGCTGCAATCCCTAAAGCACATGCTCAGTTTGAGCACGCACAGTCCCCTCCGTGTTCAGTGAAGCATCAAACTCTTCCTGCACTGAAGGACGCTATGAGAGCTGAATTTTTTCAGGGCTGCAGTAACAGCAGATGCTTTAAAACACTCTTTGGATATTTATTCTGCCTGTTTCCCAAAGTTTATTACTCCACGAGCCATGAAAGATCAGAACCACAGCTCTGGAAAGACTTGCTATAGAAAAGAGAGGGGAAAGAGAGAGGCAGGGCAGGTTAAGGAGTAGGACTGAATGTCAGGAGCCAGCCCAGCACTGTTGGCCACGCAGAGGCTCGTTGGTGCCATGGCAAACCAGGAGATCCAGCAGCAGGAGATGGGTACTCACCAGATCGAGGAACGCTTTTCTCTCCAAGTCGAGTGTTTGGACCCGTGCTCGCAGTGCCAGAATTTCCTTGTCCAGTCTGCTGTTGCGCTCCATGGCCTTCTGTAGCTCAGTCCTGTCTGTACAGAACAGAAAAAACAGGTCACCAACACTGGTTTGGACCTTGACCTCCACCAAGCTCAGAGGGGAGCTAACACATGAATAAGGGTTCTGAAATTGCATTGCCCTTATGCACAGGCGTATGTGTGCAACAGCACAGAGGGGAGTTCCCCGTACATACTGGAACACATTCTTACTCACATAGTAGAGGTTTATGTTTCTGGAGATCCAGATTCAACAGCAGTGCTATGTTTATTACAGGAGCACAGCAGTCTCTCCATAGTTATTCCAGGGATTCAGTTTACCTCTAGATCATGGCAAATGCCTCACCTCAGATATTTAGGTATGGGTTTGACAGACAACTAGGGTAAGCTTTGAAAAACCCAAACAGCCACATTTCTTATTTTCTTCCTAAAATTCATTATTTGCTACGAGCAGAAACACAATCACAGTTAATATATCAGTGTTGTGCTAGCATTAATATTTATGAAATGGCCTGTACAGTAAAAATTATGGTTGCACACCAACCTTCAAGTCTGAATCAATAAACATATGCAACCGTCACACCAATTAATGCAGACTACCTAGTATTTCAAGTGCAAGAAATAGGAAAAGATGTTTGTATTAAGAGCATATTGACATAAACATGTCCAAATATACAGTGGTATCCTAATAAATACTAGTGAGAAGACAGTTTTTCTTACAGAAAAGGTGAACAAAGATTTTTCCCATTTCAGCTTAATGCTAGGCACAGGAAATTTCAGCTTAAATTTGACTTTTATTTAGGCAAAAATAAAAACATATCTTCTTTCTTGGTCCCAGTGTTGGGAGAGGGTGGGGAACCCAACCCTGTTTCAAACAAGGATTTTGATACTGGATTTTCAGTTTTGTAATTTAAAATAAAAGGCAAGGAACCCCTTCTACCAAACTGTTCATTTTGCTGAAAAGCCCATTTACAACTACAGAAAGCCTTGATAAAATTCTGGATCTTCTCCGCTTGTAAACAGTGTGACTTACCACTCTCTCTCCATTCATTCACCCCTTCCTCCCGGCTCTCAGGTGCTTGCAGGGCTGACCACGAGGCTGATTCTACAAGGATAATAAAGAGACAGGTTTGCTGTGGCAGTCCATTTGTATGCTGCTGAACGCTAAACTCTGCAACATTTTTAATGCACTTTGTTAAATATAGAGTTGAAGGAAAATGAAACAAAAAAAAAAAGCAGCGGCTAGCTAGACACACAATTTAAAATCTCTAATCACTGAAAACCCAATAATTGGGCTACAAACTGGCCAGGAGCAATCTTGTATTTTCTCTTCAATACAGGCAAGCAGCTGCAAGTTATCATTGAATGAAAATACACTGTTTAAGTGGAGTGTTACTAAAGAACAGAGATTTCATTTTAAGTTTGTATTAGAAAATCAATTTATTTATAGAGCAGTTGCCTCTGAAGCTCATCAGGAGGAGAAGGCATGTAGATATACATCATCAAGGAAGCCACTAAGATGTTGTAACACTAATTTTGCACACTAATACTTGCAGCATAATAAACCACACAGACATAACAAGCATTAAACCCTTACTCACAGTTTGGAAAGCCTTATATTCATTTGATATTTAAGAAGATTATAAAACACGCAGGCTACAATCCACTGAGAAGAGTCGCACACTGCAGCCCGTCCATGATCTGGAGAAGCAGTACTCTTTGGAGGCTGCAATACAATGCTCGCTCCATCCCCAGGGACGCACGTGTATCAATCGATACACAAAGCAGATGCCCACAGAGTGCTCATTTCCCCGCCTTTGATTAAAAGGCTGAAAACAATGATTTTGGAGGCTGACTAGAAGGTTTAGCTAGGTCTGAGTGTTGGGCATGAGCTCTGAGGTCAGCATCAGGACCTGCAATTCACACATAAACCCTACCCAGGTGGTATCAGTCTCCATAAGTAAGTCAGTCTCTGCAAAGGCACATGGGGCAGGAATGTTATCACATTTTGCTGTTCTCCACTGAAATTCTGCATCACGGATTTTGGGACAACGTAAGTAACCCAGAGAAAAAGCATCCAGAAATCAGTGTTTTGCTTGGGAAATGTCCTGTAGGAGGTAGCAGTGAAGCACCTGGCTTTAAGGACCACTCCAATAGGAGCTTTATCAAGTAGTTTGATTTCCCACCAGAAAACTGTTTATTTTTACAGTCAGTATTTAAAAATAAATGTAATATTTAAGGGCTGGTCAACAACAGTTATTTCAATAAGGAGGTTAAGCAAATATTAGCAGTGATAAGAATCTAACTAGTCACTTCAAGACTGCTGATAAGCTCCAGTTATGTGCACTTGTTAACGGCTCCTAACAAGGCAGCATCCCAAACATAGCATCTGAAGAACCTAGAGTGAGCGGTCCAGCTGTGCTACCACTGTGTACAATATACTTCAGCTACTTTGCTTCTGGACCAAGTCATCATTTCCTCTCCATCCCCTCCTAGGGCATGAATTTCTCCCTGCATACGAGCCAGGGAGAGGAAGTCAAGACCCTGCTGCTGTAATCACAGATCAGATAACCCCATGTCTCAGTTTTCCCCACTCAGAATTGATTGATTTGTGACTGTTAACGACTGCATTCTGATATCCTAGGTACAGGATCTCAGGCTAACATCTGACACTGATTTTTCCACATTACAAGCAGAGAGGACACAGGACAGCCTGCCTCCAACTCCCCTGGGTGAGAAGTCCAAGGCTTACACTAACCAGGGGTGGTCTAAATGCAGGCCAGTAATTAGGAGTGGCACACAGCCACAAAATAAGCACTTACCAATTCTGCTCTGCTCCTTTCTTTGTGCATCCAGCTCGTCTGTCAACCTCCGGATCTCATCCTGGGCCATCAGCAGCCTCTGTGTGGCCTCATCCAGATCTCGTTCAACTCTTGCACGTGATGCTTGTTCCCTCTCCAGCTCTTCTCTGTAGGACTGAAACACAGGGGCTAATGCTCCAAAAGAAATGAGATAACCCTCCTGGCAATGCAACCACAAGGCAGGTCCCCCCTCTGCACTACTCCTGGCCCACCAGAACAGGGGCAGCAACACAAACAGAAAGCAGGTGAACTCGGGGAAGCCACTGCAGAGGCAAGAGACAGACACGCAGTGAATAACCCTCTTCACCATGGACACATGCCAAAAAGCAGGTGCAGACCAGCATGCTGTGGCTGTTTTCCTACACAAGGCTCTGTTTTTCCCTCCTCAAGACAATGCCATTAATTACAATGCATTTTCAAACACATAATATATGAGGTTTTCCAAGAAGAGGGCTCCACCACACCCCGTGACAGTTTAGTCCAAGGACAATTCAATTCTGCACATTTGTGGTCCCATGGCTGTTGTGAGAGCTAGCCCCAAGCCAGCCTCATGCTGCTAACCTCCTCTTCCAGTCTGCACTTGATCCTAGAGTGCAGGAGAAAGACACTGCTCCCACTCACCTGTGATTCTGCAGAAAAGTCATTTCAGCTGATATAAAAAGAGCTATTTCTCACCCCCTTGACTTTGGTCCACTCATCTCCATACCATTAAAGGCAGGTGAGTGCTTACAAGCCAGCCCTGACCCAAAGCTGGTAAGATGTTAACCCTGACTCTCAGCAGAAGCAATTAACTCATGCTTAGCACCAGGCTCATGTGGTTGCACAGCCTGAAGTTCAGAGCTCACTCGCATCCCATCAGCTAAAAACAATAAAAAACCCTCACAGCATGCTCAAGAACAGACCCACTGCTTGAATTCTAAACTACGTGCCATGTCATCAGCAAGAAACTGTGCATACGTATTACCTTATTCATTGTCTCTCCAGTAAGCTGCACAGATTCATGCTGTTGTTGGAGTTCATCTTCTAGTGACTGATGAACATGACCAAACTCATCCTTGCACTGAAAGAGATTTTAATAAATCACCACCACCAGAAAGCATGCTGCCATGTATCCCTCAACACCAGTGTGTAGGATTTGCAGTTTCAACATATCTTGATTAGAAGGGGTTTTGTAATCATACCTTATATTTGAAGAGAACATTTCAACCAGACTTATCCCAAATCCTTGTGAAAATCCCTCAGTTGTCTCCGCTAGTACTGGGAACTCCATAGGTTCACTGTTTTTTTTTTTTGTTTTTTTTTTTTTAAACCTGTGATCTCCTTGACATCTTCCTTTTAGAGCCTGTAGGCTCAGCTTTGCCCAAAGAAATGTACTGGGGCTGAGCATGCTTGACTCACTTTATCAGAGTAACCCTGGGTTACTTCCCCATGTCCCTCTCTTTTGAACCACTTATCAAGATAATGGATTCCTGCTCCCCTGCAGCCTGCACACATAAACCAGCATCAAGGATTTGCTAATGCTCAGGAAGTTGGTTGTCATTATTTTGCACCTTGGCTCTAGAGAGCTGAGTGTGCTTGTACATGCCATGCCTTCTACCAGAGCTCAGAAAGCACTTCCCCACGTATATATTAGAGATGACTACACAAAGATGCATGTTTGTACCCTGGCTTTTTACATTAGCGAGGATGCATCAAAAAAATCAATTATGCTTGAGCAGTCTAGCTAAAAGCTGCATTCATTTCTGTAACAGACAGGAACATATCTGGACCTCCAGTCTAAGAGTGAAACAAGTACGTAACAGGTCATTTGCGAATAAGAAAGGCTACACGTTCCAGTAAACAGAGTAACAAGAGCAATTAACCTATTAACCTGTAACACTGCTGTGACTCTAATGATTCTGTAAAACAAGTGTGATGCTACCCCAAACAATGGAGTGCTTAATCAACAGTTTCTAGTTCACAAGCGTGGACAGCAATGACATCATCTGGGGAGAATAAACAGTCCGCTTTAGAGGAACTGTTTTCCTGAAAAATAGATCTCCAATGTATCTTTCACCTGGTTTTAAAAATACAGAAAACAAGGTGCCCAGTATAAGAACTGCAGAGAAGTTGCATTTGATTAGAAATGAGGAGCATTAAGCTTATAATGTGTTTTGATCATGCGAGAATACATTTTCCTTTAATAAGTCTCATTCCTCTAAACAGCTGCAGGAAAAGTGGGTCAAAGTCAGGTATTTATAGGCCTGTCTACCTACTAGGGGACTCTGGCACCACGTACCAGGAGGAATTCAAGTAAACTCCACATTGTTCTTCACACATAGACAGCCTATATTATTTCCACATACAAGACTTTGCCTTGGGGCTCTGTCCTTCACCCAGCCCAGGTGCAACAACACTCTCTCCATCTTTATCCAGCATTCAAGACCAGTCTTGTTACAGAAACATGTTCATTACAGGATCATTAGAAAGAATGGTCCTGAGAAGGGACTGCTAGGAGAAGTCAGCTGCATCCTCAGAAGGACAAGCTCCATGCAAGAAGGTTTGGATTCAACACCAGACTTGCAGGCATCTGCATCCTTCATTTGCCCTGGCCCTACTTCCCTTACTCAGCTGTGGCACTGAAGGAAGAGCAAATCCAGTCACACCCGGTAAATGCTCGGTAGCAGATACGGTTAACTGGCACTTAATTGGAAGGTTACAGCTCTGTCTCCCCTTTTTAACTACAGTGGGGTTTCTATTATGCTGGTCCGTAGGAAAAAATGGTGTGTTTGCAGCAAACATTTGTACCAAGTGACAGGCATTCACGGGTAGATTATTCAGGATTTGCAGAGAGGCATTTTGTATCCAAGAGCAAGAGACAGCGCATTAGCAAAGTTTCTCTGCCTCACTGCAAACAGATTCTTTGATTCCAAGGTGGATATTTACATCTGAAGGTGTTATTGTACCATGGATGAATCCTGAATGACACCCAGCCCTACAATAGTTAGGCAGACTAGGGCTCTCCAGCCAGAAAGGGATGCTCTTCAGGTCAGTAAAATCCCAAGTGGCACAGAAAAGGCAGACAAAAAGGCAATTGTTCCCTGCCTCTTAATACAAGAGCTGGAGAGCATCAAACAAAGCCAGGAGATGGTAGGTTGAAACAAAGGAACTTCATGTGACAGTAGCTGAACTGTGAAATTCCTCACTGTAAGATATTGAGGATATTAAGAAAACTGCATGGGTTTAACAAGCAACCAAATTCATGGAAGATAAAAATTAGTCAAGGACTACTAGACACAACGATAGAACCTCTGGTTCAGACACTGCACGCCACTGGAGGCAAGGAGAGCATCTGTGATGAACTATCACAACATATTTGCCCTCCTATGACACTGTCTTCTGAGGTTTTACATTTGCCTTCTGGTGAGATGGCACAACACAGCCCAAACCAAGCTGAGCTTCACAGAAGGTCTGCCAAGCCTCCCTCCTTCAGCGAGCTCACCCAAAAAAGGCCAATAAGCTTTTGAACTCCAAACCAGTTTTATCAGAATGAAAAACTAGAAACTTAAAACTGTAGAAAGTTCAAGATAGTGACAGAAGATGAGACAGCAATGAATTGGTCTGGCTGCAAGTCTTCCACCTGCTTGTGCCCCAGCCAACTCCAACTTCGAGGTCACCAAACGCTGCCAGTCCCCTCTGTCCCCAGGAGGGCTTTCCTATGAATCCTGGCTGGCTGCACTTTGCAGGGGCTGCAGCTCCTGGCCCTCTTGTGTCCCCCTTGCAGCCTGGAGCCTTCTCCCCTAAGCTCACCCACTGGGTCCCCAGGCAGGAGCAACCCCTCTCCCTCCAGACGGGCAACCTGGCCTGGCGACTTCTGAAGCGGCAGGAGGAGACTGGAAAAATAAGAAAAACTTAACACTGTATCACAAATACTGCAGGGCTAAACAGGCTCTGGACCTGGCCCAGTACAGCAATTTTTGTGGTCCTGTACATCTGACAGCCATTGCTGTCAGAATTAAGTTATGGATGAGGCCAGTAAACACAGCAATGTGGGAGAAACAGCTATGAGAACCAGCAGCTCCTGGGCTCCGGTTGCCTGAAATGGCCATATTCAGGAGTAGATGGAAGTCGGGGGCCTTGGTGGGAGGGAGATCTCCCTAAGCAAAGTGATAGGTCACAAACTGTCTCTCCAACAGACAGTAGCTGCTGCTGCTCCTCCACCATTTGTCAGTGCTCTTCATCTCGACCTCAGAAAGCAAAAAGTCAAGACATGGATGGTCCTCTCTAACCTGCCAATCATCAAGTCATGCTGTGAAATTTATTTACTGAACTCAGTTTGTAAGCAGAGGTTTGCTTAACTTCCATCCTCTAGCTCAGCAGCTAGAAGACAAGGGAAGAGATTTTTCTTAAATTAATGATTTTCAGGGGAACTCGGTCACCTGAAATTAAATACTGGATCATCAGGAAATCTGGAATAGAAAGTCATTATTGCTCAATGAAGATCCTCAGACCAACTATATCACACTCTTCAATGTTCTCTGTTAAAATTAATCCTGTTCACTATCCCTATGCAAGATGTGGGAGCAAATCAAGTGTAAAGACACAAGCGTGAAAACTAATAAAGAAATGAACTTCAGCATTAAGAATCCACAGTGTCCTCATAGATAGGAGAAATATTTTTACTTTAAAAAGTATCTCAGAGACATCCTCTTCCCCAGCATGCTTTCAGTCAGCCTAAGAAGCTAAAGCAGGAGGTACCTGAATGTGTGCCGCACACAGCCTGTCTATGTAGCTGTGTGAATTCAACTTCTGATCTGCAATCTCCAGTTTCTCCAGCAGCGTCGTTCTTTCCACCAGTAAATAAGCAATCTGTTCACTGGCATTACTGTGAGCTATTTCGGACAAGCCTTCCTGTTCCAGCATCTCCTCAACCTCCTTCAGCTGGGCTTCTGCAAGACAAGTCTTTCTGTGAGCAGAGGAACAAACGAAGCCCAATTCCTTCCAGATCTGCATCCTAGCTCCTCTAAACGCTCCCCACCACAACAGCCCTGGAGCTCCCCAAGAGCTCGTAAAACATGTAGTCTCTTCTCCTGCTTCTCCCCTCCCTTTCTGCCTCCTATCCCCTGTTCTTATCTCAGCCCCATTCCCACTGTCCCAATGTTTCTGATCTGTTCCAATGTTTCTCCTGACATCCATTACCCTGCCTGCCAAGCAAGTGATAGGACCTGCTACGTCTAGACTGAGTTCTCCTGCCTTGTTTTAAGTAGGGGACTTATTACGACCATTTTCTTCTAGCCAGCAGCTAAGCTTCACCAACCTGGTTATCCTGGACCCTTTTAACCCTTAATACAGCTTGGTGGAAACAAAACAACAGATTAAATAGGCATTGAGAGAAACCAAACAGATGGACATGCAGTCACATAAACATTTTCTTTGGAAGAAGTGACATAAAATACCATATCACTCATATAAGCAGAGCATCACTATTTTCCTAAGGACTGTTTGGTAGGGAGGTAGATCTGAGTATCTTTTATTTTTCCCCATGCACAGCAGTGATGCGCAGCAGCACCTGGTACATTGCGCACAGCCCATGGGGGAGATCGGGGCGCTGTATCCCATGTGATATGGTAGGAAAGCACGGTAAGGAACCAACGAGGGTCTGAAGCGGAGTGAGAGAAACAGCACCCCATGGGCACAAAGGGACCCAGAGTACTTCTTAAAACATGACCTTAGAAATCACTCCCTGAACAGAGTTCCTGACCCATTCCTCCAAAACCAGCTATAAACACAGGCTAAGGACTGCTTCTGGTAACACAGACCTGTTATTTGAAAGTCTCCTGTAGGATTAAAGGAGCAAAAAAATCCTTTTAGAATTAAACTTCCAATTCTTCACCATTTATCCCAAAATTATAGCTGGTAAGCCTCTGTACTGGCCTCCAAGGCAAAGAGATGACAACGACCTTTGCAAGAGAAGTTGGTTTATGGCTAGGCATCATTGTGTTTGTGCAACAAACAGTTGTTAAAAAGAGCCCCTCGTTTGCATGGTTGGAAATTTATCTGCCAGGAGAATATGAGGAACCTTTGGTCTCCCACATGGTCAGGGCAGCAACGCGTGCACTGGATCCGGTAGCTTGTTAAGCTAAGGAAGGGTTTTTCAAAACCTCCCTATGTAATTCATATTAAAAAGAAAACCAACAAACGCTGCTCCCAATTTCAAGCCCAAACCAGATTATAAAGGTTTCCAAGTGCCGTAAGATAGGAACTGGGGGGACTTGTGGGTTTTGTATGGAGGAAAGAGGAATATTCATGCTCTTTCACTGCTTAGGGAGCTAGAGTTAGACATCTAAAGTTAAGCAGAGCAAATATTCCTCATACTGTTACACAGGATACATGCACAGCTCTGGACAAGTCTGTTCCTCATTTCCACACACTGGATTTAACAGAGGACCCAGTGCAATCACATCCTAAGGCTCAAATCAATCGCATGTTTCCACTCTGCATTTTGCAGTCAGCTCTGTCCAGCCCTGTGGATGGAAAACAGCCCGCGGTTTCCCGTTCACCTTCCCCTGTGGTTATAAATTACAGCTTGTTCAATGAAGAGGTCAAACATGGCTGACTTGCAGCTTTCCTGCATGAAGCTGAGCAAAACATTGCATTTTGCAATTTAAAAGTAGCTGGCCACTTGCTCCATATGCATTATGAAGAGCCCACAGCTCATACTAAACTGAACTCCCCCTTGCCTCCAACCTACCTTGCAGTTTCCTCCCACAGTTTTGCCAAATCCCATCTAAAATAAGCCAAAAGCTGCTCTGCTTTATGGCCAGAAACGGGACAACCATCTCCCTTTAGGACCAATGGTCTGAACTCACATGGCTGGCTTCTGCATTGACAGTTTCGCTTGCAAGTACTTCCCTTACACCCAACCTGCAAAACAATATTAAGCGGTATAGTTTGGGGTAACAGAACCTAGAAATTTTCCACAGGCTAAAGAGGAAAAAAGATTTGTGAGGATGAAGGGAGCCTGCCATACACAGCACAGATTACCTGCTTTTAAAAGCCCACTAATTTCTTACAAGTATCTCAAACACCTTCCCTACCACATCTAACATGTCCTACTTGAGAACAGCAAATGCCTCGTACAAGCAGTGTTATACCAGTGCACTGATGTGTTCCCGCTAGCAAGTATCTCCTGCGCCACCTCTGCAGTTGCTTCTTTGGAAGCGAGTTTTGTATTTGCAAAGGTGTCTTACCCCAGGAAGTTTCTCAGAAATAAGCAATTCACCGGTATCCTTTCACCCACCACAGAAGCTGCATCCTCTCGTCCATGCTGGGTACGTTTAAGCAGTACAGCTGTTACAATAAACAAGCTCAGGCCACAACTATTTATTCTTTTTGTTTCACTTTTTAAACAAATTGAGGCAAGCCCCCAAAAGCATTGTGTTTTACTGCCATTACATTTGTTTTTCAGAAAGGCTTTTGGTAATGCAGCACACGAGTTATCGATCTGCCCTCCAAAAACACTGAGGCGTATTCGACAAGAACCATCGGAAACGGATTGTTAACTGCCTCGAGCAAAGGAAAAATTTCACTCTGGGCAGAGGTACCAAATGAGGTGAAGCTGAGATCAATAGCTCAACATAAAACCAGAAGTGGCTGCTCTCTGCAGTAACCCTTTGAGCCTGTTCCAGCCAAGAAGTAAATGTGTAAGTAGAAACTTACTTTTTATCATCAGAAACAGGTTTTAGCAGATCGAATTGCTCCCAGCAATCCTCAGACCAAGCAGAGCTTCTGATCTGTCTGGCTGCTTTTGGAAGAGGGAGCACGCTCAGCCCCGAGAGCCTACCCAAGTGATCTCCTGCATTTACCCGAGTCTTTGCCCCTTCCCTTCCTGAGCTCTCAGCTCCCCAAAGCTGGGACTCCCAGCTGCCACTACAAGCAAGATCAGGACAGATCCTGTCCGTTCCCAGGTCAGGCCCTTCCTTTGTACCACAGGCTTGAACCAGCCTCTGTCCTCAGCTGCCCTTTCCCATCTGAACTCATTATCATTTCAAGCCTCCCAAAAGCTCCCTACCACCATTCTCTGTTCTTGCCTTGCCCACATTTTTGTTTAACAATCCCAGTAGACCAGGGTCTGCCTTTCCACAAGAGCCTTCTCCAGCCCCGTTTCCAGCCTCATCTGCAGTACCATCTTGTCCCTGCTAAAGACAACCAGCTGCCCTGCAAAAATAAGAAGGGGGGTAAAGACCCAGAGGACAACCAACTTCTAGTTCAAGACTTTCAGCCTGTCCTACACCCCACAGGGCTCAGGAGGCATCTCTGGGTTGGTTTGCACAAACTCTGCTGAGAAGCAGAGGCCCAGGGAATAGACACAGCGATGCAGCATCGAACTCTGCAGCAGAGGTACATTAGAGACCTGGAGCAGGCAAAAGCCTGACAAAAGTCTTTGAGAAAGTGCAGTAGCTAAAGCACAAGCACATCCATGTGCTCTGTGCCAGACATGGCCAGTGGGGTTTTTTGTGAAGCAGCTGACCTGCGAAGCAAAAAGCCAGTCCCTCAAGAAAACAATCTACAAGCATCCCAAAACACACCAGTGCTGGCATCCCTCACTGCAGAGGACAGCCTGGCGGAAGGCAAGGCTTCATCCACTGCCCAGATCACTAAATTATCAATGCATATCACAGGACCGCAGCTAATGCCATCAGTAAGGTAATAACAAGTCGTAAAAACCAAAGTCTGACAGCAATATCGGAAAGCAAATTCCTCCAGAAAGCTGCACAGAAACACCGTATGACACCAAAGCACCGCAGAACCACAAAAACCCCTCAGGGATGGCTTGCTTGCAATTAGCAACCCACTAGGGTAATAGACATGGATCTCTGTTTCCATTCGAGTGTTAATCATTGCTCAACAGCTACAAGAATCCCTAAAAAATGGGAAAAGTCCAAAGCAGCAGAGCCACTACGAGGAAATAAATGGAAACCCAGCTTTTGGGACATTTTT
This sequence comes from Harpia harpyja, assembly GCF_026419915.1. NCBI lineage: Eukaryota > Metazoa > Chordata > Aves > Accipitriformes > Accipitridae > Harpia > Harpia harpyja. The sequence continues at coordinate 9,110,401 of NC_068946.1, read as the reverse complement.
GTCATTCGCCTGCCACCTCGTGGGGAAGATGAGAGAAGAACCAGTAATGAAGTTTTCTGCCACAGCTATGCTCGCAAAGGCTCGTTAGTCATTTAAGCCCTTGCATACCAGCATTTTCAACACTAAACGATGGCTTTACATACCCAGAGGAACCAGATTTTCAGGCAGTGCTTAAGCACACCCATCTTTGAAAAGTCTCTCCCAGCAGATGTGCAACCTGAAACCCACAGGCTGGCCAAGACTGAACAGAGACTCAAAACTGCAATTGATTTTCCCAAACTCCTACATTTGCTGCTCCAAATAAAGCATGCGTTAACAAAGAAACTGTTCAAGCTGTGCTATCACCCCCAACTTTACCTTAGGCCCGGGATAATACGCACCACAAAAGGAGGAGTTAATGAGAATGGCGTGCTACTAACAGTACTCAAAGCACAACAGAAGACTAGGAAGACTGAAGAAAATCAAGAACTAAACTCAGTAAAATATATCTGCCCTTACTGGAAGGGACCCCAGGGTTTAAGAGGAAAGCAAATTACCTGAAGTGAAATATAAGTGAAATACCTTCTTTTAAACAAAATGACTATACTAAAATAAGCACACACAAGTTTTGAATCACCATCACAAACACACCGCTGTCCTTCAAGTCTAAACCAAAGCCAACAGCAAATTCACTGACTTCAGTGGGAACACAGCTCAACGCTCCATTACCTGGGGAGTCACTGTCAAATAATTCAGAGTTTGAAAACAAACAGCACCATGAACTCTGTTCTTCAAACAGCCTCTGGAAGATGCTTAGTGCAACAACGGAGCCACATGAAGTGAGAAACTGTCCGATTCACTGAATAAAGGCAGTAAAAGCAGACAAGAACCTTTAAGTCAATTACAAATCAGTTCTAGTATTTCATTAACACTTCTGCCAACCTCCCAAACAACATACCACGCACACTGGTCTAGCAGAACTCACTGAGAAAGGCTGCTCTCCTCTCAAAGAAGCTTTAAACCAGCTCTGCTGAAAGACCTGTACACCACTACCTGTCAATGCATCTCCTCGGACCGTGTTTTGGAGGGAAAGGATTACCCCGCTGCAGCTGCAGCCGTGTCAGCTCAAGCCTGAGCTGTTCATTTTCTTTTTCATATTCGGTGGTGATAGCATCCCGTTCCTCCGTCAGGTTACGGACGTGACCCACATAGCTTTCCACCTAGAAATAAAAGAAGACATCGCTATACCTGAGTGTGTTTACCAACGCCTCGCCAGCAAGTTGTTGGCACAAATAGCTCTCCATCCCCCTACGTTTACAGGATAAACTCACACATTTGTAGGACACTACTTCTTTATGCCTTGGTAACATCTGGGGATGTTAAAAACTTGACTGAAAGTTCTGGAAGGCGGGAGGGGATGGAGGTACAAAGGTGCTGGGATGTGGGAGACACTGGGCTCTCTAGGTGCTTGTTGGTACCCCAACACGAGGAACTGGGCTGCACACCCGTGAGTTCTTGAGGGCAAGAGAAAGCAGCTTTTGGCTGGGAACACCCGTGAACCTGCTGCCGCAAAAAAAGAGGGGGAAACGGGCGTGTTTGGGCCCGGAGGGGTTAAAAACCGAAGGGTAACTCTGGCGCCTTCTCCCGACCCTTACGTCTCTCATCTCCTCGGCCCGCCGCCGTTCCAGGTCGCCGAGCCGGGCCTCGGCGCGCCGCAGCAGCCGCCAGGCCAGGCCCAGCTGCTCCTCGGCCGGGGCGGCGGGGTCGGCGCCCTCCGCCCGCAGCCAGCGGCGGACGGTCTCTGCCGGTACCGGGGCCTCCGCCTGCGGGGGAACCGAGAGGAACCGTGAGCGACGGGGACCCACTCGCCCCCCCCCCCTCCCCGAGCCCGGGCACCCACCGGGGCGGCGGCGGCCGCCTCCATGGGGGGCGGGCCTGGGCCGCCGCCCGGCCCCTCCCATCCCCATGGCAGCGGAGGGCGGGGACCGGACGCCCCGCCCCTCCGGCGACAGCGAAGCCACGCCCCGCGCGCCTAAGCCACGCCCCTCCGCTCGTCGGGACACGCCCCCTCGCGGCAGGCACGGGGCGGTGGCAGCCAGGGTCCCTCTTCTCCTTCGGGTGACCAAGGAAGGAGACATGTCTTCTCCTTCCACCACTCCTGGCCACCACACCGGTGGTGTTTAGGGCCTCCCTGTCTCCACCCACCCTTCAAGTCCACCGCACGATCAAAGGGATCTACCGAAACGCTTACGGCTAGCACCAAAAACCAAGCAAAAGGGGCTGAAGGTTTTTCCGATTTTCTTCGGAAGCCCACGTGAAGCTGCGGGAGATGACTGGCTTCCCCTGAGGTAAAGTGAGCACCTACATGAAACTGAGATGGAGAAACTGTCCAGGCTTCGTCCTGCAGAGCTGACTCACCAGCTGAAGGCGCTGCGCAGGAGGACGGTAGGCAAAGACCAAGACATGGAGAGGAGGCACAGTGAGGACCTTCGACGGAGCAGAGCCTGGGATCCTCAGAAAGCGACGTAGAGATGGTCCTGGACCTGCAGGAGCCAATTCCTCCTCATGGTACTATGCCAGACATCCCCAAAGGGAAGGGCTGGTGCCCAAACACTGCCAGCGCTAGAGATGTTGGTGGGATGGGAGCTCCCATCCTCCCAAACAGGACCATCACCAACACCGGATTGGGATGGCTGTGGCTTAGTTTGAGCTTTGAAAGTCTCCCCAGCCTGGGCTTCAGCACCCTCCTGAAGACGGAGGGGCAGATGTTACGCAGGGAAGCCCGCAGCCCTGTTCCTGAGTCGCATGGTGCAGCCCCTTGAGACTCCTGCAGGGTCCGATGCCCGAGTCTTCTCCACAAAAAGTCCAGATTATTTCTCTCCTTCACAATTACCTGACAGAGGAAGTCCCAAATACTCCAGACAGCAGTTTTTGCACTTCTCCCACCCCTTCTGCCAACACTCCTGCAAGGGCACGTTCAATTTACACAAGTTTTTATACTCTCATCTTTGCTGGCCCACCCCTGTTTGGAAGTGCGAGACTCCAAATAAAGACAACAGAAACCCCTAAACTAGCAGGACTCTGCGTGCACATCAATTACATACTGGAAGACGAGACAGGCAGCTCTCGGAGCCCGTGAGCGCATCAAACATGCGCAGGACATTCCACCATCTTCTCCTTCCCTTATTTGCACGTATCCGACAGGCACTTCCCACATCTACGGACAACAGTCTCCGCTGCACTTCTCTCTCCACCTTCTGCAGGTGTCAGTCCCAGCCATGTAGAAGTCATTAGCTCCTTCTCCTGACTCAGTTACTAGCTGGATCTCAGCCCTCCTGACTCATCTGGACTGTTTCTCCCATCACTAAACATATCATACTCCTTTAGTGTTCCAATGCTCCCTCCTGATCCGCTGAGCCCATCCTCATGCTCTTTCCTCGCTCTGCTGGGTTTCTCTTCCTCATTTTATGAGCATACCTCATTTTCAGGTGATCGTAATCACTACAAAAGTACCGCTGTCTTCTTGAATGGTCGGTAGTTTTAAATAGAGCACAGTCTCACCTCTGGAGAGGCTTCAAGTGCAAGAACAGCGTTCTTGTGCGTTACTGTCTGTCTTTACAGACTTCCAGCAAATTTATTTCAAAGAAAGCGTGTAAATAGGCATACAATGGACAGCGGGAGAGCTGCAGTTAAGTTTTTTTACCACAAAATTACACACTTTGCTTCCTGCAAGCACGAGAATATATGCTTAGAAGTTGGTAATCGTATGGAAGCAGGCTTTAGAGAAAACCAGGAACATCCCGGTTCTAACTCCATGCAAACAGCCAAGAGGCACTTCTCCTCCCAAGGCTGATCACCACTACCCCATCCGCTTTCTTCTCCCCACCCTCACCGCCTACTCCTTTTCTCCAACCTCTTGTCCTCAAGCCACGCTCAGAGACCACCCACCGCTTGTGCTCCATGCCACACACCTCCTTGCCTTTATCCCCCACCAGCAACCTACGAACACCCAAGATGGAAGGAAAACCTTTGTGAAACAGCTGCTTTAGGGACACTGCTACAATACCTATTTTTTGAACCGTGTTTCTGAGCGGAGTTCCTGAAGCGTAGGTCCACTGGATCTCCCCTGGAGCAACAGAAGCTCTCCAAAGTTGTTACCACCTCATTCGCCTTCACCTTTTGCCCCACTTGTTTCACCATCCACTTTCAATACCAGATGATTGCCAGCTCTGTCACTCCACTCCAGTCATAAAAACACATCTTATTTTCTGCAAAGCGCCATTCCTTCCGTCCAACAATTCAAAAAGAAACTTTGAAGAGGCAGACTCAAGAAAGTCTTTTATATACAGACATACATACCATTTCTCCACCTCCCGGTTCTCCCAGCCCACGGGACAGAAATAAAGCAACATATCTTTTCCTTCCTTAGACACCAGAACAAATATCATCCTTTGGAATGTTTTCACTTCAGTGTATTTTTCTTTTTCAAAGCAAGCAACAATAACCATTACTGAGCTGTAGAAAAGTTACACTGTTTTGGACGGCAGCCTTTCCCACAGTGTTTCACTGAGGATTGTTTTATTTACCTGGGATAGAGAATGGCTCCAGCTCCACTCCCTCTCTAGTACAATTTCACTTGTTTCATTCAGAGACGGTCCTCAGACTTTCATTCTCTATAAATGCAGTATGTTGGCCCTGAAGATAGCTCACTATCTTCTCCTCTATCTCCATGCCTTGCGCTATTTCCTCATCAGAAAGAGATAATGGAGTCTGTGAGTCTTTGGTTACAATAATAACAGAGGTTCTCCTCGACTCCAGGATATTTGCTACCACCACCTGGTGACGATATTTCTCCAGAGCCTGCCGTGATTTATCGATTAAGATCAAGGGATCCGTCTCCAGTTTAAAGGAAATAACAAATGCCTCTGGGGCCCATTCTTTGACCAGAGGAGACAGCATTTTTGGCACCATCTTCATTGTGATCTACATTGGGAAAAGACAGTAGAGAAAAGTTTCAGTAAAAACATTACTATTCCTAATTACAACATTAGGAAGAGATGGGGGAGGAGGGATAGGGACATTCCAGCTTCAGTTCGTATTATATTTACACTGGGAAGTTTTCCAAGGCGGTACTTGGTCAGATCTCACCAAACAAGGTTAAAATGTCACTGGCATGCACTGTAAAACTAAATTAAGTTATCGGTCTGGTATTAACAATAAGCAGGGTGTTCTTAAGCAATGAAGCAGGCCCACAGTAACTGCATAAACGTTTTGTTATTTAAGTGCTAAAACCACTCTGGGAATATAAACCTAAGCAGAGGAAGATTAAAAAAAGAATTACAACTGCAGAAGTCCGAGTTTTCAGCTCTCCAAAATCCAAGCAGCTTATCAAATCTTAACCCTTCTTTCCATCAACTCTTTAGGGCACACGAAGCATAAATATGCCAAAGCATGGAGAGAAAAAAGTAGGAGTCTCTGTTCTCCGGCTTCTTAACCTCTGGGTCTGCCACTGGAAATCAGGGAGGGTCTCATTCTTCCTACGCTAAGGATAAAGAATTAAGGCTAGCAACTTGTTAAAAGCTAACTAAACTAAACAAATTTATATTTGTTATATACAGAGCTGTAGATCCACCTGCTCCCATAGCTGAAAGGGACCTGGGCACCAGAGACACACGCTGCACCTTCAGGGTGTTGCCAGCATTAAGCAGAAAGAAGGCAAGGCAAGTACTCCAGCAGCAACCGTTCTTCCGCTGAGACCCACCATCTACTCATCTCCACATTGTCAGCATATACAGCTTTAAAGGGATATTTCCATAGGATTCTGCTCCCGTGGAAATTCTCCATCCCATTGCCAGTGAAAACACACGCTTCTTAGGCCAGCGAGCCGCTGCTTTGCAACTTTTCCCAGGTCTTATTCACAGCCAGTCCCCAGGCAGCCGTGACCCCAGCAGGACACTGGGACGGCCCGGATGTCAGGAGGGGAGGAAGGGGCGGTGGAGGGGGCCGGTGCCCACAGGAGCCTCACCTGCAGGGGCCCCTCCGAGGACTGGATCTTGTGCTCAGGCATCTCCGAGGCGGGGATGTAGAAATCCGACACGGCAGCTGCCAGGTAAAACATGACGCTGGAGCCTGTGAGAAACACAACTGCGATCACCCACCACTGCCGGCCTGTTCCTCTCACCCCAGGGACACCCAGAACGGACCAGAGCCGGTTGGGCTGCCAACCCCAACAACAACAACAACTAGGGGAGCCCAGGGCCCCCCCTCAGAGTCCCCCCATCACCTACGAGTGCCGTCCTGAGCAGAGCAGTGCTGACCCCCCCACACCGGGGTCCCCTCAGACACACTGTCACCCACCAGAGCCACCTCATCCCCTCACACCAAGCCCCCACTGCCCCCAGGGATGACTCAGACCCTCATACTGGGGTGCTGGAGCCCCCCTTGTCCCCTCACGCCAGAGCCCCACGGGCCCTGGGACCGCCTGGGCCCCGGGGCTGCCCCATCCCCTCACACAGGGCGACACCCCGGGGCGGGGGGGGGGGGGGGAGGTCGCCCCGACCCCTCTCACCCTGGCCACCCCTCCCCGGGACCACCCTGTTCCCTCATGGCCCCCCACCCCCTCTCCAGGGCCGCCCCGTCCCCTCACGGATCCCCCCCCTTCCCGGGGCCGCCCCGTCCCCTCCCCGTACCGAAGGGCGCCAAGGCGCGGGCGGCGGCCCGCAGCAGCGCCAGGTACTCGGCCAGGCCGGTGAACTCGATGGCCAGCAGCGCCCCGGCCTCGGTAGCGCGGCGGTAGTCGCGGAGGGCGGGAAGGAAGGCGGGGAGAGCGGAGGGGTCGGCGGCCACGCCGGGCGGCGGCCCGGGAGTGAGGCGGAGGGCGTCGAGCAGGGCGGGCCCGGGCGGCGGGAGGGCTCTCGCCCAGGGGAAGGCGGAGCGGGCCCGGTGCAGGAAGCAGACGCCGTAACCGGCCGCCACCAGCCGCTCGGCCGAGGCGGCGCCGCGCCGCCCGCTGCTGAAGTTCTCCAGGAAGCGGACGGCGCGCGCCTCCAGCGGCACCTGCGTCCCCCCCGACGTCACCAGCGCCACGCGCCGCCCGCGCGCCGCCTGCCCCGCCGCCCAGGCCCGCACGCGCGCCTCCGCCGCCGCTTCATCCCCGCCGCCCGCCGCCGCCGCCATGCCCGCCCCGCCCCTTCCGCCGGAAGTGCGGCGCCCCGCCCACCCGCCGCCGCCATTACCCGGAAGTGTCGCCTTGGCAACGCGGCAACGCGGCGGCGCGGCGAGGGAGGGCGGGCTGGGTAGGCGCTGGAGGGGTCTCGCCGCTGCGAGCTGTGCGGGGCGGCGGGGCAGCTCCGCTGCCGCCGCTGCCGCCTCACGCACTACTGGTGAGAGCCCCGCTGGCTGCGGGGGGAGCAGGGGCCAGGCCCCGGGTGTAGGCCCGGGAGGCAGGGATGGGGTGCAGGGCGCCCGGGAGGAGAGCCGGGACAAGGCAAGAGGCAGGGGGGAAGGCCCGGGACAAGACTCGGGACGCACGGGCACGGAGGAGGCCCGGGATGAGGCGCAGGAGGCAGGAACGGGCCCGGAGCGAGGCTCAGGGTGCAGGGAGGAGGCCCGGGGCGAGGCCCAGGAGGCAGCGCCAGGCCTAGGATACAGGGGCAGGCCCAGGGCAAGGGCTGAGAGACAGGGACAGAGCCTGGGAAGCGGGCTGGGACGCGGGGACAGGGCAAGAGGCAGGGAGTAGCCCCGGGATGAGGCTCAGGACACAGGGGCAAGCCCCCAGGATAAGGCTTAGGACACAGGGATGATGCGTAGGAGGAAGCCCGGGTGGCAGGGACGAGGCCTGGGACAAAGCTCAGCAAGCAGGGATGAGGGCCAGGGTGGAGACTGGGAGAAGGCCTAGGGCGAAGCTCAGCAGGCAGGGTAGCAGGAACTGGAGCTGGAGCGGACGCGCTTGGCAATTGCTCGGCCAGAGCGTTCCTCCTCACTTCCAACAGTGCCCACATCAAATAGAGTGCAGTGCAGTGAGCTTTCTAGATGTTTACACAAATACCTTCACGTACGCGGGGGGCCTCAGTGAGGTCGTATGTTAACGATAAGTTTCACTGGTTTCACCCTGACTTGGGGTTTGTTTGGCTTTGGGGCTTTTTTTTTTTGTGTACCACAGTGTTGAAAGCTGGGCGTTTGCTCAAACCCAACTGTATCGGGGGTTTTGTGAGTGATTTAAATAAGGTTTTAACATACAGAATCATGGTGACTTGCCAGGACAGCACTGTGTTCCCCTCAGGGAATATCAAGTATGTACTTGATTAGGTGCTCTGTGAGCGGCCTAAGGACTGGTGGCTGTTGTGGGTAATTCTTGCAGTGAAAGTCCAGAGGACACAACAGGCAATAATCTTTCCTTACATCATGTCCAAGCAAACAAAAATATTGTTCTTTCTTTATTTTGTTAGTAATGTAGATCATCAAAAAGCTGACTGGGTTAGTATCCACGAGCGAATATGCCCACTGCTGATTCCAATCCGTACATCCCTCCCTTGTCTCCTTTCTGAAAAGGAAAGAAAACATGGCATGGAACAGCTGGTGAAGAGGCAGGTATGTACAAGAAAAATGAATACCACTTCAAAGTGCTGCCAGTGAGATTCAATTAGATCTATTCTTCCTATACTTTGATGTATGTAGTGTTGGGAGGGCACCCTTTTGCTTGATTGGCACTCAGTTGCAGAGCTTTAATTTTTTTTTTTTTAAAAAAAACCTCTATAATAAGGGGAGTGGGAATATCCTCTCTCTGATTCTATGAGCCACTTGCCTTTTTTGTGGTCCTTACTTGAAGTCCTGAGCTTCCTCGGGCAGTGGCAATCCTGGATCTCCCGCCTTGGCAGGTAGTTAGTCCATCTCCCCAGTTAGTCTGGGATCCAGCTGAGTTTTGCTTCTTACGGGCTGTCTTCATCCTTCGCTGATGAGAGGGATTCCCCTTTCTCAAAGCAAGGGAGCAAAGGAATAAAGTCCCTTCCCTTTGTTTACCTGGCCAACTTTAAACGCCCTTTCCCACTAAGTACGGTCTTTTATCTCCACTTTTTGGCCTCGTGGGTGGTGCAGATGTGCAGCTCCTTTCCAGCCCGAGTGGTTTTCAACTCTTTTTTTGTTGTTGTTGTTTGTTTGTGGAGTGGCAGGATCTGCTTTTCCACAATGTTGATAAAATAAAAAATAACCCACCCAAATGCATCTGCTACTTAAAATCTTGCCTGTAAAAATAAATTATCCTTCTATCGTTGCATAACTCCTAATCGCAGAATAATAGGACAACAGAACAGCTGAAAGTGAGCTGGTAACAATCAAACGGTGCCACTGAGAAGAATATCATTAATCATCTGGATTTCACATCACGTATTATTTTTAAGGTTGTTTCTGGGCCAGGTGCTAGTGCTTTGGTGACTGGCTCATTGCTGCGGTCTTTCCTGGGAGCATCCAGAAAAAGAAAGTCTAAAAGGGGCAGGACCTGCGTAGCCAGAAGTCCTGCTTGGTGAAAGCTTGCGACAGGCTTTAGGCAGCAGATTCCTTTAGGCTTTGTAGGAATTGGGCGCTGACAACCCAGTTTGGTTTTGAAAATCCCATCTGTTTGAAAATCACAGGCAAGATTGTTGACCAGAATCCGAAGAAGGTCTGTTGGAACAGTGTGTCCCAGAAGCATCAGGAAAAATGCAAAAGCTCCTTTGTTCCAGGTTACGTTTAAGTTGATCTTTTACAAAGTCTGCAAAGAAGCCAAGTTAAAATTGGTCTCATTGGGGGTGGTGGCGGCAGGGGTTTTTTTGCATCCTTAACTGCTTAAAGCTTTTCCAAGAAACTTCACCTACATATTGAACGCTGATGTTGAAAACATCTGTTATTGCATCATTGATTTCATAGCAGCTAAAATTATGGTATATACATTACAAAAGACCACGTGACTGCCAGATCAAGGAAGTACTCCTTGATTAGCTGGAAGGTAATCATTTGTTTTTATTGGATTCCGGGAGAAGACAGCAGGAGGACAGGGCTGGTGGAGAAAGGCAAGTCACTCCTCTTGATTGGAGTGCACACCTAGGTTAGAGACGGCAACTGCAAACCTGCAGCTTGACCCGAGGCTTAGAGTGACCTCATGTGAAAAGTCATAGAGAGCAGACTCCAATTTTTTTTTTTTTTAAGTAGAGATTTTTATAGGATCTTTAACAACCCTATTGCATTTGTTCTTTGACCTTTGTCTCCAGACTATTTAAATAAAATAGATTCTGGGAACGGTATGTGCTGGGACACTTTGTCTTCCTTCTCTCCTAAGAAAGGAGTGAAAAAGCAGAAACATCTTGTTGGTTACCTGCTTGCTTTCACTGCAAGACTAGCCACAAATGAAGTCTGCCTTTATGTACAGCAAGGTATAGGGTAGACAGCGTCGGGCCTAGACTGGCTGACAAGCATTGGAAGAGCAGCGTGGAGAGGGTGAGATTATTTACTGCCCCGTCTTGGTGGCTTCATCCTTTTCCTAGCCACAGAGCCAACAAAAATGCTTTAAAGAAGGCCTTTGGAGCTCAGGGAAAAGCTACATAGTCTCATGACGATCAGAGAAAAAACCTTCTGCTCAAAGCCTGCCCATAGGTTTATTATTTTTCGAACATTTCTGCTTTACTTCACAAACTCCTGCATGGTGTTTGTTTAGAAAACACACAGCTTGAGCCTTAGTCAGGACGCAGGGAAGCTTGTGCACATCAAAATGCCCTGTGGCTTAAGGGAAAGTGCATGAAGCTGAGAGCCAGGAGGTTATGAGTTTCATACCTCGTCTGTGCTCCAAAGCTTTGTTGATAGAAATCTGCTTTTGTCAACATAGCCGGGGGGGTGCCTGCAGACAGTACCTCCAAACTGACAAAACTCCAAGTTTCTGTTTGTAGAATAGCCTCACCTGCCTGCGTGATGTCAGCTTACTGCAGCCCCTGGGTATGGGAAAAGATCCATGCCTCAGTCAGCTACAGCAGTCCTCCAGCACCAATGCTAGCCCCACCGACTGCAGGTTTCAACTCAAACTAACTGGAAGCCTGCCTTCCTCTTTAAATCATCATTTCTTCAAGTGCGCCATCAGTTTTGGTGCCTGTGAGTGAGTAAATGAACTTCGCAACGAACCCCAAGTGGGTTCCCCACCCCCTGCTCCCACCTGGAGCAGAGCTGGGGTCCTCAGCCTCCTCAAACCCCAACTGGGGGAAAACTGCGTGGGGGCATCTTCAGAGAAACCTCTGTAATTACAACACACATGAAAAGAGCCCAAAGTGTGCGGGTCCGGGGGCGTGGGGCTACGGGCAAGATGAAAAACAGTGCAGGGCCAAAGCTAACGATCCCCCCAAGGCTTGTAACTGCACAGTCTTAAATATTCAGTGCTGCAGGGCTTCTGTTGTCTCCTGCCCTTTCTTCTCCTGGGAGCTCTGCAAGAGTGTAACCTGTAGCTTGTCCTCACTGCAGATGTTTTAAGATAGCTTACATCATGGGAAGCAGCGATGATCCTATAGACAAGGAGTAAAAAAAGAATGATGCTGATCTCCAGCACCTGATACCCACGTACCAAAAACAGTGCCGGTTGCAACAGAGAAAGAGTGGCATGGACAGAAAAGACAGCCTGATAAATAACAGCTTTTCTTGCTCCTTGCCCTGAGCGTGTGCTGACTTTCTCCTGGGCACGACATGCTCCCCCAACACGGCTTGGTTTTGGTGCGTCCCTTTTTCACTCACTATATGGGGGTAGCTCAGGGGCTAGAGAGGGGATGACTGCTGTGTTTTCTAGCTCTTGGCTCTCCTTGCTGTAGCAGGGTGCTATCACTCTGGGGTGTGTTGTTCGAAGCTCTCGTTTATCCAGAAAGGATGTCCCTTTATCTCAGCCAGGATCTCCAGGAAAAGCAGGTTGTCCTTAAGGTTCCCCATCCCTGAGCTATTCCTTCACCCACAGCATGACTCTCTCTGCCTCTCTCTAAGCACTTAAAGCTCAACAAAATGCCAAAGCCTGGCCTCCAAAAGCACTGGGATTTGTTTTTTCAGCCCTCTGCTCAGCCACAGCTGGAAAACAGAAGGCAATAAAGAGGTAAAATGGTATTTTCTGCCGGCACTCACTGCACAGGCCTGCCCGTGCCTCCTAGCAAGAGAAGAGCGAGTGCCTTGCTGACTTACCATGGCAGCACTGCTAGGCATACCAGCAACAAGATTTCTTTCCAGGCAGCTTTCCCACTGCACCACTTGTGCAAAAAGCAGATGCAGAAGCATTGGGAGTTGGCAACGATTACGCTGAAAGCAAAGAGAAATAGGTAAATAAGCACACTGGCTCTTTTTTACTGGCATCCCTCACCGCATTGTAAGGGCACAGCATCTACAGTTGCTGTAGAGCTCTTGGCTATGAACAGGCATTCAAACGGGGACGCGTTTGTGGAGCTGGTGAATAGATCAGATGCTGCGAAGGGTGAAAAGACCAAATGTGGTGTGGACTGCTAGGAGTAGTAAAAGGCAGGGAGCAACTATACGTACAGGAAATATTATGGATTCTGACAACAAACAGCAATGCTGCAGAAGCTGCTTGACCAACAAACCGGGCTTGGGTGATGGATATACGGAAGTGTAATGCAGCGCATTAGGGTGTTCTGATTTTGACCGGCTTTCCAGACTCCGCACCCAAAATGCCAGGCCCAGAACTGGCCAGGATAGGGTGGGAGGAAGCTGCAGCTCCATGTAAGGAGCGCTCCCCTTGCTTCCAGACTGCGTCTCCTGCAGCTGGAGGTGTGCCATGCTGGCACCAGCTTGGCAAACCATACGCTCCACTGCCTGCTATGAGTCACCGTTATTACCGTCAGCAAAACCCCGCCGTAGCCTCTTTGTCTAATCTTTTCTACGGTCTTGTGATGATCATTTTCTGTGCTTCACAGCTTTTATTGCTGCAGCCTTATTAGCCCTTTTTCGTAGGCGTAAAGGATTCTTCGTCTCATAAGACACCACATGACCTAAGAGGATGTCCAAAGCTGTTCCTGCTAGAAGTAGGAATGAAAGCCAGGCTCTAATATGACAGCTTTAATTTCCATCCATTAATTACAGACACGAAGAACATTACAATCACTGTTTTACAGTTTGCAAACTTGAATGTAAAAAGAAACTGTGCATTTCATTTCTTCTTACCCTTTGCTCGCTCTGTCCCATTACTATGTTTCCCTGCAGAAATACATCATTGATCTTGCATACAGCACAGCCCAGGAGTTTGTTTTGGATGGAAAGCATAAAGAAGCGATACCTGCAGCTTTGCAGGCACTGCGTTTCAGTACTGAAGTGTACGGCTCGAGTTCTGTGCAATTGGTGCCTGCTTATCTCCTCTTGGCTGAAGCCTCCACCGGTAAGTATTGTCTAAATAGTAACACTGGCAAGGGCAAGACCTCCCTTGGGTCAGGTTTCTGGTTTCCTTTTACCATTTATCAGGGAAGGACCAGCTCTTCGTTTCAACGTTGTGCCATGTCTCTGCCCTGCCTCAAGGGCATTTCAGAGAGATTTGAGAAGTCACACACGCCCCCCTTTTCTGTGTGGGTCTGGGGAAAAAGAATCGCTCATCGGTGATGAGAGATCAATGAAAGCAAATGAAATGTTTTCTCCATCTCCACCGATTCCCACAAGAGAAGCAGTATGAAGATCTATTCTTTACCTCTGTGGCTTCATATGACTCTCAAAAGCATTAAATTCCCAAGGGTGGTTGGTTGCGCTCTTATCTCAGGGAACCAGCAAACATTTCTGAGGCCATTGCATCAGAGGAATGCCTCAGTTCATTCACAAAAGCGCGCTCTGCCTGAAGCAGAGCTTTTTCTCATTGACTGTATGCTTTATAAAAACTGTCAAATTAGGACTCTGCATGTGGAGAACTGCTCTCCTCAGCTGCAGACGTAAAGGACTGAAAAATCACTGTAAATCATTGCCATTACTGGAGTACACACAGTGCTCTGCTGGCAGAATTGAGCTATCTCAAGGATTGTCGTAAATAGTGTGGCAAGAGAAGGGAAAAAAAAATCCTATGAGTAATTCTAGTGTGATAATACACGAGTCATTAGTGGCTGCCTGTAGCTAACCTGTTTTGAACACGTGTTTCAGAGATACTGAATGCAATAGACAGTTTCTGGCTTCTCTTGTAGCTCTAGACATTCAGCCTGTCTGTAAATTAGATTTTGAACACCTGCTCGACTAAGGAGCACTTGGGAGAGAAGTGAGGAATCCACAAGCTGGGTCTCCGTATCAAACTACTGCAAAGGGATAGCAGGCAGTATTGTCTAAATTTCTAAATAAAAAAATGGTCTTTATCCTGCTTATTTCTACGTGTCGTTTCAGGTGTTGGCCATCTTCCGCAGGCATCTAAGTATCTCTCCCAAGCCCAGTGGATTGTCCTCAGAACTCCAGACTGCAGCGTTGCTGTGCAGTGTAAATTACATCGTAGTCTGGGGCTTTTCTGTGCCGCTGAAGGAAACTTTGAACAGGCTTTATATCACCTGGCGAATGATGTAAGGCAACTCAAATACAGAAACACTTCAATTTTTCTTCCTTCTCTAACACTTACAAATCGATACGAAAACCCCAGCAGACAGGTTTGTAATCCTGGTTTGAGGTACCGAGAGGATACATGTTATGAACACCTGAACTGTCTAGGTCTAAGACACCTGTGTATCCATGTGTTAGCCAAAGTTGTGTTTTACCAGTTATCCTTATTCCCTTGAAGTGACGCAAACCTTGTCCTTACTGCATCTGCTTATAAATTTATCTATCTATCAGCTTGGTTACGGTCCTGAGATGAACAGACATTCCTATCCCAAATTGGTGTAGTTGCCTTTTATTCAACAGATAAGTTACTTTATATTTTGGCTGTCATTTTCCTCCATACTTTTCTGTTAGATAGCAGTCCTCTGTCAGCCGTTATTTAGTGAATGCCTTATTTAACTCTTTAAATGTCTAGTTCAATAGCGTTTTCCTCGATTCAATCTGTTTAGCCACAAGAGCAGTTTGTCAGATTTGAAGTGGTTATTGCCAGCTGTGTTCCTGAGGATGCTTTGCCTGTCATTTGATCTCCCAAAGGCAGATGAACTCCGCGACATCCTATTTATGTCCCACATAGACTAAATTTATCCAGTGCAGAGTGATGTATGCCCACCACTGTTGAATTTGATAGTAGCTTTGTGTGGGTGTAAATGATGACATACGGTTGAGGAGAGTGAGATCCTTTCTATTATAATATATACAGCCCTGTCTTTGCTTAGTCTGTAAACCTTTCGGGAGATTCCCTGCTGTGCAATTGTTTTTTTAGGTACCTTAAATCTCATGCCTGAAAGGGCGTCAGGTAATAGGTTTTTTGCTATTAGCAAGTCACTGGTCTACGTCAGAGCAGCCCAAGACCTGCCTGAACTTTGGCTGCGTGTCTGAGATCTGCTGAGAGTCACACGCCGGCTCAGAATAGCTGGAATGCTCCACTGCCTTCCCACTCCCCTGGCTTTGGCTGGGGCTTCGGGGGGAGAAACAGGCGCCACGGGCAGGACTGGAGAGCTGAAAAGTGGCAGCAGGTTGTGCTTTTGAAGACATGAAACATACAGGTTGCACAGTGAGAGGAGGAGATGTGGGAAACCTACCCCATGCTTCAGTGGGGTAACACGTTGTGATAAGGGTTCCACTGCCCCAGTGAGCAGGGGATTTAGGGGCAATTGCATTCTGCTGCATAAAACACCAAATACAGCTTTTTTAGGACCACATTTTACAGTCGTAATCAGGTATAACTAATGCTATAGTTACATAGGAAAAAAAAAAGGGAATACTTGCAATATTATTAATCCATAATGAAAAATTTCCCAGGTTTGATGTGAGCATTAAACTTTTTTTTTTTTTAATCTTGGTTTCAGATTTATCTTGCTAGTTCTACGTTTGGACTAAAATCTATTGAGACCTCTGGAGGGTATTTCCACATGGCTAATGTTTTCTTTCGCCAGAACAAAATGGACATAGCAAACTCACTCTATGCTGAGGTTGGTAAAACCAATGGCCATCCTCTCTATATTTCTCAGGGTTTTTTCTGTGCTCTTTCCAATGTTTTTCCTGCTTCTGACTGCCTTTAATATGATGGCGATCATACCAAGTGCCAGCATTGCCTTTTAGGATCAATCTCAGAAACCCTTTTCATACTTAAATATTTCTCTGAGTTAAGACCAGGATAGAAATTCTGTACTTGGTTACAGATTGTTGTTCAAGTTGTCTTCAACTTGGGCAGCCAAACCTTGTTAAAAAAATAGCTTTGCTACCAAATACCCTGTGCCAGAGGTTAAAGAGAGTCCCACAAGTAGAGAGGGTCACCAAGGAGTTTCCATGGCCAGGGAAGAGTTGCTGAGCAGCAGTGGGATACAAACGAGCCATGTAAAATTGATGCTGAGAATCAATGAAAGGTCACCCTGATAAAAGATTGTCAGAACAGAATGATCAAGCAAGGGAGGTAACAATTACCTAATCCCTCCAATAACTGAAAAAATGAGCTTTCATTTGTTTAGCTTGATTTTCTGTTGAAAGGAGGCTTTGTGGCAGAGCTGCAGTCTGCCTCCATTCCCCTCGCAAACTTCAACCAAATCTGCTTTTGGTTAACAATTTAGTTAGATTTGTTGAAGTTTGATGAAAATTAATAGTCAGATAGAGAAGTGAGCTTCCAACTAGGGCCACCACTGGGAGAGGAGCGGTCAGATCTCTACGTAAAACATCCAGCTTGGCAGCAGCCAGCTCACTAACCAGCAGGCACTCCGGTTATTGTGGTAGGGACGTGCATTGCAGGGCACATTGTTTATAGAACAACTAGTTGCTAAATCCCATGTATTCATACAAGTGAAATAATTCATTTGCTTCCTGACAGGTAACCGATATCTGGCATGCCTTTCTTCTGAAGTCAGTTCAAGCACAGGAGCAAATTCTCAAGTCACAACCGGAAATGTCTCCATTCACGGAGGACAAGGAAGTCAGCAAAGACCGTATGAGTAAGCACCACTATTGCGCAGAATCATTTGGAAGACGGGGTTTTAAAGAATCCATACATCCTACGGTTCATATTTACAGCATTGGGTTTTGCGTGGCATTTCCGTAGACCAAATTTAGTTGGAATCACAGGTATTTCTGATGTTCATGCTCAGCAGATCGCACTGGATGAAACAAACGGGGCCGCTTTAGGAATGAGGGTGTTCAAGTGGAAACACAGCTTTGCCCTTTTTGTTTACATGCTCCTTTTCACAGCACCCTTGGCAGTGACTTTAACACTATAAGATTTTGCCTTTCACGATTCAATTCCACTTCAACGTTCTCATTTCTCTGCAGCTTCTTTGTCTCCATTTAATTATGTGAAACTGACATTTCATCTCACTTAGGCAGGTTTACAACTCTATCTTCTGAAGCAGTAGGATACAGTGGCATAGCGTGTACTGATAATTGGATGTATTAATCTGGAGAATACTCTTGGGAGAGAAGCTGAGGAATCTCTCACTGGGACATAAAGGTGCATAAAGCATTAGGAAATAGGCTCGTGTGCATGGTACTACCCTATGCTCCTCTGAAGGCAGACTGGACTCTGGTCCTTGTCTTCTTTCTACCATCTCTGCTAATGAGAATATTGTCGGAGAAGAGAAACATTTCTGTAAATCCCATTACCTGGCATCGTCTCCACCAGCAGTTGCTGCAGTAGGAACCACACCAAGACAGGGCTGCACGATACCATCTTCAGTTATGACAGGAGTATGAAAGTTGCCCTTTTCATGCAGCTGTTATGACTCCACATCCTTACTAAAGGCTAATCAACACAATTACTGACTGGATGAAAAGATATCTGTTAATGGGTATGGAATTTGCATGGAGCTGGGATACTGCGTTGATGCTTGTAGTAGAAATGCTTTGATGTCTAGAAGAGATAATTGGACAGTTTTGAATATATTATCTTGCATGCATGCATACATCCAACAAGATTATTTCATTCTCGGTGCAGCTGAAGCCCAGCAAGCAGAAGCAATCCGAGTACTGAATGCAGTGTTAGATGTCAGAGAACAGGCACCAAAGCAACGACCTGGGGAAACTGCCAGAGTTTTGCATGCTCTTGCCATGCTTTATTACCTGATCATGGACTTATCAAAGGTAGGTTTTGTCTGGTGAAAGGGTCCAGGAGGGTTGCCTAAATCTGTTTCAGTGCTCGCCCCATCCCGTGAGGCCAGTTGCCTCTGTTCACCTGGCACCTCTCCTGAATCCGCAACAGCCTCGCAGCACTGGATGAGCAAGGACAAAGCTGCCTCAGTAGCTCTGCAGCTCGCTATCTGCACCCTGTCAAGGCAAATAAAGACCCCTGGATCTGTTTTGTTCTCTGCCAGGCCGTCCACAGTGGATCCTGTAGTTATCCACGTTTTCTGGGCTCATCCTTTATCTGGGATATGCTGGCAGTGGAGCTGCCTGTCACAAGCTGTATTTAGACGTGGGGTCAGATGTTATGCAGTGAGCAAGACGTGGGCCTTGCACGTGTCTGTGAGCCAGACTCCCTGTAATGACCATGATGTTAATGTAGATTCACTCTATTGGGGCCTGTAATTCAGTTTTGAATTTGCACCCCTGTATTTTTAAGGCTAAAAATTTCAGATGTGACTGCTAACGTTAGAGTGCCCAATTCTCTGCTTTAAAAATAATTTATTTTGAGGAAGTGCTGAGCAGTAGCCATCTGGAAATCAGGCCTCTTTGTCTGGGCTAAGTGCTCGAAAGCCCGAGTTTCTTCTGCCTGTGTTTTGGAGGGTGAAAATACAGATTACTAATGGTCTCTTCATTGGATCAGAGAAGGCCGTAATGATGTGAGTCAGTGTTTGGAAGACACAAAGAAACAAATTCAAATTAGAAAAAAAGCAAAGCTTTATAATTGTGAGAATGTCTAATCCCTGGAAGAGCTACCAAGGGAAATGAGGGATTTAGTTCAGACTGAGTCAATACAGCTAGTTTTTTTTCCTGAAATAGCTTTGGGAATGTTCAGATGAGCTGCTGTATTAGACGGGAGGCAATGATTTCCAGCGCGGGGGGGCTGGGGTTAGTAATCTCTTGTCTGCACCAATGGATCCTGAACATGATACCTGGCAGCTTTACTCTTTCCTGTAAAGCAGCTTGTACAGGTCACCCTCTGAAGCAGGCAGTTGAGTGGCTGGAGCCTGGATCTGCTCCGGTGCAGCTATTCCAGTGAGCCTCCGCAGGTATTTTAACTACCCCTTGAGAAAAGGCAAATTCCTGACAATTAGTTGGTCTTTTCTGTTTCATTCTAGGCTCGTGAGGTGGGGATGAAAGCCTTTGAGCTGGTGACACAACTGCCCCAACAAGAGTCTCTAGAAGCCATCGGTCGTTTGTTAAAGTTGATTAACTCCAAGCCTTCCTACACAAAATAAAGAACTCTTTCTACCAGAGCCAGGTGTTTGGCTAGGTTATCTGTTTAATTAGGTTGCTGAAAACAAAAAGCATTACAAGCCGTAGGTCCTTCCCGCTGCTGCCATCTTTCCAGATGTGTTCCTTTCTGTCTCAAGGTGTTTGAAAATTAAACGTTTTGGTATACAGAGTTAATTTTGATGTGCTGCTCAACCTCTGTAGCCTGTTACGGAATAACAGCGTGAGGGTGGGAAACAAAAGCACAACCAACACATGATGCATAAATCCTTATCTAATGATTTATGAATAAGCAAACAGCCTCTTACGTCCTCACATTGTCTGTCCAGAAGCTAAGACCAGCTGAGGTGTGTTTGTTACCTGTTTCCTCTATTTGCCTTTCAGTTTGATGAGGGAGATACCAGGGAGGGATACGGGAGGGGCATGGAGAAGGTCTTCACTGTGTACCTAACTTGGGTGGTTGTCGTCTCCTCCTCAGGACCTGATTGGGCTCAGTCAGGTGCCGCACCTCCCTGCAGTGCCCCTCCACCTCCAAATCTATGTTCTCTCTGCAGAGCTTTAGAGGAGTCTTGTAGCTCTGGGCACCGAGGGACTCATTTGTTCCACTTAAGGAAGAACTTGCATCCAGGAGGGACCACGAGAACAGCATGAGGGACTAGAAGCAGTCTTGGGGGGGAAAGGATTAAAAGGCCAGCTAGCTCCAGTCAGAACTTCCAACCCAAAGGAGATGTGGTTTCCTCACAGCTGAGAGCTCGCCAGCACGTAGGCATCCCGCTAACTCTGATGCCAACCTCAAGAGGAGGAAGTCCCTTGTGTCACCATGCGCTTCTGTCCACGGACCTCCACCGAGCGCACCCCCAACCTGCAGCTCTCACGGGCTTCTGCCCTGGAGAGCAAAGACTGGCAGGGCAGAGGGTACACGTGACCCTCGGTGTGAAGGTAAAGGGACGTTGGAGAAGGGCTGGAGGAGACCCTGGGAGAGCGACACAGGACACAGTCAGTGCGGTGAGCTCTGTTCAGAGGCCAAAGCATGTGACAGCCTCGCACATCTGGGAAAGAGGTTAAGGGAAACTTGCCCTGCTGCTAAAGTCTGAATGCAGCTGAGCTTTAAGCCTACGATTAAGTCTCATTTACTTCAGGAGGATTTATGAGTGCATTTAATTGCCTTGCTGAATTGGGATGGAGTCAAGTACGCTTTTTGAATGCTTTGTCAAGCTGGGACCTGAGCAATTAGAAGGGATTGATGCTGCTGGTAAAGGGAAAGCCTCTGCTTCAGCTGATGTTCCATTGCAGGGCGTGGGATAGCGCTGGTGGGAGTGCACGAGGGGCCCCATGGCAGACAGGCTTGGGGGACGGGTGGGAGACCTCCCGGTACTCCAAGGGGAGATGCTGGCGGACATGTCCACCCTCACTGGGTCTCTCCATGGCTGGAACAACCACCTCCCTGGGATGGGGGATGCCGGGAGCCGGGGCGGGGGGGACTGTGCCTGCTGGCACAGTGCCTCGGGGCACGGAGGATTTGGGTCACCGTGGGGATTTGGAGCTGCGGGGTCGATCGTGGCAGTAATCCCTCGGGATGCTCCTCAGCCAGGCTTGAGCCTGTGTGATGTGCCAGGCCGGCGGCTTGGTGTCACTGCTCCTGGCTGTTTAGTGCCATAAAAGATGGCGTCAAAATTAACTTTGCATAGGGCTGAGCATCTCCAGGAGCGGGGCTGGGCGAGGGCTGGGAGTGGAAACATTAGCCTGGGCAATGAGAAAGCCCCGGGCAAATAAGAAACATTTTTGGGAGCTTTAGAAAGATTTTACAAGAGCTATTTCCTATGACACGACACGCTGCAACAGCCGTTTCCAGCGCCTGCCCTTCAGGGCAAAGAGACATTTCAATAAATAGAAAAAAGCCCGAAGTGACCAAGATCAGCGTTTCTTTGCCCGAAAGTGTTCAGACTTGCAGCTCTTGGCACCTCGTCAGTTCAAGGAGAAAGAAAATCCGCCAAGAAGCAGCAACCTCCCTCCCTGCCTTGCTCTGGTGCTGGCAGCAAGAGGTGGGAGCTCCCTCCCAAAGCAGACGATCTTCACAGCCCCATGGGCAGAGCCGGGGGTGGCGGGCAGGTTTGGGGTCCGGCGAGGGGACAGAGGAGGTCAAGGCTCCAGCCTTGGCACCAGCTCCAGGGCGGTGGGTCCGAGGTGGGGCTGCTCAGGGCAATTAAAACCCAGTCCTACACCCCGGGGGGTTGGTTTACAACCAGAAGTTGTTCCCATGGAGGGAAACCTTGGCAGGGACATGCGCTCACCAGCCAAGCCAGAGAGACCCACCGAGCTGCGCTTGCGCTAGCCCCACGGCCACCAGCATGTCTGCAGGCACCGCGGGCCGCCTGTTTGGCCATGTCTTGCTCCATGGACGGCTCCAGTCTGGAGTGAGGAGTTCCAGAGGGAGTGGGGTTGCTCCTGTCCCAGCAAACCCCAAATTTAGGAAAGCTGGTGCGAGCCACATCCACCCAAAACCGGGGCTCTAAACCAGTTGCCAAGGTGGAGGGGAGCGAATTTCCCATTGAGGCTTTCGCTCTTCCCAGCCCTGCCGGGGAGTTAAAAGGGAGTCGGGTTTAAGCACGAACACAGCCAGGAGGATGAGGAGGACGCAGTGATGGAGGAAGGCTGCGATGCTCCATCCCAGGACCAAGCACAACCCCCCCCACCCCACCCTCAAAGCAAAGGGGAAAGCCTGGCGAAGCTGAAATAAAGGCACAGGACACGGCCGGCCGGGTCGCTGCATCCATTCTCATTTATTGTGAGCACACCACCACCGCACACCTTCCTCTTGGCACTTAGTTGTCTGTAGTCGTTTTAAAAAAACAAAAAACCCAAAAACCCCACCACACACACGTTCCTCAGGCGCCATGCTGCGCAGAGACGCAACAAGTTTATCACAGGGTATTTTTTTATATATATATATATATATACTTTTTTTCCCCCCACCTTTATTTTTTTGCAAGTGTGGTCACTTCCAAAAGAGAGAAATAAATTAAAAAAAAAGTACTATTTAAAAAAACCTGCCTGTGGCTTTGGGAATGTGCCAGTAGCTCCCCCAGCAGCTGCCTGCGGGGAGAGGGGAGGCTTTATTTATTTTCCTTTTTCCTTTCTTTTCACTTTTTTTTGAAACGGACAGTATTTCTCTTCTTTTTTTTTTTTTTTTTTTTTCTTTTCTTCTTTAATATACTACAGCCTGGAATTCAGTGCAATAGATACAACTACAGTGCAGGTAATGAACTATACAAAAGTCATCCTAACCATGTACAAGCTTTATCTTAGTCGCTATAGAAACTATACCTTTGCGTCTGTACCTTTTTGTATACATTATACAGTGTGAATATACTCCGAGAATATTTACAGTACTTTGCTTGTCAAATCAGAAACGCTATAACTTAAATGTCTACTATTAACAACCATTGAACAAAAATATATATAATATAAATATCTTCCAGTCTATACACAGAGCAGGAAATGGATGTATCCGCGTGATGGTGGATTTTGGTGAGTCTGGGATTTGGGGCGGGGGGTAGCGATGGAGAGGGGGGGTGTTGCTGTAGGGTGTGGCTGCTGGCGCTTCACCGTCAGGCAAATATTGCCGAGATTAAACCAAAAAAAAGAGAGAGAGAGAGAGAGAGAGAGACACCCCCTCTCCCCTTGTCCCCTCCCAGCTGAAATTCGGGCGAAGGGAGACGAAAAGCCGCTGGCGGAGACAACGCTCCGCAACCGGTGACAGGCCATCGACCTCTCCAGCTGCTCGGGTCCGGACCGCTCCATCCTCAGCGCTCCCCCGGCGCGGGGAAAACGCCCGCCCGCGAACCCACTGGGGGCTTCAAATCAAATTCAACTGTTTTCAAAAATAACTCGTTGGGTTTGGCTTTTTTTCCTTTTAAAAAAATCGTTGGTTTAGATTTAGTCAATTTGATTTTTCTATGATTAGAACATTAAAAAAAAAAAAGCTTCCTTTAAAAGTTTTCCTTTAAAAGTTTTCCTTTAAAAACTTCCGCTACGTGATTTCTCATTAAATAACCTATCGCGTCATTAAAAAAAGGGAGCCGCCCTCCCGCTGGCGGAGGCTGCGTGGTTGGTTTTTAAACCATCTATTGGCTTTGAAATCCTGGACGCGAAACCAGCTAATAAAATAATAATAAAAAAAAAAATCGTTTCTAGCAGAAAAAAAATAAAATAAAATAAAAATAATAAAATAGGTCAGTCTGTCCCCGATAAACCAGTGGGGGAGTCTGGAAAAGGGGTGTATGCACAAGAGCCGGACCCCCTGCTCCCTCCTTCCTGGTTTCTGTACAAAGCGTTTTTAAAAAATTCCACCCCAGCGAACTCAGGAGAGAAGGTGGGCGGCCGGGAGGAGCTGCCGGCAGGTTACACCTGGGAGTCAGCACCCAAGCTGTGAAACTCATCCGGGGTTTTGTCGCTCTGGCTCGCTCCCCCCTGACGGAAACCAGAGGCGATTTCATCGAAGGTCCGACCCTTCGTCTCTGGCACCTTGAAGTAGGTGAAGATGAAGAAGAGGACTAGCAGCACTGTGAAGATGATGAAGACGTAGGAGCCGCAGAGTTGCTGGGAAGGAGAGAGGAGGAAGGGGTAAGCGTGCGGATGGAGACGCTGCTCCATCGCCGTGGCCCCGAGTGGAGCAACAGACTGAGGCTGAAGGACCATCCAGCGACCGTCCGGCCCGTACCTGCCGCCACAGCCCAAGGCCTGGGTCTTCCTTCCCTTTCAGAGTATCTCCAGTTGGAAGGGACCCACCAGGATCATTGAGTCTGACTCCCCGCTCCCTCCCGAGATCCTGGCCCCATCCCTCTTCCCTAGAAGCCAGTCCAGGCTTCGGGGCTCCAGAGAAGGCGCAAACCCGACGGGTGCAAGGTGAGGCTCGTGCCCCCAACCCGGTCCCCACCGCCAGCATTGGGAGAGGATTACCGCGATGTACTGGAAGCCCATGCCCACGATGAAGTTCGAGGTCCAGTTGGACAGCCCTGCCACAGCGAAGGCAGCGGGACGAGGGCCTTGGCTGAACAGTTCCGCCACGATAAACCAAGGGATGGGGCCTGGACCGATCTCAAAGAAGGCCACGAACCCGAAGATGGCCACAATGCTGAGGTAGGACATCCAGGGCATTTGGTCCTAGTCCAAGGGAGAGAGAGAAGGTCGGTTCGGTGAAGGGGGACAAAGCATCTGGCCACCCCAGATGATGAGACTCAAACACACATGGTGCTGGCGTGGTGCCAGCACGTGTAGTGCCAGCACGTGTGGTGCTGGCTTCACAAACGTGAAGTTTCTCCAGACTGGAGACTGGATTTCTGGGACCTCGAGAGAGGCAGCGGGGACCACTCAGCCATCACTTCTAGGAGGACAAGTCCTTCCTCCTCCCCAGCCAGACCTCCTCCTCCAAGCCACCACAGCAAGGGGCAGCGTGCAGGACCTCGTCCCAGCCCGCCCATCGCCTCAACGCCCATTGCTCACCAGCAGTGTCAGGGCAATGGTCATGAGCACTGCACACCCTGCCATCCCCGCCAGGCCGATGAGGTGGAGGGTCCTGCGTCCGGCTCGTTCCACCACGAAGAGCTGTTGGATGGAGACATGCGTCCATCAGCACCTCCCCAGCCTGGAGGAAACCCCCCTTCTCTCCACCTTCCCCAGTGAGAGCTTGCTGGGCCAAAACTCACCGAAACGACTGTGAAAGCCGTATTCACCACGCCAGAGCCAATGGTGGCATAGACAGGCTGCTCCACACCTGACTTCTCGAAGATGCTGGTGGAGTAGTAGAAGACCTACAAAGGGCAGGGATGTGGCGTGAGGAAAGGAGTCAGGTCATGGAGCCAGCGCGACCCCAGTTGTGGGTGAAACAAGCTGACCCATGGCATCCAGGTCCCCCCAACACTCACTGCATTGATCCCCGAGAGCTGCTGGGACAGCTGCAGGACGATGGCGATGAGAATGGGCTGGCGATACATGGGGGAACGGAAGAGCTCCATTATGGTGACCTTCTTCTCCCTCATCATTTGCCGGCTCTCCTCCTTCATTTCCTGGAGGTCACTGCTGACATCCGTCGTGCCCCGCAGCTTCTTGAGGACTACGGGGAAGAGGCGGAGTCAGGAGCAGCTGAGGACCCTCCTGCGTGGTGGGACAAGCTCGGGGACAGGGGTCACTCACCACTCTTGGCTTTGTTCTCCTCGTTGCGGTTGATGAGGAGGAAGCGGGGGCTCTCGGGGGCAAAGGGCAGGATGATGCACTGCAGCAGGGCAGGGACGAAGATGAACCCCAGGAGCAGCGGCCAGAGTGAGTCGTTTCCCATGATCAAGTCCAAACCGAACACCTGCAGACGAGAGGGGTTGGGCCACCCTTTCCCAGCTCAAGTTGGACCCAACTCTGCTGCTCACGGGTGCACTACAGGCTTGGACACCCATTGGAGGGACACGGAGAACTGTGCTGCTTCCAGGTGGGCAACAGACGTCCTGTCATGACGCCACCCATCCCAAAGCTTAAGATCTCATGGCATTCCTGCTCCTGCTGAGCTCCAGGTCCATCCCTCCAGCTCCAGCTCCATCTGAAGGGCCGTGCAGATACACAGCACAG
The DNA here is from genome assembly GCF_026419915.1 of Harpia harpyja. Lineage (NCBI taxonomy): Eukaryota > Metazoa > Chordata > Aves > Accipitriformes > Accipitridae > Harpia > Harpia harpyja. The sequence goes on along the minus strand of NC_068946.1, from coordinate 9,084,373 downwards.
GCAATGCTCTGCCCTGCTGCACTAAACCCCATCCCCTGCAGACCCTGATGAACATCAGTATCAAAGATGGAGGAACGCCCCTCCCACCCTGAGCCAGTTCTCCAGCACTTACTTGCGCGATGAGGATGCCCAAGACGATGCCAAGCTGGTGGAAGGTCCCCAACGCACCCCGGAGTGCAGTGGGCGACACCTCACCCACATACATGGGCACGAAACCAGTGGTGAGGCCGGAGTAGAGGCCGATGATGAAGCGACCGAGGATGAGCATCTCGAAGGAGAAAGCCATCTTGGAGAAGCCCATGAGGACGGCAGACACGAAGGCGAGAATATTGGACATCAGCATGGAGTTGCGCCTGGGGAGGGAAGGGAGGAGGGTGAGGAGGACCATGGGTGCCAGAGAGGCTGAAGGAGTGTCAAGAGAAGCCAAACACCAGCTCTGGGCAGGAGGGAGGTGTCCCTGGGATGCTGGGGTGGGGAGAGGCTGCACAACCCCCCGCATTGAGGTCCACCACACTCGGTGCTCACCGTCCGAAGCGATTGACAAAGAGCCCCACGGAAAAGGATCCGATCATGCCTCCAACAGAGAAGATGGCGACGGAGAGGGACCAGAGCGTGGTGAGGGTGGCGGGGCTGATGGGCTCCTCATATCGGTACAGCCAGGTACGGTTGTAGAAGTCCTCAATCACCTGCAAAAGAGCGGGGAGAAATGAAGCCACAGGTTAAAACCATTCCCATTTCATCTGTGCCACCAGTGTTATGAATTGCCCGGCCTCAGCCCAGCTACCTACAGACCCTTGGCCGGTGAGCGCGGCTCACAAGACAATGCATCACTGAGCTGGGAGCCGCCCAGCCGGTGGCTCGGCTCCAACCCAAGGGAGGAAACCTGATGGGATGCGCGGGGGAAATGCAGCCGGACGGGTTCTCGTCTCGCCCTGCTGAGAGAGGCTCGGCATTGCCAAAATAACTCTTTCGCCTCACCAGGCGGCCACAGGGAGGTCACACTCCTCCCTGGGCCACGGGAGGCAGGGAGGGATGCTTCCATCACCGGAGGAGAAGCAACACAGCGGGGGGAGATGGCAGAGGTGCTGGAGGAAGGTGAGGAAGACAGCAGGGTCATCTGGGCAGCTGGAGGTGGACGAGATCAATTCCCATCCCCCTGGACGCTCCCTTGAATTTAATTTCTAGGGTTTTTTTCTGCAATACTTCCACAACGCCATACTTCTGCTATAATTCTGTAATACTGCAATGCTTCTGCTACGCTAACATCCAAGACAGGTGCTTGTTTTTAATTACCGTCTTTGCAGAACACCCTTTTTTTTAATTTTTTTTTTAAATGTATTTTTAAAGCCAGCCCACTGCTGAAAGCTTCAAGTAAGTTATTTAATGGTCACCCATACCCAAAAGAAAAAAGCAAAGGGCTCGATAACATGCCCGACCAACCCTGGCTGGAAGGAGCGGAGATTTCGTGCAAGCCGGGGAAGCTGCTGCTGGACATCAAGTGGCTCAAAGACCTCCCTACTTCAATGGGTTTTGCATGCACACAGCTCCCAATTATGCATTCACACAATGCCGCTTCGTTTTCTAGTTTTCCCATCGCTTCAAGCACAAATGAGAGCCCCTGGCAGAGGCAGCGCAAGAAATACAGCCTGTGCTTCACTATAAATTTCAATAATGTGATTTTTTTTTTAAAGTTGTTCCTTTTACAAAGTCCCTAAACCACTAGGATTTCAATATTTAAGTGATTTCATTTGCCTCCTGCTTCACCTGGAAGTTTTGACACCTTGGGGGCTTTTTCCCCTTATCCTAACACCACCAAAATAAATAATTGATATTATTATTTGGAGAACCCAGGACTGGCTCAGGCTCTCGGTGGGGGTACGCAGGTCTCTGCAGACACTCCACCAAACCTTGCGGTGCTCTAGATTCCTCCCCACTTTCCCGAAAGCCTCCATCTCTCTCCCCCTGAAGCAGAAAAAAATTAATCCAAGCAACAGCAGATGCCCCAGTGCTGGCTGAGCTATGCTGGGCTGTGCTTTGGCTTATCAAGAAATAACACCCAAATACCCCCCCTCCCAGCCCCCTTTCCTCCTGCAAAAATAATGGATGGAAAAACCCACCATGAGCCCATTGTTGGGAGGAGATGAAAAATTATGAGTTTAAAGTGAGAAGCGTAAAAAAAATTAATTGCATTTCCCAAAAGTTGGGCTTTTTTTCTCCCTCCCTCACCCTCATTTCATTTCAGCTGAGTCTTCCTACCAGCCTTCACCCAGTTTCAGGCCGTCCCCTCCACACATCACGTCTGCAAACACCCCACAAACACCAAGCTGCTGTTTCAGCAGCGGGCAGGACTATATTAAGAGCACCACAAAACCGGCACTCAGCCCTCCGCCTGAGAAAGGAACCTTTCTGCAAGGCCGCCGGCCATGGGGAGCTGCTGCCGGCAAACACTGCTGCGCTTGCACTGCTGAAGCCGGGGGAGTGATGCACCCCAGTCCTGCACCCCCATCCATACCTATCCCAATTCTACGCCCCGATGCATCCCAATGTATCCCCATCCTGCACCCTGATGCATCCCAATCCATCCCCATCTGGCACCCCGATACATCCCAATCCCAATCCTGTGCCCCGATGCATCCTGATGTATCCCCATCCTGCACCCTGATCCATCCCAATCCCAGTCCTTTGCCCCGATGCATCCCCATCCTGCACCCCAATGCATTCTCATCATGTATCCCAAACTCCATCCTGTGCCACAATTTATCCCCATCCTGCATCCCAATTTATCCCGAAGCATCCTCATCCTGCACCCCAACGCGTCCCCATCCCAATCCTGCACACCAGTGCATCCCCACCCTTAAAGGTGGGATCAACCCCCGTGCCCAGAGCATCCTGCTACCCAGGACAACACTCATCCTGCCTCCCCTCGTGCTCCTGATACAGAGCACCCCAAATCCTTTCCCCCCTCAGTTCTGCACCCCGAACACAACGTTACTTACTGGGTGACTTGCCCCTAAAATACAGAGCCCATCACTGGCCCGAGCCCCAAGGGTTTAATCCTAAAATGCACGAGGGAAACTGAGGCAACACCCATCAGGGTGGGATCTGGCTTTCCGGGGGGGGTCTGTAGGAACCAGAGCTCAATCCCAAGGGAAGACCCCAGCTCAGGCATGATCCCTGCCCGTGTCACCCCGAGCAGCATCTCCTGGGTCAGGAGAGGATGGAGAAAAGTCCTTCAGCTGCAGGCAAACGACGCGCATCCTCGGGATGCAGGGGCCAGGCTCTGACACAAGGTGGTAATTACAGAGCACTTGTTCCCCGCGGTGCCAGAGCTCGGGGAAAAACGAGGGCAGATGCCAGAAAGCAGCTCCTCAGCATGCTTCCAGGGATTTCCCAGCTCGCCGCCGTTTCAAATGCTGCTCCCGTTGCCCGTCTCCAGAGGAGGATGCTTGCCACTGGCCCAGCACGAACATCGCCAGCACAAATCAGTCCAGGATTTTTTAGCAGGGCGACACTTTTGGCAGACGGATGCATGCACCGTGGCCATGGGCGCAAGCACCAAGGGTGCTGGGCAGGAGTCGCAGCCTCCAGCCACGTGAAATTCTGCTTGGGCCACTCACCATGATTAAATACAATTTAATGCAATACCTCAAATAAAGGCACTTTGCGTCTTTTTTGCTCTTTTCACACTGATGGGGTCTGGGAAGTTTTTGTACAGGGTCTTCTCTCCCACAAGGAGTTTTTTCAGCACTTGAGGCAAGATTTTGCAGCCCACTCGCTGGTAATGGTATTAATACTCTCGTGGCATGAATCCTGCCTTGGTGTTTTTAATTATTTGGGATGGTGCACCAGAGCCTGTGATGATGCTCGGGAACAGGCTCTGCTTTCGCACAGCAGCAGCTGGACCCCAGGCTGTCCTTCGACACCTTACCCTGGCAATTGAGCTTTACCCAGGGCACATTGCAAGCACCACATGGGATTTCTGAGCTAACATTTCCAAGCCTTTAACACCTCAAAAAACCACGTAATTTGGAGAAAGTGAAGTTTTTCAAGGCTCCCACGTACCTACCAGTCGCTGGAGGGTCCTGGCACTATGCTAGGGAAAGAAGCAAGCACCTCCTGCTCTCCATCCCCCTTCGCACGCAGCTTGCCCCAGCCAAGCCTCTGTCCTCCCGGGGATGTCCTGCCCCTGACACTCTGGGATGCAAAGCTCCCATCGGAGCAGTCATTCTCCCCCTTCGAGATGACTCAGACCCTAATTAACTCCCAGACCTTCGCTAAAAGCCAAGGTTAAAAGTTACGCCGGTCCCACTGGGAGAGCATCCTGCACACGTTCCTGGGATTTTTCCCAGCAAAAACGCTAAGTGAGGAGGAAACTAATTCTCCTGGGAAGGTGGGAGCTAAATAACTCCCTCACAAATCCCATTACAGGCAGTAAGCTGCCTAGCGGGATGTACTATTTTAGCCGGGCTGGCAGTGGATGCCAGTTTGTTTTCGGGCACGGGGGAGGGGTGGGGTGGAATTTTGCTACAGCAAGGTTGCTCAGCGCACGCTCACCTTTTGCGGGGCGTTGATGACACCAGTGTTGTAGCCAAATTGCAAGGAACCCAGCACCGCTCCTCCCACGGCGAGCATCAGGCGAGCCGTCATCTGCAGGAAAAGGGGGAAGAAAACAAAAAAAGAGGGGTTAAACTCAGGGTCCCAGCTATGCCCCCCTCCCATCAGAGAGGTCCCCCAGCACTTCTCCCCGGGAAGCTGCAAGAGGAGGAGGGATGCTCTTAAGGTTGTGAGCACAAATATGCTGGATAAAAGAGAAAACTTGCTTTTTTTATGGCATCCATGTGGGCTAAGGGAAAAAAACAACTAAAAAAACACTGGTTTGGGCTTAGGAAAAAAAAAAAAAAAGTTTGAGGACTCAAGGAATCTTTAGCCTCCGGAGTGGGGCAGGAGGTTTTATCTGGGCTCTCAGGATCCCCTCTGAGGGCTCCACATGACACCCAGGCAGCATGCCAGCACGAGATGCTTTTGGGGACACGGCGGTGACGCCGCTGGCCGGTCGAGCATCATCCCAGCATCAGCGCAAGGATGCCCCAGACACCCGCTACTAACAAAGTTTTTGCACTGGAGCCTAATTAACAGTCGCTAAGCAAAATCCCGGCTATTTGGCAAACCCTTCGCCCGCCTCCTCTTCCTCCCGCTTCAGCCAGAGCGACAATCGGAGCCTTGTTTGGGAGCAGGGTCAGGGCAGGCCAGCGCTCAGGCCACCTTCGTTAACAGCCCAATTATCCCAGGCAGGAGATTTTCCCGGCACTCAACTCCGAGAACCAGGATCCGACATTCCCAGTTAATCAGCTTTGGGAAGATCCACGTGAAATTTATAAGCCCCTTAATGTGGGGGGCTGGGCTCTTTCTGGTTATCCCGGGTACCGGTGTATCACCCCAACGCAGAGATGCTCCCCCAGCATCTCGGATTAACGTTCCCAAGGGATTGGTGCCAGTCAGACCCCACCTAAATGCAATCCCTAAATCAACAGGGCTAATTGCAAAGCCGACTCAAAAAAATAGATATTTTCTTATTTAAGAAGCAATTTCTTTTTCTTAATAAATAATATAAATAAATATAACTGAGTGCTGCTCGCTGACCTCGCCTCTCCGGCCAAGCCACCCCCCCCTGCATTAAAGTTTGCAGGGAAAAAGCAACAGGGAATAAAGCCAGCCCCGTTAATGAAGCTCATTAATTAGGCTTGGCCTCAACGCAACTAATCAGGGAAGTTTTGGCACCTGGTTGTGTTCGGTGCTTCTGAATAAACCCACCCTGAGAAGAAAATGCCCCGCTTGGGAGGGCAAAAACAGGCTGGAAAGTTGCTGGCATCCCAGAAAAACAAGGTAAAACCCTCCAAAAATTCCAAAATCCTAACTCCGACCTCATCCACCCGCCCATCGCTCCACACAACTGTGACGGGTTACACCAGGAGCGCCGAAAGCGACCTGTGCTAGAACAAATGTTGTCAAAAAAAATGGTTTATTTTGGGGTTGGGGGGGGATTTTCTTTTTGTTTTGGGGTGTTTACAGGGTTTGGGGTGATTTTTTTTTCTTTGCTTTTTGGGGGCCATCCCTTGCTTTTTGGGGATTTTTACTTTTCATCGCTAAAGGCCTGCTCGCAAACCCCAGGAAAGCCGACAGGCGAACCCCCATGTACGGTAAGCGTCCCGGTGAGTCACGGCTGCACCGTGCCGCAGGGATGGGGATGCATCATACCGGTGTGAACTTTGCTCCGGGAAGGTGGCAGGTAGCAACACCTCTTCGCTCCAACACCAGAACACCAGTCACTACCCCACAAAGGATTAAATAATAAAAGTTTTTTGCTAGAGGTTAAAACTGCAAAAGTAAAAGAAAAACTTAAATTTTTAACCTTTGCCAAAAAACTCTTTATATTTCTATTAAACTCCAGCAGCTTGAAGAGGCAAAGGGACAGAGTTGGTAGGAAGGCTGCCGGCATTTTTGGAGGCTCTGCCCAGGCAGGGTCACTGTGAGTCAGCTCCTCCCGCTCGCTTTGGGCTTCCCGGTTCCAAACACGCTGCCCAGCCCGATCTGGGAGCCTTTCGGCTTTAACCTCGCCATTAAAGGAGAGGCTTAAGATGGAGAGTTAGGGGAGGGAAAAAAAAAAAACAAACTGATTTTTAAGGGCAGCCTTGCATGGGAAACTCCTGCAAAATCACAGACAGGGTTTGGTTTTGTGTTGGGTTTTTTTGGTTTTGGGGTTTTGTTTTTTTGTGTTTGTTTTTTTTTTTTAACTGCTTGCAGAAAACAGCAGCTTTATTTGGAGTTTAGGAAAAAACCAAAACCACCATACCTCCCCTTCTTTCTTTTGTGCAATAAACTTACTTACTTACTGCCTGGACATATCCAACACTTGTGGTTTGTTCCCTACTAACTCCTATACCTATAGAAGCAGCGCTTCTAATTTTAATAAGTTCAGATTTTTTTATTTTTTTGCCCCGCTTCCTTCATTGCTCGAACGCAGAAGCCAGGACATTCGGAGGAGACAGACCCATGGGGTGACAGCAGCCCCCCCAAACCTGCAACAGGCTGCCTTTGGCTTTAGAAGTCATTTTTTTACCCTTTTTTTTTTTTCCTCCGGCACGGAAGGATTTCAGGATGCTGCCTGCTTCATGGAACAAGGAAATTAATAATCCCTTTAAAAATAATAACAATAAAAAAGTGTCCCAGGAGGGAATTCCAGGAAAATGCACATTTAAAAAGAGCCCATAAAAATTAGCTATGAGGCGTCAACAAGCATCCCGGAGGCTGATTGCAAGAGTTCCCATCCTGGGACAGATGCAGGGGGTGACTGCGGGGAGGGGGTGCAGCCTTGCAGCATCTTGCACACTCGCTTGCACGCTTGTGCACGCTCACCAGAGTGAAGATAACTGGACGCGGCCGTTGCCCGGGATAACACGGCTGCATGCTGGCTCCCAGCCCAGGAAAAACTTACGCACCCACTAAGGGCTTGGTAAAACCTGCTCCTAAAGCCACGGTATGTGCCACAGCGCCGGCATTTACCAATGGGGGGGTTTGTTGCAGCCAAAGAAGAGAGGTAGCACCGGCACCGTGGGGATCAGCCAAGATTTTGGGGATTATCAGCATGGGAGAAAACTCGTGGCGAGGGGAAGCGGAGTCAGAGCAGCGTTATTTTTTATTATTATTTATTTATTTTCCTTAAAGGTCAGCTGGGGATGGCGACAAGATCCTTCCGAGTTTTGTAACCACAAGAGCGTCTGCGACAAGCCCGGGAGACGTTTTTGCATGCAAAGAGCTGGAGCAGCCCAGCTCCGTGGGCAGAAAAGCATGTCCCGCTTTAATAATATTAAATATTAAATTTAAGGGCGGAGGGGTGAGCTTGTCCCCCACCTCCCAGCACCCCCAGCATCCCTACCGCCGGCTGCTTCAAAAAAAAATCCCTTTTTTCCTTGCAAAATACACTCTGGATCTAAGCATTGCCCACGAGAGCACAGCAAATTGTTCCTGCAATTAATTACCTTAAAAAAACCAAAACATTTCTAACCCAAATTTATCTAATGGAGTGGTTAGCAAGATGGAAAAGCAGAGAGACCACATCTCCAGCTCCATTTCGGTAGCTGGGAGTTAAGCCCGGCCGGCAGCGCATCAGATTTCTTCGTTACGAGAGCAAATTTCTTTTTAATTCCTTCCCCCATCGACGCGCTGCCGGTAGTCACGTTCCCGGCTCCCAGCCCCAAACCCACACCTTGCCCAAAAAAAAAAACCAAACCAGTGCTGGGGTAGAGCCAGTTTTACATAAAAGCATAAAAAATATAATATATATTTATAAATTTAAATTTATAAAAACCCTAGTATTCCCAGTGCTCCAAAGCTGGGGGGAAAAAACAAGGAGTTGTTTGCTGGGGAGAAAAATAAGAGGAGTCGTTCCCATAACATCTTTAATTAGAATAAAATTATTATTTTTGTTTTTAATTATGCATTGCCCGGTGCTTTGCACCGCCAGAGTCAATTTTTTATTATTTCCTTCCCTGGAAAAAAACAAAAACAAAAAACACACACACAAACAAAAAAACCCACCCTACATACTTGAATATGTCCCAAAACGCTCCCAGGACAGAATATTTTGGGAGGCAGCATCCCCAGGCGAGGCCAGGACAAGCAAAGCCTGGGGTCTAACGTTAACGACCCCACGGCAATTAACTCACCTTCCTCATTTAGGGCCTGACGTCGCATCCCTTTAACCCACCTCTAATATTATAAATCAGTTTATTTGAGGGGGGTTATGGCACTAGGAGGACTCGGCTGCTGCCGACTGGCCGACTGAGTTTATGTTAGTTAATAACTCAGTTGGGGGGGGTATAAACTGATGGGAATTGGGTCAAAACAGTGCAAAGAGCTCACGCCATGATGGGAGCCGGCCGCCGGCCATACCCCAGCATCGCCGGGGGGGTCCTGGGGTGTCCCCTCCAGTGTCACCCCGGCCCTGCACCCCTCAAAAGCAAACTCGGCATTGTTAGGGGCTTGTTGCCTCTTCCTCACCTCCAAAATGGGGCCAAAAGTGCTTTTTTTGGCTCTTTCCTTTGCATTTTCTCACCTCAGAAGGGTTGGGTTGGTTTCCCCCCCCAAAAAAAACTCTTTCCCAGACGCACTAAGAAGCGCTGGGGCTGCGGGGTGGGTTCTTTATGAGCGTTTTTCCTCGTTTCCTGAAGTAAAAATTTTTTAGAAAAATGTTTGTTTTGCGTGGCGGCACCCCGGCGCGGGCACCCACGCGTGTCGGCAGCGCGGTGTGGGCTTCCAGCGGCGCCGGACAGCTGGAGGAGGCCAAACACAGCCCAGTTACCTTCCCCCCCCGCCCCGACCCCCACCTCACCTCACCTCACCCGGATCGCCCGCGGACGATCGTTTCTTTCTCCGGTTGTGTAACGCGTGGGGGGAGCAGAGGGGGGGCGGAAGCTGGGAAGTGGAGGGGGGGGGATGTCAGGTTTCCCAGGCGCGGCGTGCTCACCTTGCTGCCGGTCTCCATGGCGGCCCCGGGGTGGCGGCGGGGCGGCGGGGCTGGCGGCGGCGGCGGGCCGGGGCCGGGGGGGGGCGGCGGAGCGGCGCGCGGCGGAGCAGAGCGGTGGCGCGCGGCCGCGGCGGGGGCATTGAAGCGGCTTAAGAGAGCGGGCGAGCAGGGGCGCGCGACGGCGCGGGGCGGCGGCGCCCATTGGGCGGCGCGGGGGAGGGGGCGGGGCCAGGCGGGAGGGAGAGAGGGAGGGAGGGGGGAGGAGGGGGGGGAGGAGGGCGGAGGGGCGGGGGAGGGGGCGGGGCGCCGAGGGGCGTGCGCGGGGGTGTGGGGGGGGCGGGCGGGGGGCGGGAAAGGGGGGGGAGGGCGGGGAGCGCGTGTGGGTCTGCACGCGGGCGCGGGGCGGGGGGGGTTGCACGTGCCTGGGGGGGGCACGTGCGTGAGCGTGCCCGCGCGGGCGGGCCCGCGTGTGCACGCGTGTGAGTGTGCAAGTGCGTGTGCACTCGCGCGCGCGCTTGTGAGCGGGCAAGCGTGGGGGTGTATGCCTGGGGGGGGGGGTGCGCGCGTGAGCGTGCAAGTGTGCGTGTGCCTGTGTTTGCACACGTGTGAGTGTGCAAGTGCGGGGGTGTACGCCTGTGGGTGTGCGTGCACGCGTGTGTGCATATGAGCGTGCATGTGTGCATGTGCCTGTGTGTGCACACGTGTGAGCGTGCAAGTGTGTGCGCATATGAGCGTGCACGTGTGGGGTGTACACCTGTGGGTGTGCGCACGTGTGACTGTGCAAGTCTGTGTGCACATGAGTGCGCAAGCGTGTGCGTGCCTGTACACGTGTGCGCCTCAGTGCATGCATGTGAGTGTGCAAGTGTGTGTTCTTGTATGTTTGTGTGTGCTTGTGTGTGTCCTCACATGTGTGTGTGTGCCTGTACACACGTGCGCTTGTGCAAGCCCTTCGCTGCAAGCCCCGGTGAGCTGTGTGTACGTGTGCGTGTGTCTGCACGCACCTGTGTGTCTTTCCGTGCACATGCACGCACACGTGTGTGTCCGCACCTGTACGCGTGTGCATGTGTGCAATGCATCGGGGTGCGTGCGCATCTGTGCAGACGAATGCATCCATGCACGCTTGTGCTTGCCTGTGCGTGTGCATGCAACCACCTGCGCGTCCTCGCCTATCCACAGGCACGCGTGCCTCCATGTGTGTGTGCATGTGCGTGCACGCATGCGTGTGCATACACACGGGTGCATGCATGCAAGAGCTTCCCTGCAAAGCCCTGGCGCGCACATGCGTGTGCAACAGTCCCTGCAAGGCCCCCAGTGCAGCCGGGTCTGCGGCCCCCCCTTGCACCAACCCCCTTTGCAAAGTGCAACCCCTGGGGGTCCCGGCTCCGCCGGCCTTGATCCCCCAAAAATCCAAGAGTCCCACTGCTGAGCAAACGCTGGGCATGGCGCTGGAACGCCAACATCGAGGGAAAGTGGCAGCCGCGAGTGAGCATCCTCCTCCAACATCGCCCCGGTGCAAAACCCCATGGCTGCTGCAAAACCCTGCATGTGGTGCAATACCCCGGGCCCAGTGCGACACCCTACTCCTGGTGCAAAACCCCATGGCCGGTGCGATACTTTGCATGCGGTACAAAACCCTGCACCTGGTGCAACACCCTGTGGCCTGTGCAAAACCCCAGGCCTGGTGCAAAACCCTGCACCTGGTGCAATACCCTGTGGCCTGTGCAATACCCTGCGCTTGGTGCAAAAACCTGCATCTGATGCAAAACCCCGGATGTGGTGCAAACCCCTGCAGCCTGTGCAAAACCCTGGGCCCAGTGCAATACTCTGCAGCCTGTGCAATACCCCGCAGCCTGTGCAATACCCCGCACGTGGTACAAAAACCTGCACCTGATGCAAAACCCCACACCTGGTGCAATACCCTGTGGCCTGTGCAATACCCCGCACATGGTGCAATAACCCTGCACCTGGTGCAAAACCCCACATGCAGTGCAAAACCCCACGGCCGGTGCAAAACCCCACATGCAGTGCAAAACCCCACGGCCTGTGCAAAACCCTGGACCCAGTGCAAAAACCTGCACCTGATGCAAAACCCCACACCTGGTGCAATACCCTGCGGCCTGTACAATACCCCGCACATGGTGCAATAACCCTGCACCTGATGCAAAACCCCTCATGCGGTGCAAAACCCCGCGGCCTGTGCAAAACCCCGGACCCAGTGCAAAAACCTGCACCTGATGCAAAAGCCCGGACCCGGTGCAAACACCTGCACCTGACACAAAACCCTGCACGCGCTGCAAAACCCCGGGCCGGTTGCAAAACCCTGCACCCGCTGCAACCCCTCCCAAAGAGCAGGGCTGGCATGGGAGCAAGCCGAGCACCCCTCCTCCCCCTTTTCCAGGGTGCAATGAATTTTTGGGGTGCACGCAGCTGAAAATCCGGAGGGAAAACCAGCCGGGCAGGGGTTTCTGGGGTGGATGTGCCGGCGTGCACGTCCGCCAGCTCCTCCCACGCCGGCGTCCCACCGCCACGCCACAAAAGGTGATGCTGGGGGTCCCACGCGGGGACGAGCCTGCAGCTCTTTGTCCACCCTCGGGCCCCAAAATTTCCCCCTTTCCCCTCCGCAACCATATCAAAAAATCACTCAAAATCCTTAAAATCATAAAAAGCATTCAGGAAATTCAAGTCCTCGCATTGTTTTTCTTCCAAAGAAAATGCAAAAAAAAAAAAAAAAAGGCCCCCCAAAAAGCAAAACAAAGGCAAAAGAAAATTGCAAAGAAATTGCAAAAATTGCAAAAAATGCCAAAAAATGCAAAAATCAGGCAAAAATGCAAAAATAAAAAACTGCAAAACGTGCAAAAATGATGCAAAGAAATCATGCAAAAAAGTTGAAAAATGCAAAAATCCGGCAAAAATAATGCAAAAAACTGCAAAACATGCAAAAGTGATGCAAAAAACTTGCAAAAAAGCAACAAAATTGGAAAACGCAAAAATTATGTCCCCCAAAATTGGGGGGAGGGGCACAAATGTAATGTGAAAACAATGCAAAAAGCAGAAACTGGGCAAAAATGCCAAAAAATCCAAGCCAGCGATTCATTTTCTCTCCTAAGCCTGCAAAATTTTGCCCCAAATTTGGCCATTTTTGGCAAATCCTCGCCTCTAAACTCCAATAAATATAAATTTTAGCAATCCCAAGGGATTTCCCCCCCCCCCCGTTTTTTTGCTCATCCCAAATGGGATGGGGGGGGTGGGGTGGTGGTGGTGGTGGGGGTGGTGGTAGATTTTTTTGCTGATTCAGCATTTTTTTGGGGGGGGGAACAACCCCCAAGTCTCGGGAGTCGGTCGGTCGGGAATGCTGACAGAAGGGAAAAGGGCCGGAGGAGGGATAATCCCCGGCGGTGCCAATGAGCCGGACAGGGATTTAGGGGAGATTTGGTCAGTGCCGGCCCTTTGAACGGGGCAAAAAGGGTTAAAATAATATCCTGGGGCAATTGGGGGGGGTGGGGGGGGACATGGGAATGAGGGAAGAAAAGGGAAAATTGGGATTTTTTTTTTTTAAGGGTCAAAGGACGGGGCGGGAGGCCAGAGGCCACAGGGATGGGCTCAGGGAGGCAGGTTGTGTCAAGGCCAGAGGCCACAGGGATGGGCTCGGCCTCTCCATCCTCGCCCTCTTCCCCGCCGCCGCAGATCTCGGCTCTGACTCACCGGCGCGGCACACACACACATGCCCCCGCACGCACCTGCACGCACACACCCCCACGCACCTCCCCACGCCACACACCCGGCAGGAGTTCTACTGAAAAACGTAATTCCTGGCAAACGAGGAAATCCAGTCTCTTTTATATCCCTTCCCTGTGCCACAGCACGTTGCCATCTAACGAGGTCGTTACCTCGCGGCCTCTCCCATCCCTGCCCGTGTCCTCAGCCTTGGGGACACCGGGGACATGGGTGTCCCGGTGACACGCAGGATTTGGGGGAGGGGGGCAGCGGTTTGGGCAGCGGCTCCTATTTTTTTCAGCAAAGTCCGGGCTGGGAGAGCCTTTCCGGAGACGGTTTTCGGGTAATCGGCATCACCGGATGGCACAAAGGAGGGAATTTGGCTTTCCTGGAAGTCAATAACATTGGCGTCTCCGCAAACAAAAATCTTGGATTATCCCTAAAAAATTTAGGGAAAACTTCCGCACTTGAACTTTGACGCTGAGCATCCTTGGGTCGGAGTTAATCCACTTCGGGGGGGGGAATTTATTTTAATATTTCTAACGTCCTTCAATGCGTTTGAGCCTTGAGGAGCTTTAAAATAAGTCCCTGAGCCAAAAGGGTGGTTTTTTTGTTTTAAAATCCAGGCAAAAATGCCCAAATATGGGATTTCCGGAGATTCGCCATCCCAATTTCTCCCCATCCCCAATAAATCACAGAAAAAAAAACCCCTAACCCACCGGACCTTGTAATTCCTATTGCTGCTTGCACAACAGCCCTGGCCCCGAACAGCTGGAAGCAGCTGTCAACATCTGGCTGGCGCCGCACCCCGGTGACCCCATTGGTACAGCGGTGTTTGGCAAATTGGGTCAACCGGCGGCAGTTTTGCTGGCATGAGGCTCTTTGAAGGTGCGGGCTGTAGACGGGATGGGGTTCGGAAGTGGCTGAAGCTGGAAGACATCAGCCTGGGTGATGAAATTGGGGGCAAAGTCCATAAGGAAATTGGGATTTGTAATAAAATTGGGTTGGGCAATGCTGGCACAACCTTCTGCAGGAATTTCAGCCCTAAAATATCTTCGGTTGACTTTTCCAGAGGGATTTTGCGTTGCTTCCGGAGGGAGTTTTTTGGTTCCATCCTTATCCAAGGGGATGGTCCTGCTGCATCCTGGCACCACTTGGTCCAGCTCAAGGGATGCAGTGGAGCATCAGCCCCGTCACCCCAACCTGGGAGACATCCGAGCTCTTTAACATCCATAGGGTTTGGATTTAACAGATGAATCCTCTTGGATTTCACTTTTTGTCTTTAAACTAGGACTAGTTAAACCCCTCTCCTTGTTAGGCCGGGATTAAAGTGCATTAAACCCTCCGCCCCTCGGGTTACAGACAGATACTCTGCAGCCAAGAAAGCAATAGCGCAGAACCCAATAAAAGCAATTATTGTCATTTAATTTATCCCAAACCATAAGCAGTGAGCCTCGTTTAAAGTTTTCCAGGCTGGGCAGCCACTTTCTAGTCCTAAACTGCGCTGGGTTTGGTAGCTTTTCACCCTTTAAAGATGGAAAGGATTGGAAAATAAAGGAAATTTCTGGTTTATCCATTAAAGGGGGAAAATGATCCCCTCATCCCAAGCCTTGCAAAAGTTGATTTTGCATTTCAGCCCTTAGTTTGCATTTTTAGGGCAACCCGACGTGCGTGGAAACATAGGGAGAAAAGAGGCCGGGGCTAAAAATAACCGGGTGAGTCATGCCACGGTGCTGGGAGGTGTTGTGCCGATGGAGCCGAAAACCATGGGAAGGGGAGGGGGGGAAAAAAATCCATTTTCCCTTCAGCTTCGCATGTTCGTGCAAGCAGATTCCTCTTCCTCCTCCAAGCAGAAAGAAAAAGGGGGAGATATATATGTACACACACACATATATATACACACACACATACATATATATATATATAGACATATATATGTGTGTTGTGCTGCTTTTCCCTGCCCATAAAAACTCCTTGGACTTCACAACCTGTCCTTGCACAGCCAAAATTGCAGAAAAAGGAGAATTTTTTACCCCTTTCCCATAACACTGAGATTAAATAATTCCCATTTGCTGGAGTTTTCTTCCCTTCGGGAGCTATTTCTGGCGCCAAAGGAGAGCGGCTGTTAAAGATAATAATTAATCATTAATGATAAGAAGTGGATAATGACCGTTCCTGTGTCTTAATTTGCAGAGATGCTCCTTTTTGTTCAGTTTTTTATTAACCCAGGGTTTTTTTTTTCATCCCATTCCCATGGTGTGGACAATGCTATGGGAGAATTTCGGGGGGTTTGGGGGGTTCAACCACTGGGATTTTTCTCCGCCTGGGGAGAAAAAGGGTGGAATAAGGACATTTTTGCCTGCTCCGAGGCTGGGCGGCTGACGCGTCCCCAAGGCCACTGACCTTGACTCAAGGTCGCCACGATAAGGGATGTGCGAGCAAAACTGCTCGAAAACTCCTGCCGGCAAAGCCCCCTGCACCCCATCACCCTGCAAAAAAGCATCCTCTCCTCCCCGGCATCGCCATCCCAGAGGGAATCCACCCCAAACTGCTCCAGATTTAGGAATTCTCCAGGGTTTTGGGGGGCAGGGGGGGAGATTTTGCAGCAGCCTCACACTGAGCATCCCACAGCACCCAGAGAAATTGTGGGTTTGCTCCTGGAGCGATGGCTTTTGTTGCAAGCAAATTTAGGTCTGCCTGGCCCGTGTTCCCTGCCGGGCTTGGCAAAACCAAAAAATGCTGATTTTTCACCCAAAATAGCCTAATTTTACTAATTTAAGGCATTCTGAAAGCCTGCAAGCTGCTGGTGCAGAGGAAGCATCCTTCTGCCTGTTGGCATTCCCAAAATGGGCTTTCAGTGGCCGATCATTCATGGGGAGCCTGCAAAGAGGCTGGAGGAGGATTTTGGGGCTGATTTTCAGAGGTTTTGGGGACAGGGGAGTTACACAAATGTACTTTTAGAGGCTGGGGAGCGTCATCATCGTCACAATATTAAATGCAAGGGTGGGCCAGGGGATGGAGAGCGAGCCAGGGGACAGAAGGCAAGACACTCCATGCATCCCACTTCAGACGGAGAAGGAAAATCTAAAGACCTTTAAGGATGCGCCATGGGACACCATTTCATTTTTAATTAATTAATTTAATGAAGAATTCCCCCCCCCTCTGCAAAAGGCCGGAGCTGGGTGGGTTTTTTCCCCGGGCACCCACAGGGAGCATGTCAGATGCTGGGCACAGGCAGCGTTGGCATCCCAAGCCGTGAAACACCAAAAAGGGAAAGAAAAAGCTCAAAAATCTTCGTATCTTGCATTAAAAATCCCTCCAGCTACGGGCAAGATGGGCTTTACCCCCCCCATCACCTTACTGGACTGGGAAATGCCCAGTTTCTGCACTGGGAATAGGTCAGAGCAAGCTCGCTTCGGCAATTACCACCCCGCAAGAACACGGATTAATCTCCATTACCTAATTAACTCGCTGAATAATAATTAGTCAGGTATTTCTTTGCTCTTCAGTCATAAAAACTGTTTTGCAGGGGCATGTTTTAAAGCCGGTCCCGTACATCAAACGTGTTTCTGCTAACTCAGAAGCAACAAAAAAAAAAAATTCATCACCCTTGCCCCAGGGTGGCGAGCATCACCCTGCTGCCCTGTGCCCTCCCACGCTGGCAGCACTGGGCACAGGGTTTGGGGGTCGTCACCCTCCCAGCATGATGCAATTTGATTTTTTGGGGGTCATCACCCTCCCAGGATAATGTAGTTCGATTTTTGGGGGGTCATCACCCTCCCAGGATGATGCAATTTGATTTTTTGGTGGACCATCACCCTCCCAGCATGATGCGATTTGCTTTTGGGGAGGTCATCACCCTCCCAAGACGATGCAATTTAATTTTGGGGGGGCCATTATCCTCCCAGGATGATGCAATTTGATTTTTTGGGGGTGTTCCCAGCATCCCTCCATCTCACAAAGACTCACCCGCCCTCTCAATAACCCCATTCCCCAAACTCATGACTCAGCATCTCCCAAAAATTCAGGAGGCGGATTGCAAAACTCATGACTTGACCCGTTCCTTTCCAAGTTGGAGAAGAAGAAAAGCCATGCCGCCGGCTCACCTCCAGAAAAAAACCTCCCCCCAAAACCGTCTCCGTCAGCTTTGGGATTTATTCAAATTTTTATTTAGGCTTTATAAATCATGAAGAATAAAAAGGTTGGATAGA
This sequence comes from Harpia harpyja, assembly GCF_026419915.1. Classification (NCBI taxonomy): domain Eukaryota; kingdom Metazoa; phylum Chordata; class Aves; order Accipitriformes; family Accipitridae; genus Harpia; species Harpia harpyja. Next base: position 9,066,925 of record NC_068946.1, on the reverse strand, counting down.
AATTATCTCTATTATTATTAGCTGCGTCAGGTTGGGAGAGGTGACGAGTCAGCAAACGCGTGCCCTGAGCATCGATGGGCAAGATAAAGCAGTTTGCAACCCCTTTGCTCATGGACTTGTGGATATTCTCCCTATTTTTGGGGGTGTTGCAGAGCCGTTGGATAAAATGGATGGAAAATAGCCCCCCCTCGGTTGATTTTCTTGCAGCGCTGGGTCACCAGCCCCTCGCTTCTCCCAATTAAAAGAATTAAAGAAAGGAAATTGGAAATGCGGCCCCCGCTGCACCTCGTCTGGAGTAATTAAAGCCCAAGGTTTTAACAAGTGGCTGATTAAATACAAAAGCAGAAGGAAAGGGAAATTCTCCACTCATTAAAAGAAAGTGGAGGCGGTGGAGCGGGGGGCTCAGACCCCCCAAAAAGGTGAGGTAACGTAAAGGGTCTTGCTGCAGCCATAGGGAAGGGAATCAATACCATTCGCCATTAAATCCCAAAATTTTCAGGGCTTTGTCCTGGCTGGATTTGGCCGGAGGGGATGCCAAGAGGCTTTTTGTACCTTATCTGGGCAGTTTGCAAGGTTTAATGATCTTCAATCCAATTTTGAGGCTCCGAGGGAACCTGAAAGTCCCCGACAGCCAAACCGGCTCCGCTATCTTCCAGGTTGGATATTCCTTCCCCATTCCCAGGCGCTGTAAATGCGACGGGACCACTTCAAAGCCCCAAATATTTGCCGAAGGGCTGCAAACAGGGCCAGAGTCCCTCCCAAAGTGCCCAGGTGCAAAATATCCCCCTTTTTATTAATCCTGCATCCCCCCAAATCCTTCAAGCACCTGCAGAAGCAGGTCTTTCCTTGTTTTCAGGCTTTGCTTCCCATGAAATCCCATTAAATCCCATGCTATCCCATGCGATCATCCCATACAATCCCATGCGATCATCCCATGCAATTCCATGCGATCATCCCATGCAATGATCCCATGCAATCCCATACAATCCCATGCAACGACTCAATGAAATCTCATGCAACCCCATACAATCCCATGCAATTATCCCATACAATCCCATGCAATCCCATGCAATTATCCCATCCAATTATCCCATGCAATCATCCCATGCAATCTGATGCAATCCCATGCAATCCTATGTAATTCCCATGCAATCCCAAAAGCCAGACCCCACGGGCAGCACCGCCGCTGCATCCTGCAGGGAGGGTGGGATTGAGCGGGAGCAAAGCCCCTGGCGCTGTTTTTTTAGCACCAAATTCTTTGCATAAGCGAAGAGAGAGATAGGAAAATGCTGGAAAAGTGAGTGCTTCCTGGCACGTCCCAGCATGCCAGAAAACCGGCCTGGCTGCAGATGTACCAGTGGGTTTGGGGGATGCTCAGAGCATCCTGAAAAAGCCAGGTGTCCAAAAATACCTCCCCATCGGGGTCCTTTAGGTGCTTCAAGCCTCAGTTTTGGAGGCAAGGGAGGGTTGTCAGCCAAGTGTGCCAGGTTGGAGATTGATGCTGGTTGGACAGACCCAAATTTTTGAGGGTGTCAAAGCCAGGTCACCTTTGGATCCTGCTGGAGCTTGCGAGGTTCCCACGCAGCCACTTTGATCCCTCCCTCAATTTTTAGCCTCCAAAATTCTTGCGGCTTTTGAATTACACCCTGCGCTGCCCTGCCCTGGATTTCTGATTTATTTTTACCTCCTTTCCACATTCCCTGGCTCATTGAGGGGGTCAATATTTTAGGGATTCTCTCCCCCCATCACCTCCTTGCCCAGGGACCCCCCCAATAATGATGCTCGTCTTTTGCAAGGGGAGCAAAAAAAAAATCCCTCGCTTCCCAAAACCAAAGTCAAATACTGGCAACACCCACCCAAAAATGATCTATCCCGGAGCTGCAGGGACCTGCCCATCCACAGGAGCCCCAAAATTTTTCTTTTGGGGGGTCAGGCCAAGGCTTGTTGCCTCCTGTTGTAATAATTGGGGCTTGTTGCTGGCTGGCAGCTGGGGAGAGCAGCAGAGCTTTGCTCCGGCACGTCGGGCTGCAAGCAGAGGCTGAGACCTGGGAAACTCGTGATATCAATAGGCGCCATTTCCCAGTGGGCTTGGTGGGGTCCATGGGGGGATGAAGGTCATTGGGGGGATGAAGGGCATCTGTGGGGTGAAGGACATCTGTGGGCTGAAGGGTATCCATGGGGTAAAGGGCATCCATGGGGGGAAGGACATCCATGGGGAGAAGGACATTCACAGGGTGAAGGACATTCCATGGGGTGAAGCACATCCATGGGGTGACCGCTGGTGGGTGTTCTGGAGCATTGCTTGAGCAGGGCCCCCCACTGAGAGGGACCGCGGTGGGGACACCTGAGGACAGGTCGCTATGGGGTGGGGATTGGATTTGGGGGTGACGCCCCGGCCAGGCTCTGGCACCTTTTTCAGGATGTGGGGAGAAGAAGGAAGAGGAGGAGAAGGAAGAGGAGGAGGAGGAAGAGGAAGGACAACGAGTTTCTTCCTCATACCAAGCTCTTGCACAAGGGCAGAGGGCAGCAGGGTTGGGCATGTAGCGGCCTGACGCCGGGGTGATGGGCACCATCTTGCCCGGGAGCAGGCAGCTGCCTCCTCCCTGCCTCTCCTGGGCTCTTCATTCCCCCCCCCCCCCCGACCCCATCTTCCATTTTTTGGGATGCTCCTGAGCTGGATTGATCCTCCCGGATGAAGAAATTCCCCTGGGATGAGGCATCAGCATCGTGGTCAAGCCCTTTTCCCGGGGTCACGGTCACCTCCAGCAGCTGAAAACGCTCACTGGCAGCAAACCACTGGTTTGGGGAGGCTCCTGTGTCCCCCTCCAGGGAGACCCACATTCCACCTGCTTGTTCATGAGCCAAATTTAGGCAATTTGCACCCAAAATACCCTTAAAAATTACGATTTCCAGCCCCAGGTGCATGGGGGTCGTGAGTGCTAATGCTGGGTGCTCGCCTGGTTTGAAACGACTTTTTTTTTTTTTAATATGTCTTTTTTAAAGTTTATTTTCTAAAAAGTAAGGACAAAAATAAAGAAAAATTAAATATCAGGCCCCCTGGTGATATTTAGCCCCAGGGGAAAAGCGGGTGGGAGCTGCTGGCGGCGTTTCTGCTGCGTCTGCAGGGTCAGGGCGACGGGTCGGGCTGTGTTGGCTTTGCAAAGCCCAGCTCTCGCCGCGCTCGGCTGCGCAGCAAAGCCCGCCAGCTGCGGGAGAGCCCCAAAAGTGCGGCGAGGGGTTGCTCCCCTTGCACACTCACTCCCCTTGCACACTTGTCCCTTTGCATGCTTGCTCCCCTCGCGTGCTTGCTTCTGTTCATGCTTGCTCCCTTTGCATGCTTGCTCCCCTTGCACGCTTGCTCCCCTTAAATGCTTTGCACACTTGATCCCCTTGCATGCTTGCTCCCTTTGCACACTTGCTCCCTCGCATGCTTGCTCCCCTTTCACACTTACTCTTCCTGCAGCTTGGTCCCCTTGCATGCTTGCTCCCCTTGCACACTCACTCCCTTTGCAAGCTTGGTCCCCTGCAATGCTTGTTCCCTTGCACACTTGCTCCCCTTGCACGCTTACTGCTTGCAAAGACATATGAGGCTGAATAAACCCAGGGAAGGAGAAATCACCCCTTTGCCAGCTAAAATGCCCCCCCCCCAAAAAAAAAATATGGGTGCGAGCCTGAAAAACCCCAGTGACAACAAAGAGGAGATCTATCGCTTGTCCTGCAGTGCACGGGAAACACGCTTTGCCCCCATCGCCATCCCACCCTGGCCGTATAATCCTAATTTGGGGGGGGGGATTTCAGGGCGCAGAAGCCACTCGCCCCCTTTCCCACGGACCCAGCCCCTGCCAGGGGGTTTATTTTCACTGCCCCCCACGGCGCAAGCTTTTCTCTCCCTTCCCTTCCCCTGCCCAAGATTTCCTCCCAGCTTCCTGGCCCGCCTGTTTATTCCCTTTTCCGCTCCCAAATCCCAGATTTCTTTGTTCGCCCGACGGTAATTTTCCATCGAGGCGCCAAATCCGACGTGATGCCGTAAATCCCTGCATCACCGTGCCGAAAAATTCATGTCCCACCAAAAAAACATTGCAGTCATGATTTTTATAGACAGAAAAATGCTCATTTATTTTCCCATCAAATCCCTAAAATTAATTTCCAAAGAAGTCTAGGAAGGTGTGAAATTAAATTTGGGAGAAAGAAGAAAAAAAAAAAGAGAAGAAATATAATTCTGCATGGAAGATTTTGCCCAAAATATCAAGTTTTCCAAAATTTTGGAAAAATTGTAGTTTTCCAGCATCGAAAATTAATTAACATCTGGATCTGGGATGCTAGGAAACATCTGGAAGGGTTTTATTCCCAGTATAAGTACTTGGGTGGTGTTTTCCTTCTGGAGGAAAACCCTGAGGATGCTGATTTGGGATGAGCCAAGGGTTGGTACCCAGGCGGGATGCCAGGATGCAGGGGGCTGAGCCGGGCGGAGATGCTCAGACACGCCAGCCACAAAATTATCTATAAAAATATATGTGGAGGGGTTTCAGGGTCTTTTCTGCACTAGGAAGCTGCAAAATTAAATATATAAATATATACATGGGGGGTTCAGGGACTTTTTTGCACTAGGAAGCTGCAAAATTATATAGATAAATATATACATGAGGGGTTCAGGGACTTTTTTGCACTAGAAAGCCACAAAGTTAAATATATATACACACACAATATATAGAAATATAATATTAATATATTCATATAATTATATAATATTTAATAAATACATTATACTATATAATAATATAATATAGTATAGTATAATATAGTATAGTATAATATAATATAGTATAATGGAACAGAATAATTATATATAATTAAATATTAATACAAAATTCTATAACTAAGACTAAAATAAATGTAATGAATAACTATACTAAATAAATACTACTAATAAATAACTACCTAGGCATTTCAATCTTTCAAACCCTTCCTGTAGAAAACCACTTTTTTAGTCCCTTTTTCTATGGAGACGCGGAGAAAAAAAAATATCCCGGTGCAGGGAAGGCCGGGCTGGAGCAACAGAGCTGAGACCGTGACAGACTCCTGACACTTGTGGTGCTGGCCCTGAGCCCTTGAAGCATCATTTAAATCCCACGGGGGGCAGATTTGGGGGGGGATGATTTTCGAAAATTTAGGAGAGCCTGATCCATGGATTAAGGGGTTTTTGGGATGTCCCCCCACACCTTTAGCATCCCGCTGGCGGTGGGTACCAAAGGTCCCACCAGCATCATCCCCGTGGTGACGCGGGCAGGGATGCAGAAGCCGCAGCATCCTCCTGCATCCCACCGCCGTGCTCATTAGGAAAGGCCTTTTCTAACGAGCTTTAATCCACAACGGCTTTTGGTTTTTTCAGGCATTAACATTTTTTGGATATTATTCTCCGCTGTCACCTGACGTCCAAGGAGGTTTGGGGATTTTTTTTTTTTTTTTTGCTGCCTGTGTGGTTTGTTTTCCTCTTCCCGGAATAGCCGGAGAACAAAATAAAAAATAATAAAATAAACCACAAACGGGGGCGTTCGCGGGGTCAGGAAAATTCCAGAAAGGTGGGAAAAAAAACGTGTTTATTTAATTCAGGAAACCCCCAAAAAAAACCCTCCCGGTGCTATTGAAGGCGGGATGTGCATTGTGCCGAGTCAGTTCCCCGCTCCGGTTCCCCGCTAAGGGTGCAGGGGGGGGAACAAAGCGGCCGGGAACCCCCCGCAGGGTGGGCTGGGGGAGGAGGAGGAAGAGGAGGAGGAGGAGGAGGTGTGAGCGCTCCTCATCCTCTCCAGCGCAAAGTCATTCCCTCCCCAGAATCAGTGTTCCCGGTGGAGCGACATTGTGGGACCATGTGGACGGGGGGGGACACAGTAAAATAATAAATATTATTAGTTTTATTACTGTCTTATTTTTATTTTTGCATTCTTTATTTTTGCTTTTTTTTGCATTCTTTTATTTTTGCATTCTTTCTTTTTGCATTCTTTTATGTTATTTTATGTTTGCATTCTTTTAAGTTTTTATTTATTCTACCATTTTTACCTTTGCGTTTTTATTTGTGCACTAGTTTCTTATTGCATCACTTCAGTTTTGCATTAGTTTGGTTTTGTATTATTTTATTTATTACTTTTATTATTTTTATTTTTGTATTAGTATTCTTCTTGCATTATTTTTACATTCATGTATTTTTTATTATTTATTTTAGCAGTTTTATTTTTCCATTAGTTTTTTTCTATTGTTTATCTTATTATTTACATTTTTGCTTTCTTTCCTTCATTCATTTTTGCATTATTATTCCATTCTTTTCACTTTTGCTTTAGTTTATTTTTGCACTATTTTACTTTTGCATCATTTTACTTTTCCAGTCTTTCATTTTCCTATTATTTATTATTTCCTTTTATGCATTATTCTTCCAGTAAACCAATACGTTTTGCCCATTTTCAACCATTTTTCTGGGCATCCAGCCTTTGCAAGGCATTTTCTGGCTGCTCAAGCACATCCACCCCCAGCAGCTGCTGTTCACCCTCCAACCTTGCATTTTTTATCTCCCAAGCCTATTAAAAAATGGGGCTAAATCTATTAAAAAACACATTTAAAACCATTTAAATGAAAGATTTCATTTCTCAAATGCAAAAATTAAAATCAAAATCAAAATTAAAATTGAAATTAAAATGTTATTATTATTTATTATTATTTATTATTTATTATTATCACAGAGGGTGGATGAGGTCCTGGGCAATGGGGGATGGAAAGAAAAGGGGGTTTGGGGGGGAGTGAAGGGGCTGCGCACTCTAAGCTGGGCTTAGCTTTAAGCCAGATAGCTTTAGGCCGGCGCTAGCTGCAAAAATATCCCTCTTGGGGGGCTCTGGGGTACAGAAAATAGTTGGGGAGGGGGTCTGTGCTGCAGAAATGCAGCTCCCTGGGGGCCGCCCCCACTGCAAGATGGGTCTCTTGGGGGACCCCATGCTGGAAAAATAGATTTATTGGGGGACCCGGCACCGCAAAACTGGGACTCTTGGGGGGGGGGGGCGCGTACTGGAAAAATAGATTAATTGGGGGCTACTGTGGTGGAAAAAGGAGGGGGTTGAGGGATCCCCATGCTGCAAAAAAAATGGGTCTCTTGGGGGACCCCTTGGTGCAAAACTGGGGATGTTGGGGGACCCCATGCTGCAAAAAATGGGTCTCGTGGTGAATCCTGTGCTGCAAAAATGCATTTCTTGGGGGACCCCAACCCTGGGTCTTGGGGGGGACCCAGCACTGCAAAAATGGGTGTCTCAGAGGAGCCCATGGTGCAAAAAATGGGTCTGTTGGGGGACCCTGTAATGCAAAAATGAGTTTCTTGGGGGACCCCACACTACAAAAAAACCCAGTTCTCTTGGGAGACCCTGCGTTGCAAAAATAAGTTTCTTGAGGGACCCTGTGTTGCAAAACCAGGTCTCTTGGGGTACCCTGTGTGGCAAAAATAGGTCTCTTGGGGGACCCCAAGACTGCAAAATTGGGTTTCTTGGGGGACCCCATGCTGCAAAAAAAAAATAATCTCATGGAGGACCCTGTGCTGCAAAAATAGTTTTTTGGGGGGACCCCAACACTGTGAAAAGGGGGCTCTTGGGGAAGCCCATTCTGCAAAAATGGGCTTCCTGGGGGACCACGTGCTGCAAAACTCAACCTTTTTGGGGCAGATCCCAATGCTGCAAAAATGGGTGTCTGGGGGACCCCCATGCTGCAAGATAATAGGTCTTGTGGGGGATCCCGCCTTGCAAAAACAAGTTTCAGGGGGGACCCTGCATTGCAAAATTGGGTCTTTTTGGGGGGAATGCAATGCTGCAAAAAAATAGGTCTTGGGGGGGGCCCTTGTGTTGCAAAAATAAACTTCTTGGGGGACCCTGTGCTGGGAAAATGAGTTTATTGGGGGACCCCAGGCTACAAAACCCCCTCAATTTCATGCTTTTACCTTTGGGGAAAGAACTGATAAACTCATTACAGGGGGGCAAAGGGAGGGTCGGGCAGGAGCTGCCACATGTCCCCTTGTCCCCGTTGGCAGTCCCCAGCCCAGCCAGGTGACGTCCCCTCACACGTCCCCGCACCTGCCATCGAATCCCCTCCTGCATCCATGAGGGCCTGGGAGGACGCTCCAGCCCCTGAATCCGGTTTTGGGGGATCACATGGGTTTCGGGGGTGCAACCGGCCCCAGCAAAGGCTTTTTTGCTCCAAATGGGGATTTTTGGTGCTTTTTTTCCCCACTGTTTTCGCTGCAATAACAGCATGGGGATCAAGTAATTAGCAGATCAGCTGGGAAAAAATCACACAGGGATAAAAAATAGCCCTTTAGCAATTAAATCATTTCCCAAAACCAGGCTTTTTTTTAATACCTATTTGGGGGTTCAAGGGCATTTCCCGCACAGGATGGGGTGGGAAATCCTCCTGGGACACCCACTGCTCAATGCAGCCCTGGGATCCCATTTTGCAAATCTGGGGTGCCTTTTTTTTGCAAACCAGGGCTCCTTTTCTCAAACCTGGGGTCTGTTCATGCAAACCTGAGGCCCCATTTTGCAAACCTTGAGCCCCATTATGCAAACCTGGGGACCCTTTTCTTAAATCTGTGGTGCCTTTTTGCAAACCTGGGACCCCATTTTGCAAATCTGGGGTGCCTTTTTGCAAACCTGGGACCCCATTTTACAAACCAAGACCCCTTTTTACAAGCCTGGGACCCTGTTTTGCAAACCTGGGGTGCCTTCTTGCAAATCTGGGACCTCTTTTTGCAAGCCTGGGACCCCGTTTTGCAAATCGGGACTCCTTTTTTTAAACCTGGGCTGCCTTTTTACAAACCTGGGACCCCTTTTGCAAACCTGGGACCCCATTTTGCAAATTTACAACTCCGTTTTGCAAGCCTGGGGTGCCTTTTTGCAAACCTGGGAGCCCTTTTTACAAACCTGAGGCTCTGTTACCTCTTCCCCTTTGACTGCGCATCGTTTTGCAAAGCACTTTTGCTTCTCCTGTGAAAAGCAGAACTGCAAAATTTGTTGCCTCTGACTCCCCGCGCTCAGCGGGACATCTCACCGGCTTCAGCACCAAACATCTTCCCCACGAGGGTCGCATCCAACCCCAGGGAGGGATGCTCGCTCCTCCCTTGCCTCTCTGGCCATAAAAGAAAGGGGGTTTGGGGGCACCTTAAAAGCAAAAAACAGGGGTCAATTTATGTATAATGCATTGCTTAAAAATAAAAAGGCTGGGACTTCTCATTGCTTGTCTCTAGGAGCTCTTATTTAACTTGAAAAATTAAAATTTTGCTGGTTTTCTAGCATCCACTTCTATTCCTGGGTATGCTTTCCCATTTCCAGGCAGGAAAAAAACCCTTATTTCACCTTAAAAACCATAAAACTGAGCCTAAAAGCTGCAGGAGGATGTTTGAGGGCAGTGTTATGGCTCAAGATTAAGATAAACCTGGGCTAAGCATCAAACCTGGCCGTGGGATTTAGGGGCACATGCCCCAGCAGGAAATATTTTCGAGCATCTATAGTTTTATTTCACTATTTAATGAATAACGGGTCTATTCTTCGTTAGGAGCTGGTGGGGGATTAAGCTGGAGGCAGCTAAGCTTGAGGTTGGGTTCTCCCTTTCCAAGCCAGCCCCTTTGTAGAGAAAAGGGGTTGTGAATTTATAACTTTATATATTATATATAAATAGACAGATATATACATTTTTTTATATATATATAAAATTTATAACCCCTGAGATAGCTCAGGCTGGTGGATTTAAAAGCTCCCCCAGGGCTGCAAAAATCTAAATACGACTTAAATCCCCCTTTTTTCTTCACTTTAAATAGCAGGGTGGACCCAACGCGTTGGGCATCTTCCCCCTCCACATATATCTCCTGCTACATGGGATGCCAGGATGCTAATCCAGGCTGTACCACCTCCTGGAAAACTCTGCCGGGAAGGATTTTGGGGGAAAAAAAACCCTCAGCCAACACGTTTGCTGTGGATTTTCATGCCAAGGGCTTCGTCAGACCCGGACGGATTCAGAGCTGGGTGATGGGCTTTGCTACGACCCATATCGCAGTTGGACGTGCGGCGGTTGTGGGTGTTCAATAGGGTCAGCGAGGATGGATGTGGAGGGGTTTTTATTTACATTAAATTACTCCTGTTGGTGCAAAAGGCTGGAAAATAGAAAGTGACAGCTCCGCCGGCATCTTGGCCTCCTTCCGACCTGTTGAGCTGAAATAATTTGCAGGGTTTTTTGTTTGAGGTTACCCCAGTCTCATTGCGGGTTTATTGCTACCGAGTTATAAAATGCAAAGGAGAGGGGAAGGAGGGCTGAAACCAGCGGGGGGTCTGCAGCTCCAGGGCTTGCGTTGCCCCATGTTATGGAGGTGGTATGTTGGAGCACATTGGAATTGAGGTTATTTTAAGGTAAATTTGGATTTTTGGGCAGGTTTGGCACCATCCTCTTTGGGAACACCCTCCATGTCACTGTGGTTGTGGTTACATCCTCCCCTTGCCCTCCTCTTCCTCAGCATCCCCCAGCCCAGCTCCCCCATATCTCCCAACGTGAGTTGACCTGGGAATCCTCGTGACCCTACGTTGGTCCTTCTCCTCTTTCTCTAGACCCAGGAGGGTCTAACCTGGCCATATCATCCCAAGAAGGTGGCACCAACCCAAGGGGCAAATGTCTTGACTGGCCACGCTCAAGAGCATGTTGGAAATACTGTCTTGTTCCTCAAGAAGAGAGCTGTCACCTTCCCCAGCCATGGGGCTGTGACTTCTCCTGGTCAGAGGAGAAAGCCTCGTTGATATCTCAATCTCTTCTTCTCTCTCGTCCTTCTCCCCGGAGCAGCATGGCTCAGCCAACCCTACGTTATTCACATCTTTGCCGGGAGAGCGCAGGAACTCCAGGCTTCCTCAAAAGGAAGCAAAAACTCTGTTTCAAAGGGTAGGAAAAGGAAGAAGCCAAGTGGTAGACAAATAATCACAGTCCAGGAGAGCAAAGTGAGAGGATGCAACCCCATGGAAACAGTGGTGGGAATGGGATTGAGTCTTGCCTGGGACCGTCCATCCAATCCACGGCGCTCTTGGTGTGAACAAGACATGAATGTCTTGGTGTAAACAAGAGATGAAGGTCTTGGTGTGGGCAAGAGATTAAGGTTCTGCTCAAGAGATGCAATGAGGCTGGGCTGGAGAACCAGAGCCATGAAAAGGAGGAGCTGGAGTTAATGTTGGAGATAAGACCAAGTTGGAGATCTCAATTACTTTGGGTGGACCAAGTTGCATGCAAAGCCAACAGAAACTTTGCATCAGGAGCTCCACAATTTTGCATGCTCCCGACTCTCGTTTGCATGCAACTCGAAGCAGCGCAACAAGGCTTTGTGGCCCACATGGTTTTAATATCAGCCAGAAACCAAAGCTGGAGGAGAAATTCAACCGGCAACAGGTCGGCACTGGACGAAGCGAGGAAGAAGATTTGCACTCCCAAGCACTCCCTGTTGCTCCCAGAGATTACCAAGGCAGCTTTTGTCCCCCAGATCTATTAATAGAGCAACAAGGAGGACTTGAGCTGGTGGAAGAATTTGTGTCAATGACCTCAAGGTGGCTCAAAACCATCTGGCTGGAGAGGAGCTGAGTGGGGATGGATGGAGCTGTACGGCTCCAGCCATGTCCCAGCTCCATCCGATGCTGGAGGAGACACGGGAAGAACATTAGAGCCTCATCCATGAAGGTCTTGGAGGGGAGAGCTTAAACCTTGCGCCGGTTTGGGGTCAGATGTGTATGATGTGTCTGGGTGAAGCAGCTGGAGGTGACGCCACACTTACTTTGCCCTAAAATTGCATTATGTGCCCCAAAAGCAATGTGAAATCAGGCTGGATGCAGCTATGGAATATGGTCATGCACTCATAGACCCACATACTCTATATATGGTAGACAAGAGACCTATTTCCAGCTAATTACATCTTCAGCATGCCCATACCAAACAACCAGGCCCATCCCACCTAAGCCCGGCTTACATCCCAAATCCACTGTTTACCTTCTGTAATTGGAGACAAGAGCCTGAATCCGGAACCGTTCCCCGCCAGCTCAGGTGATGCTGAGCCTGGCTCGCTGCCACGTTAAATAACCCGGGAAGACCTCGCCGTGTTTATTTTTCCTTGCCGGTGTTCCCAAGATCCAAGCGGATCATTTCCGATGGGTGGTGGGACCATCCGGGAGGTGGTTGGAGGAGAAATTCCATTTGATGAGCAACTACACGGGTCTTGTAGCATCTTTAATAGAGCCAAGCTCTTGGCTTGCAAAGATTTTGGAGGTGATTGCATCCAAATTATGGATGGACGCACTCGGGGCATGGGGGTTTTGCAGCTTCCCAACACCATCCCATCGCAGGACGGCCAGGCAACATCATGGTGGGCTTCGAAATATGCCCCAATCCTCTATTAATTAGCAGCAGCACTTCATCTCTGCTCTAGAAAATGGCTTTTTTGCAAATTTGGGTGGCTTCTCTAACAAAACATCTCCCTGGGAGACGCCCAGGAGCTAGGCAAGGGGCTGTGAAGCATCTGCAGCAATGCCAGAGCGTCATCGTCCATTCCCGGCCATGGCGAGGAGCACGGGGAAGACATGGAATCACTGCTCGCTACACACATGGAGGGCTAAACACCCCGTATCTGCAGGAGAAAACCCACAGCTCCACCAAGCAATCGGGGGGATTTTAGCTTTATATCCACATCGTGACACAGGTTCAACATCGACACAGGTTTTTCCCTGGCAGTATAAATAAATCAAGGAGTATTTTGCTGCAGGGGGTCTATTATTCCTGCGTTATCTCCTCCTTTGCTTGATTTGGCTTGTGTTTCTGGCTGGAGGGGAGCAAACCTGGATGAGTTCACCAGGATTTACCCGTGATAATATCTTTGCTCCTCCTAGGAAAAATCAAAATACCAGGAGCAGGTTCTCCACAAGGTTTCTCAAAGGGTAAAAATCCATGCAGGAGGTTCCCACACACCCATGGGTGACCATACCCACGCAACCGTTTGTGGGGCTGGGTGAATCGTTGCATTTCAACATGGGTGAAAACCCCCTGGCCCGAGCTCCTCTTCCTTTATTTTGGATATCGGTGATGAAAACAAGCGGTTGGGATGGGCTGGAAACTCCTCAGACCAGTTGTGTGATGTCTTCTCCACCTCCATCCCAAAATGACCCCCTCCTCGGTGCTTTCATCTCTGCATCTTGCTCTGGCAATTGGGATTGCAAATAGGATGGCTGGGGAAATTTCCAGCAAAAGGCATTTCCATCCCCAATCCGTTGCAATTCAGACTTTGATACATGTAATTTTTTCAGGGGGCGATGCTGAACATCCCCCGTGGTGCAAAATGGGGACGGAAAGCACCATCAGATCCCACTGGAAATAGGGAAAAGCTCAAAAGGAATGTGAAATCCCACTGGCAGAGTAGCCCCCTTAAAAGAAAAAAATCAGAAATTTATAATATAGAGAGATAAATGCAGGATTTATTATAAAATATGTTGCTTGTTGCATTTTGTCCTCAATCTGGGGCAAAATGATGGGGAACGGAGGTTCCACATCATGAGCAGGTTGGTGATACCCAATGTGATAGGGTATCAAGAGGTGGAAAAGCCATAAATTAGGGTCGGGAATAAGGCAATAAATCCTTATTTAAGGGAAAATGGATTAGTTTTTCCCTTTTCCCAAGGAAAAGCCCCAGGAAGAGCAGAGGGACACGAGCACGCTTGGGTTTGGGTTGGGTCAATGGTTGAGCTGGCCCCAAGGAGGGGATGCTGCAGAGCTGGGAGCCAGTTTGGAGCTCTCCCACCCAAATCCATGTTAATTGGTTTAATTGACACAGGACTGCTCATCAAACAAGGGCCAGGGTGGGATTTTATTGACTTTTGCATCCGAGTAAATGCCTGGAGTGAAGCAATTTTTGCAATTAGCGGGGCTGGTTTCCTCTATCGGCAATACAAATCTGTAACAGAGGCTGAAAGTAGCATCAAATTCCTTCCAAAATGGTAAAAATGCAAATAATACCCCCAATTTCTAGGCATATTTAGGTCTTCTTTCAAAACAAAAAATAAAAGATATTCTTACTAATTCGACGATTAACTTTTCCTGGTTAAAAACAAGGGGGAATTGAAGCAAAGTGATGCCCGGCAGCAGGTGAGAGCGAGACCAGGATGGCCCAAGCAGGAAAACAGCATCATCTTCCAGCTTTTCCCCAAAAGATCCCAATCTCAGATGATGCTGTTGGAGAAGCAGAGACAGACCTGGAGGTCTCTGCTGGCGGCTCTCATAGATCTGCAAACCCATTTTTTTGGGCTTCACCTCAACTGTTTTAGCATCATTCTTGCTCAGCAGCAGTGCTGGGACCCTCTGCTAGTGTTTTCCAGGAGAAATCCAAGTGTTTCCCACCATAAATTGGACTTATGATCTCCCTTGGGGTGGAAAAGGGCATGCAGCAATGCTCTTTAATTTCTGTCCCCCTCCAATATCCAGCATGCAGGGAGGTCCCTCAGTAAGTGGGAAAGTTGGGATCTGCTCGTTAAGGCACCAAATATTCGGCTTAAATGGGAGATGGGGCGAGGTGAGGGTGGGGGAACAGCGGGAGAAGTGAGACTGCCCTGCTGTGAGAGGAGCAGCCCAGTGTAAGCCTGTTGCAAGCCCAGTGCAAGCCTATTACAAGCCCGTTGCAAGCCTGTCACGTGCCTGTTGCAAGCCCGTCGCATGCCTATTACAAGCCCATTGCAAGTTCATTGCAACACCCACTGCAAGTCAATTGCAAGCCCATTGCAAGCCCCTTGTAAACCCATTGTAAGCCTACTACAAGCCCATTGCAAGCCACTTGCAAGGTCATTGCAAGCCTATTATAAGCCCACTCCATGCCTGTTACAAGCTCATTGGAAGCCTGTTGCAAGCCTGTTGCAAGCATATTACAAGCCCATTGCAAACCTGTTGCAAGCCCACTGTAAACCTATTACAAGCCTGTGGCAAGCCTGTTGTAGGCCCATTGTAAGGCTCTTGCAAGCTCATTGCAAGCCTGTGCAAGCCTGTTGCAAGCTTGTTGTAAGCCTACTGCAAGTCCATTGCATCCCTACCACCGAGGGAAGGAGGAAGCCGGCAACCAATGCCCAGATCAAAGAAACCCCGCTGCTCCAAGCCTCCCTGAGCTGAATTTCCCAGCCTGGACTCCCCTCCCTTCTGGTTCCAGTTACTCAGAGGCTCCAGGGCTTTCTTCATCTCGGCCGTCCTGCCTTCCTGCGCGTCACCAGCCGCAGCCCCACGCAGCCATCGCACCTTCAGGGTCCTTCTCGGCAGCGCCGCGGGGTTTTTCCAGCCTCCCTTGGCTTCAGCTGCCTCTTTAATCTCCCACTTTTGCAGCTGCTTTTCCTTAAATTGCGGAAAGCAAAGCAAAGGGCAGGGGGGTGGCTTGAAATAAAACCTCTCCCTGGATGGTCTGAAATAAGAGACAGCCCTGGGAAAGCTGGAAGCATCACGAGGGCGTTGGGAAACCTCTGCGCTGGCTCCAGCCAGCCTGCTATTGGGGAGGAGGTGCAAAAATTCGGAGCTGGGATTGGGCTTCCGGAGATGTGCTAGTAGTTTGGCCCACCTGTATGGACAGAAGATATTGCAAGCCCATTGCAAGCTCGTTGTAAGCCCATTGCAAACCCATTGCACATGCGTTGCAGGCCTATTGCAAACCCTGTGCAAGCCCATTGCAAACTCAGTGCAAGCCTATTGCAAACACCTTGCAAGCCCCTTTCAAGCCCATTGCAAGCGTATTGCACAACCATTGCAAACCTTGGAAGCTCATTGCAAACCCTTTGCAAGCCCGTTGCTTGCAAACCTGTTGCAAGCCCTTTACGAACCCACTGGAAACCTTGGAAGCCTGTTGCAAATGCCTTGCAAGCCCATTGCAAGCCTAATGTGAACTCATTGCAAACTCCTTGCAAACCTATTGCAAGCCCAATGCAAACTCATTGCAAACCCCTTGCAACGCCTTGCAAGCCTATTGCAAACCGATTGCAAGCCCGTTTCAAGCCCATTGCAACCTCATTGCAAGCCTGTTTCAAGCCCATTGCAACCTCCTTGTGCAAATCCATCGCAAACCTGTTGCAAGCCCATTGCAAGCTTGTTATAAGCTCATTGCAAGCTCACAGCAAGCGGGGGCTGCTCTCAGCTCTCTATCCCACCCTAGTGCAGAAGCTACCCAAGCCCCCAGCTCGCCCATCCGTATCTCCAGTTAAATTTTCTTTAATTAAATCTTTCCTGTTGGAAAAATGAAGGACACACGAAAGCCAAAAGAGAGAAATCAAATCTCTTCTTGTAGCCTCCCCCCTCGCAAAGCCCAATGCCTTGCCGGGGCATCACCCCATCGCTCCCACCCCAGCCGGCTCAGCAGAACCCGGCGACGGTCTCGTCGGGCCCCTTGGCCTCATTAGGGCTCATTAACGAAGAGTCCGTCTCGCTTTTCCAAGCTGTCAGTGCCCATTACCATCTGGGTCTCCTTCACCCCATCCTGCGGGCTGGGAACGGGACAGGACCGGGAGGATCAAAGGCAACGGGTGTCCAGCTCCAGCGGGGCAGAATAATTTAATAGAGAAGCTTATAATTTATTTTTACAAGGGGGTTTTTTTTTGCTATTACCAGGGTTTTTTTATTTTCTTTGCTATTACCAGTCTCAATTCAGCCCCTAAATCTCTGCTGCAAGCTCCGTCCGCTCCCTGCCCACCTCCGCTACCAGGAAAAATTGGGTGTTTTTTTTAATTAAGCTCAAAATTTTTGGCAAATTCCACTTCTCTCTTTCCAGGGAAATTAAAATTTGCTGGAAAGGCCAGGATAGGCGAGGGGGAAGCAGCGGGATGCCGGCGTGTTACCACTGCTCTCTGCTGGACCCGCCGCCTTTCCCGCAGCCGGAGCCAGACACCGCTGGGCTGGGGCAGGGGAGGAGGAGGAAGAGGAGGAGGGGGAGGAAGAGGGATGGTGCTGGGGCAACCCCGGCCTGAGCATCCCCAGCCGGGGAAAAGTAGGCGGTGGTGGAGATCCTGTGGCCCTGCGGGCAGTGGTGCAGTGACCAGCATTGCAACCCTCTCCCCAGCGTTGCAACCCTCTGCCCAGTGTTGCAAGCCTCACCCAGTGTTGCAACCCTCTGCCCAGTATTGCAACCCTCTCCCCAGCATTGCAACCCTCTCCCCAGCATTGCAACCTTCTCCTCAGCATTGCAACCCTCTGCCCAGTGTTGCAACTCTCTACCCAGCATTGCAACCCTCTCCCCAACACTGCAACCCTCTCCCCAGCATTGCAAGCTTCCCCCCAGTCTTGCAGCCCTCTCCCCAGTGCTGGCATTCCTGGAAGGCTCTTGTTCGATCACTTGCAGGACAGTGCTCTGCATGTGTCCAGGCTCAAACTCCACCAGGGAAGGTTTATTTGCTCTCTAGAAAATCAGAGCCTGCTGCAATCTCAGCTGGAGTCACTTCTCCCCACGGCTGCTGTTTCACAGGGTGCGGAAACCCAGGCTCAGCCCCAGCACTGGGTTTTCTCTTAGGATCTGGGTACGAAAAATTAAAATCCCTCACGCCTGTAAACTCAGCAGCTCCTGGACTGCTGCTGGGGCCCCGCTGGGGTGTGTTGTGCAACGCAGCACCCCGGGAGCAACGCTAAATGCACCGATGCTAAATGCAGCAGCGCTAAATGCACCGACATTAAATGCACCGATGCTAAATGCACCAACACTACATGCACCAGCGCTAAATGGACCAGCGCTTAATGCACCGACGCTAAATGCACCAGTGCTAAATGCACTGATGTTAAATACACCAACACTAAATGCACCAACGTTAAATGCCCTGATGCTAAATGCTCTTTTGCTAAATGCACAGATGCTAAATTCCCCAGATGCTAAATACATCAATGCTAAATACCCCGGAGCTAAATGCTTTTTTGCTAAATGCACCGATGTTAAATGCACCAACGCTAAATTCCCCAGTGCCCAGGTGCTAAATGCCCCGATGCTAAGTACCCTGGAGCTAAATTCCCCGGCAGCGCTCACCTCATCCTGCTTTGACGTACCAGGAAAAAAAATGCACGTTGCAACCTAAAGCAGCGGCTCCGTTTTGGGAGACACCCCATCCCAGATTTAAGCCGTTTCGGAACTAATTGGAGTGATTTAATTAACCCGAAGGAGACGATGCATGGGAGACACAAACAGATTTAAGGCGCCCAGTTCCCGGTGCCGATTCGGCACCTGGCAGGATTTCTAGCCGAAAAATAGGGGCTGAATCACTCCCATATGGATCCTATAGGATATCCATGACCCAGCAATCGTTATCGCTGGTAAATTAAGGTTTTAATTGCAGGGAGGTGAACACATCCCCCCAAATAAGCCAACGCTGATGGGTTGGGGGGGTGGGGGGTGGACAGACGGACGGACGGACGGACAGCGGGGCCGGAGAGGGGCTGGAGCTGACACCAAGTGGATGGAAATTGCAATTTCTGCTTCATGAGGAGAAAATAGAGGATTTCAGGCAAAAATGGGGGGGACTGCAAAAAAAAGAACCAGCCAAAATTGTGCAAAAAAAGCTCTCTTTGGAGCATTCAGAAGAAGCCGGGGAGGGCAGCAGGGAACCGCGTCAGCCTGCGATTTCCTTTGGAAAAATACCCAATCCGTTGCAAATAAATGAAATAAACCCCCAAAGGCGACTCGAAATATTTATGTAACCTCGGTCATTCCCTTTTCCTCACTTTCCTGCCCCGGAATGGGGGGATGCTGGAGGCTGGGGAGGGTCTCTGGGGTTGGAGGGGTGATGCTTTGGGTCATCAGGGTGACCTTTGCACCCCGGGATGCTCATGTAAGGGAGGCAGCGATGGATGGGGGGGTCCCTAGGCAGCCCCACGGGGGGGGATTATAAGCTCCCAGCCTCGTTAAACAACCCTCCTTTGTTAAAAAAGGGACAAGGTGACACCGTGCATTGGCAACCTGGGGACCACCACGGTGCGACCCCCCCCAGCCACGCTAAGGATGCTTACAGAGATGTGGGAGCCTGGTGCTCATACAAAGCCTTTATTTTGTCCCCAAAAGCCTTTTTTTTCCCCCAAAAGACTTTTTTTCTCCAAAATGCCTTTTTTCCCCCTAAAAAAAGCCTTTTTTTTCCCCCAACCCCTCTTTTTTTTTCAAAAAAAAAACCCTTTTTCCCCAAAAAAAAAGCCTTTCCCCCCCAAAAAAATAAGATTTTGCCTTTTTTTGGAGGGATTTAAACCAGCTGGAGGCCGCAGGTAGGCAGATAGGAATCAGCTCCGGCCTCGGCTCCACTCACATCAGAAAATATCCGGCTTCATTGTTCGGGGGGGGAACGCGCCGTGTCCGTGTTTTGTTCCCTTGGGACCTTTTTGAACCGCATAAATATTTGCAGAGCCTGAACGCGCGGGGAGGCAGAGGAATTATTCCCTCCCCCCCTCTTATTTTTTGGGGCCAAATGTGGCTTTTTGTACCTTCGGAGGGAAATTTCCGACTGGAAACCCAACCCTGAGCGTGTTTTGAGGTTGAATGGTCGCCCTGCTGGGTGGAAACAATACGGATTTTTGCTTAAAAGCTTTTCCTGCCCGGTTCCCCGGAGTGATCAGGAATTGCATCCCACCAGCATCATCATGGCACGGTGCCAGCGGGATGCACGAGGAGCATCAGGATCTTGGCATCGCTTGGATTATTATTTTGGGGGGGGGGGGTTCAATATGGAGATACAGAGCTGGGGATGAGGATGCGGGATGGGGTACCCCAAAATCTGAGGGCAAAGGATGCTGAAGGTTTTGATTGATGGGTGTCTTTCGCCCTTGCGGTGGTACCCGAGGGGGACCCCCTGGCCGATCTCTGCCACGGTTGGTGATGTCGTCACCCGACGTGGCTTTTTTGGGGCTGAAAAGGGCACGATTTGGGTTATACAGTGGTCTGAAGTGGTTTTGGTGTGGGCAGCGATGCTCGGGTGACACCAGAATATCCTGAATACCGGGAGGTCCTGGGGAAAAAAAGGGGGGAAAAAAATAAAGGAAGAGGGGAAAAAGAGGAAAAAAGGGGAAAAAAGAAGAAAAAAGGGAAAGAAGAGAAAAAAAGGGGGGGGGGGAGGGGAGGGAAAGGGAAAAAAGGGGATAAATCCTGCCTCAGCCAGGCCCGTGCCAGGCTCGGCGTGGGAGGGAAGGCATTGCCACCTCGTGGCAGCAGCCACGAAGCCCAAAGAGAGGGTTCAGCCGTCCCGCAGCCTGTGGCATGTCCCCCCCAGACCCCTCCCTGTACCCTCCAGTAGGCTTCTCTGGGGTCCCCCCATAGCCTTCACAGGCCCCCCAGTGCTCCCCCAGTGCCCCCCATAGCCCTCACACCCCCCCCACTGCCCCCCTAGCATGCCCCAGTGCCCCCCATAGCCCTCACAGGCCCCCCAGTGCCCCCCCTAGCCCACACCCCCCCCCATGCCCCCCCATAGCCCTGCCAGCCCCCCCAGTGCCCCCCAGTACTCCCGTAGCCCTCACAGCCCCCCCAGTGCCACCCAGTGTCCCCGACAGCCCTCACAGACACCCCACTGCCCCCTTCCAGCAGCCCCCAGTGCCCCCCCATAGCCCTCCCAGGCCCCCCAGTTGCCCCCCATAGCCCTCCCAGGCCCCAAGTGCCCCCCATAGCCCTCACAGCCCCCCCAGTGCCCCCCATAGCCCCTCCCACTTTCCAGTACCCCCCATAGCCCTCACAGCCCCCCCAACACCCCCTAGTGTCCCCCCAGTGCCCCCATAGCCCTCACAGCCCCCCCAATCCCCCCCCCCCCGGGAGCCCTGCCACCCCCCAGTGCAGGCAGGAGAGGGCAGCACCCGCCCTCCCAAAGCCAGGCCGGGGGGGGGTTGGGGGGGAACCCCAAATACCCGCAGCCGGGCTGGACCCCCCCAAGGCAGGGGGGGTTTGATCGCCCCTGCCCCCCCCCGGGGGGGGGCTCCTGCTGCTCCCTGGGAGCAGGAACTGTCATGGGGGGTCAGCCCCACTCGGGGCTGCTCCCCCCAGCTGCAAACTCACGAGCCCCCCCCTGCAATTCCTCGAGTGCCCTGCGCAGACCCCACGAGCCCCTTCCGCAAATCCTTGGGTCCTCTCTACGAATCCTCACGGCCCAGGCGCAAATCCTTGAGCCCCCTTCGCAAATCCTTGAGTACCATGTGGAAACCCACAAGTCCCCGTTGCAAACCCACTAGCCCCCACTGCAAACCCACAAGCCCTGTTGCAAACCCACAGGCCCCATCGCAAACCCCCAGGCCCCCACTGCAAGCCCACGGGTCCCCCTGCAAACCCACTAGCCCCCACTGCAAACCCACAAGCCCCGTTACAAACCCACTGGCCCCATTGCAAAGCCCCAAGCCCTGTTACAAACCCACCGGCCCCACTGCAAACCCACAGGCCCCACTACAAACTCCCAAGCCCCACTGCAAACCCACTAGCCCCCACTGCAAACCCACAGGCCCCACTACAAACTCCCAAGCCCCACTGCAAACCCACTAGCCCCCACTGCAAACCCACAAGCCCTGTTACAACCCCCCCCAGGCCCCACTGCAAATCCCTGGAGCCCTTCAAGAGCAGATATTTTTATTTCCCATGCCGGGGTGCCATGGCCGAGCTCGTGGCCCCCCCGGCCCCCCCCGGCCGGCACCGTTCACCCTCCCGGATGGATTTCCCCGCTGGCTGCCGGCCGGCTGGGTCCGAAGTCCAGCTCCTGCCCCGGGGACTCGGAAAACCGGGGCTGAACCCACTGACCTCCGGCTCCATCCAGCCCCCCCCGGAAAAATTTGGGGGTTACCTGCCTGCCTGGGGGCTGCAGGTTTTGGTGTTCATTAGCCGGCGGCTAATGAGGGGCGATTAACGGCCCAAATTTCGGTACCCAAAACCCAAATAACGTCCCCGCCGGCAGCATCGTCCCTGCGGGAAACTGGGGGGACCTCAGGGGGACAGCACTCAGCGGTGGGGACACGGGCACGGGAGCAGGACCGGGGGGGACACGGGGACCGGTGCCGCCACCCCCCCGGTGCAGCATCCCGCCGGTACCGGCACCGGACACCCCGCGGTGACCCCAGGAAGCACCGGGGACCGGTGCCACCCCCCCCCCCCCCGGTTCAGCATCCCGCCGATACCGGCACCGGGAGCACCCCCGGCTGATCCCAAGCAGTACCGGGGACCGGTGCCGCCACCCCCCCGGTTCAGCATCCCGCCGGTACCGGTCCCCCCCCGGGGCGCACCCGCAGCCCGGGGCGGGCGCCGGGGTTGCCCCCCCCTTCCCCTCCCCTCCCCTCCCCGTTGCCACGACGACCCCCCTCCCTCCCCTCCCCTCCCCTCCCCACGTTGCCATGGCGAGCGCGAGCGGCGGCCGCCGTCGCGGCGGGCGCGGGGCTCGCTGGGCGTGTCCGTCGGGGCGGGCGGGGCGCTGATTGGCCGTCCGTCCCACGTGACGCGCGGAGGAATGCAAATGAGTTATGGCATCGGGCCGCCGCGCCGCCGCCTGAGGGAGGAGGGAGCGGCCGCGGGCCCGGCCCCGCCGGTACCGGCACCGGCACCGGGACTCCCCCTCTCCGCCCCCCGCCCGCCCCCGGAGGCGCCTGGGCCATGGCCGTGGCCGGCGGGAGCCGTTCCGCCCGGGCCGCAGGTACCGCGCGTTGCCGCCGCTACCGGGCCCCGGCGGCTTTGTCTGGGCCGGGCCGGGGCCGGGGCCGGGGCGGGGGGGGGGGGGCGAGGAGGGGGGAGAGGAGGGGGGGACTGAGGCGGCGGGGGGGGGGGTGATGGTGGGGGGGGCCGCGCCGCGCATGCGCCCCGGGACCCGCCGTGCCTCAGTTTACCCAGCCGGGCCCGGCTCAGACCCCACCAGTGTCCGTGTCCCCCCGCCGTTCCCTGCCCCCACTTTAGACCCCCCCCGTTATATCCCAGCCCCACTCGTGTTTTCTGCCCCCTCCCCATCATCTTGTGCCCCCCCCCAGGTTCTGCACCCCCTTATTATCACCTTCCACCCCCCACCATCATGTTTCACTGCTTACTACCACATCCCAGCCCCCCACTAGCATTCTCCCCCCATATCCCCTCCCATCATCTTGCACCGCCTTTTCTGATATTTCACCCCCTTACTATTATTTCCCATCCCCCACTGTCATACTCTACTGCTTACTGTTCTGTCTGCCCCCCCATTATATCTGCCCCCCCGATATCTTCTCTCCCCTCTTTTATATCTGCCCCCCCCCATTTCATCCCACCCTCGCTATGATTTCCCCCCCCCATTATTTTGCACCCCCATTTGGGGCTCAGCTCAGGGGTTCCAGGTCCGCAGCTCCTCCCTGTGCTGGCTGGGGGACCCCCCCACACCCCCTACCTGTGCTGGGTCCTGCATCACCTGGCAGTGCCAGAATTCTTCCCTTTTATTTTTCATTTTGGGTGGGTTTAATGGTTTTTGGGGGGTTTGCGGGGGTTGGAAGTGCGTTTCCTCTGTCACCTCTGGCTCAAAAGCGAGGTGCCCCCATCTGACACCCCAAAGTCCACGGGGGGCGGGCAGGTCTTGAACCCATGGCAGGTGGATGGTGGGAGCTGCCATGGGCTCACTGCGCCCTGTTCTTCCTGGGAAGATTTTGGCTCTGGGTGGACCTGGCACGGTTCCTTCGTGTCAGTCACCGTGGTGGCCCCGTGTCACCCTGATGCCACCACGCTCTTCCGGGGGGAAAAACCGGATCCGTGGCCACTCAGTGGGGAAAAGCACTTCCCAAAATTCCTCTGGCTCGTGGTGGACATGTGCCGGCAGGCAGACCCGAGGCTGGGAAGTGTCACGGGCCACACGGAGGAGCGGTGGGGACGTGTGCTGCCACCCCCACAGACACATGCACATCTCACCCCATGCTTCGGGGCAGCGACATCCTCAGGGGACACAACCCCACGGGCCACCGAGGCCGGGGACATCACCACTGCCACGTCCCTTGGGTGCCATGCTGAGGCTGGAGGTGGTTTGGTGGGGCCGTGCTGTGGCATGGCCACCATGACCACCCACCGTGGCCACCAAGGCCACCCGCCGTGGCCGCTGTCCATGGTCTGCAGTGCCCCACACTGCTGTCCCTGGTCCTGCCATGGTGGCACCCGTCATGGTGGCACCCGTCATGGTGGCACCCGTCATGGTGGCACCCATGCAGTGGCACCCACCGCCTGGCAGCGCAGGGTCTCGGCAGGGGCAGGTGTCATGGGCAGGTGACCCAAGGTCCCTTGGTGCACACGGGGCCACTGGAGCCCAGTGGCCATGAGTGGCTGTTGGTGACTGCAGAGCCTCACGGCCACCACGGTGACGGTGGTGATGGTAGTGCTGCCCGCAACCTCCCCTGCACCCTCCACAGCACCCCTCCCTCTGTCCCTGTCCTCCTCCCATCTGCCTGTCCTTCGTTCCATCTGTCCATCCCCTTCCTTCCATCCATTCGTCCCTCTTCTTCCTTCCGTCTGTCCATCCTTCCCTCCATCCCTTGGTCCCTTCCCTCCCTCCTTCCATCTGTTCCTCTTTCCGCCCATCCTTCCATCCATCCCTTTCCTCTGTCCGTCCTTCCCTCCCTTTCTATCCATCCTTCCGTCCATCCCTTTCCTCCTCCTGTGGCATTCTGTCCCTCCTTCCATCCTTCCCTTCATGCCTTTCCTACTTCCGTCCATCCTTCTGTCTGTCCTTTCCTACTTCCATCCGTCCCTCCCTCCCTCCCTCCCTTGCTCCCTCCCTCTCTCTGCTTCCTTCCGTCCCTTTCCTACTTCCTTCTGTCCCGTCCGTCCTTCTGTCAGTCCCTCCTGTCCTTTGTCCCTTTCCCACTTCCCTCATTTCCTTCTGTCCATCCGTCCCTTCGTCCCTCTCCTCCTCCCATCCGTCCTTCTGTCCGTCCCTGCATCCTTACCTCCGTCTCTCCCTTCCTTCCAGCCATCCATCCTTCTGTCCTTCCCTTTCCCCCGTCCTTCTGTCCGTCCCTCCCTCCCATCATCCCTTCCCTACCTCTGTCCATCCTTCTGTCTGTCCTTCCTTCCATCCATCCTCCCTTTCCCTAGCTCCCCCTGCACTGGGGGCTCCTCCCGCCCCAGCCCCTCCCTCAGCACCCGGGGCAGGATGGCGGCCCTGGCCCCCTTCGCCCCAGAGGGGCCCCCTCTTTGGCAGGGGAGGGTGAACCATGGGGCCTCCCGCCATCCCTCCTCCATCCTGCCATCCTCCTCCTCCTCCATATCAGGGGAGGGGGGAGTCACAGCCGCAGCCTCCCTGCTCCGAGCCTTGGAGCAGACATTGGGTGCCAACTTTGGATGCCGCGGGGTGCCTCCTCTCACCCTTTCTCCCCCACCCCCCCGCCCCAGCTCTAGCCTGACCCCCACCACCTCGCAGCGCCCCGGCAAACCGCCATGGAGAACGAGCAGCTCCCGGCACCTCCGCCCTCCAGCAGCGCCGGCGGCACCGCCACGACTCCCAGCAGCACCGGCACCGCCCGCCCACCCGGTCCCCAGATCTCCGTCTACAGCGGCATCCCCGACCGCCAAACCGTCCAGGTATGATATTTTGGCATGGGATTCAGGGCTGGAAGTCGGGGGGGCGGCGTTTTGGGATTGCGGTGCAGCCCGGGGACATGTTTGCACCCCACAAAAAGGTGATCCAGCAAGCGCTGCACCGGCAGCCCAACACGGCGGCACAGTACCTGCAGCAGATGTACGCGGCGCAGCAGCAGCACCTGATGCTGCAGACGGCCGCGCTCCAGCAGCAGCACCTCACCAGCGCCCAGCTCCAGAGCCTGGCCGCCGTCCAGCAGGTACGGGACACCACCCCAGGGGCACCCATAGGTGCTGCGGTGAGGGACACAGGTGACGCTTGGCTCTTCTCCCCAGGCGAGCCTGGCGGCAAACAGGCAAAGCGGCTCTTCAGGTGGTAACGGCGCCCAGCCGGCACCGACGCAGCAACCCACAGTGAGTCCCCTGTCCTCTCCGGCACCCGTCCCGCTGTCGCCTACCCACCGATCCGGCGCAGCACCCCGGCCTTCTCCTTCTGCCCCGTTGCAGATCAACCTGGCGACGTCGCCGGCGGCCGCGCAGCTCCTGAACCGGGCACAGAGCGTCACCCCCCGGGGCCTCGGGCATCGCGCAGCAGGCTGTGCTGCTGGGCAACGCCGCCTCACCCGCCCTCACCGCCAGCCAGGCCCAGATGTACCTGCGGGCGCAGATGGTAAAGGGGCCACCGTCATGCCTGGCAGCGCCCTGCCCCACGGCGCTGTGGGGTGGCTGGGATCCGTGGGGCGCTCATCGTCCTGCTGTGGGGTGGCCAGGAATTGTGGGGTGCCTGTTGTCCCACTGTGGGGTGGCTAAGACCTTATAGGGTCCCTGACTCTGTAGGGTGCCCATTGCTCTGCTGTGGGATGGCTGGGACTTGTAGGGTGCCCATCATCGTGCAGGGGGGTGGCCAGGACCCATGGGGTGCCCGTCATCCAGCTGTGGGGTGCCCGGGACCCATTGGGTGCCCATGGTCCTGCTGCAGGACAGCCAGGACCCTATAGGGTCCCTGACCCTGTAGAGTGCCCGTTGCTCTGCTGTGGGGTGCCCAGACCCATAGGCTGCCCATCGTCTCACTGCTATGGGGTGGCTGGGCCCCGTGGGGTGCCCGTTGTCCCACTCCTGACGTTGCCAGGAGCTGGGGGGTGCCCTTTGGCTTAGGGGGGGAGTTGGGACCCTATAGGGTGTCCTCTGCCATGCTGGGGGTGCCCACACTCTATAGAGTGCCTGTCCCCTGCACCCCTCCTGGTGCTGGGGTCCACCCAAGGGACAGGGAGGGCACTGCCACGCCGGAGGGCCCTGAGGACACGCATGTCACCCCACCCGCCATCCTACCTGTGTGCCACCCCACAGGGACGTGGGGGACACACACGTAGGGTGCCACCCTCCCCCCTCCGCCGCATCGGGGGCCACGCACCCATTCTCTGTCTCCCCCCCAGCTCATCTTTACGCCTACGGGCCCCGTCAGCGCCGTCCGGCCCGAGAGCCCCGCACCGGCACCACCGCCGGCACCACCGCCCGCCCCGCCACCTGCCACCCCCCAGGTGAGCCCCCCAATGCTCCCACCCCCTCGGCCAGCCCCCCCCAAATCCCCCCCCACACCCTGGGACTCCCCTGACCCGCTGCCGTTGCAGGTGCACAGCCTGGCCCTGCGCCCCACCGGCCCTCACCTCCCCGCCCTGGCCATGAAGCCCCCCGGCGGCCCCCCGCCCCGGGCGGGCCCCCCCCGGGGTCCCCCACCCGACCCCCCAGCCGAGCACCTCAAAAAAGCCGAGGGTCCCGACGCCCGCGCCCACCCCCTGGCCCGCGCTGCCGCCCCCCGCTGCCGCCCACCCTCTCGTCACCCCAGGTAAGGTGCTGTGCCATGACGGGGGTACCCATGGGTGCTGGGGGAGTCATGGGGTGAGGTGTTCACTCTGAAACCTAACGATGGTTTTCTTGCCTGTACATGGCACCAGCAGCCCCGTATATGCACTTCAGGGGTGCGTTGCCACCGCCTCAGGTGCTCAGAAAGTCGGGGTGAGGTGAGCAGGGTGGGCGCAGCTCTCAGCTGAGCAGCCTGTGGCGCATTCACTCTGAGACCTAACGGTGGCCCGCACTGGTGTTTCCTGTACATTGCCTGTGTTTGGGACCTTGTGTGTCCACACACCCCCTCAGGGGCCCTACCTGGGAGGGTCTTAGCACCTGCAGCACCCACAGAGTCCCAGGGCCTCGTGGGGTGAGCCTTTGCATGGGGCTAGACCAGTGAGGGTGTGGGCCAGGGGACCCCACAGGGTGACAGAGCCTGGGGATGCTGTGCTGGTGTGGCTCCCAAAATGGGGGATCCCCGCCTGGGACAGCCTGAGCCCAGCTTCCTCCTGCAGCAGCAGCGGGAGCTGGTAAAGTTGGTTGTCAGTAGGCACCACAGTGAACAGATGCTAGAGTGAGGAGCAGCCTCAGGGAGGGGGGAGGATCCTGGAGGTAGGCTCTATTGGGGCTGAGGTGCTGGTGACGAGGGAGGGGTCCCTGTCCCCCATCGTTGTCCCCGCAGCCTACGCCCCGCTGCAGCCCCCCCAGTTCCTGCAGCAGCCGCCGAAGCCGATGCAGCCGCAGCCGCAGCAGCAGCAATTTGTCATCCAGCAGCAGCAGCTGGCACCACGTGGGCAGCCCCCCCCGGGCCCCCCCTCCGCCCCCCAACTCCAGCCCCTTCCCCCTGCCAGCCCCGGCCCGGCCCCCCAACCCAAAGCGGGGGTCCCCCAAGGAACTGGGGGCGAGGGCGGCCCCCCCAACGGCCACCCCAGCTGCCACGCTGCCCCCCGCAAGTTCCAGCACACCTCTGCCGTCATCCTGCAGCTGCAGCCCGCTGGCACCACGGTGAGGGGCGTCCCCCCATCCCCCCCCAGCATGGTTTGGGGGTGCAGGGGGGGTAGAGATGGGGGGCTGGTGTGGGAATGGGGGGGCCTGATCTGCACACGTGCGTGTGTGTGCACACATGCATGCCTGATCCATGCACGTCTGCGTGCACCTGATTTGCGCCGTGTGCGCAATCCCTGTGGCTGATGCACAGGCGGGTGCACACGTGTGCCGCGTTTGTGCGTGTGCATGCGTGGGCCAGATCCATGCATGCGCGCTCCTGATCGGGGGGGGCAGAATGTGTACATGCCTGATCCAGGCACACGTGTGCGCTTGAGCCGCGTGGGTCTGGTCAGTGCACGCGTGCTTGATCCGCTTCT